>NC_052154.1:4306317-4606317 GCF_902713615.1 Scyliorhinus canicula | reverse complement strand
TAATTGAACGCCCCAAGACACTCCAGGAGCATTCCAAGACAAAATGTGACATTGAGCCACATCAGGAGATATTAGGTCAGATTGTTCTTTTTGGCTTTGGGACTTTGGCGAGGATTGTTTGTGCCGAAGTTTCTCCTGAAGCTTCCATGAGAATTTAGTCTGCTGGGGGGGGATCACTAGCTTCTCCAGGCTCACCTGGGGGCTGGCGGGGGTTGGGGGCAACGTGAACCCAGATCCATTGCTCCCCGTAAAGAACTAAAGAACTAAAGGTCCTACAGGGCTGAAGTGCGGCAAGGCAGCAGAATATGGCAATATCGTGCCAGAATTTATTCCCGGAGCTCTTGCCTCGTAGACCGGATTTCACACGATGGTCATCAATTCCAAAGAAATTGATCATTGCCACCCCAAAACCTGGAAATGACCCCATACCTGCAGCTCGCTCCCATCCAGTCTCACTCCTGACGATCCCGCTTAAAATCCTTCAACGCCTCATTCTTCACCCCACACCCCCCAATCGTAGAGGAAGACCTCAGTATTGACCAAGCTGGTCTCCGCAAGGACCATAGTTCAAGGGAGCAGATACTGGTCCTTACCACCAACACTGAAAACCACTTTCAGGAAAACGTGACAACAGGTGCTGCGTTCCTGGACCTCATAACCGCCTACGACACTGCTTGGCACGCTGGACTCCTCCTGAAGCTGCCACAAGGCCCCCCCCCAATCCCCCTCCCCCCCCCGCCCAATCCCCCCCCCGCCCAATCCCCCCCCCCCCCCCCGCCCAATCCCCCCCCAATCCCCCCCCGCCCAATCCCCCACCCCCCCGCCCAATCCCCCACCCCCCCGCCCAATCCCCCAGCGACTAAAAGCTTTGGAATACTGTTGAACTATCGAAGGTTCAGAGTTCACCTTGGGCAGACAAAACCTACATAGAAAAGCCAATCCAATGGACTTCCGCAATGCTCAGTGCTGCCTCTAACCCTGTTCCACTTGCGTACAAACCATCGTCCAAAAACTACCTCCTGAAAATTCATTTATGCAGTGGTGCAGTGGCACTGGACTAGTTAACCAGAGACCCCAGCTCTTGGGACCCAGGTTCAAAACCCACCACTGCAGATGGTGAAATTTGAATTTAATACAAATCTGGAATTAAAGGTCTAATGAAGACCCTGAAACCATTGTTGATTGTCGTAAAAACCCACTCATGCCCATTCAGGAAGGGGATCTGCCGTCCTTGGCTTGGCCTACATGCAATGTGGTTGACTATTAACTGTCCCGTGTCCCCCCCCCGACTCAATGGCAATTAGGGGTGGCAATAAATGCTGGAACAGCCAGTAACGCCCATGAACTAATTTTTAAAAATGGAACAATTTCAAAGACAGAAGACCTCTCCACGTGTCAATAATTAACTTCTCAATCAATATCACTCCCGCAATGCAACAATAACTACACTTCAGAAGCCACCCCATTAGCTCTCAACGCGTTGGGATATCTTGACGTGCTGTATATATAGATTTTTTAAAAACTCATTTTATTGCTCTGAAATGAAATGATCAATTTAAGAACTTGACTAGACCAGTTCTTCACATGTCCAGCAGGGAGCAGTCTGGTCCACACTACAGACCCCAATCACAACTCCAGCTATGCGAACAGAAATACACACAATCTACCTCACCCTGCTCACAAATAGGATGAAATAAAATAGATGGTGCTGAATAATCTCTGATCTCCCTAGTGGAATCAAAAGCATGCAATAAAAGAGTATATCTTTACTCTGTATCTAACCCCGTGCTGTACCTGTCCTGGGAGTGTTTGATGGGGACAGTGTAGAGGGAGCTTTACTCTGTATCTAACCTGGTGCTGTACCTGTCCTGGGAGTGTTTGATGGGGACAGTGTAGAGGGAGCTTTACTCTGTATCTAACCCCGTGCTGTACCTGTCCTGGGAGTGTTTGATGGGGACAGTGTAGAGGGAGCTTTACTCTGTATCTAACCCCGTGCTGTACCTGTCCTGGGATTGTTTGATGGGGACAGTGTAGAGGGAGCTTTACTCTGTATCTAACCCCGTGCTATACCTGTCCTGGGAGTGTTTGATGGGGACAGTGTAGAGGGAGCTTTACTCTGTATCTAACCCCGTGCTGTACCTGTCCTGGGAGTGTTTGATGGGGACAGTGTAGAGGGAGCTTTAGTCTGTATCTAACCCCGTGCTGTACCTGTCCTGGGAGTGTTTGATGGGGACAGTGTAGAGGGAGCTTTACTCTGTATCTAACCCCGTGTTAAGTAATGGGTTAAGAGACATTGCAATTGGTTGTCTCATTTATGTTAAGTGTTCAATGATTGTCACTGATATGTAAAGGGGCTTCAGGTGGACTCTGGAGCTTGTGATGATCTGTAGAGTTCTGTGCAGAGTGAGTTTGAACCATTAAAGGTGCGTTGGTGAAAAAGGAGCTGAACTATTGCCTCTTCATTCCACAGCATCTAGTACATGTTAACAATGGTAGCAGAGGATGGTTGCCGTGTAAATGTGAAGGCTTGAAAGATACAATTTTTCCAGATCAAACCAAGGAGTAAAAAAAAATGGAAACATGGCTGAACCCAGGACAAAGATGGCCGGATATGATTATCCTCCCCTATTTTCTGAAAGGGAATCATACGACCAATGGAGAAGTGCAGTAGTTATGTGGACTAAGGTGACTGCTTTAGGAAAGAGAAAACAAGGTATGGCATTGGCTCTTTCTTTACCATATGGAAGTAAAATCCGAAACAAAGTGCTTTCTGAGCTGGAGTTGGAAGAGTTAGACTCAGAAGAAGGTCTGGCGACTTTATTACTTTATATGGACAAGGTTTATAAGAAAGATGACTTGTTAAGCACGTATGAAGCATGGTCGGATTTTGATAAGTTCCGGAAAATGGAGGATTTATCTATGGAAGACTATATAATGGAATTTGGCAGACTATATAAAAGGCTGCAGAAACACAGGCTGGAATTTCCACAGTCTGTGTTGGCCTTTAAATTACTTGACTGTGCGAGAGTGAGCAACATGGATAGGCTCCTGGTTTTGACAGGAGTTCAGTTTACGGATAACGATACCTTATTCGAACAGATGACAGCAGCTTAATAAAATTTTTTGGGGAAACATTCGATTCCAATGGCTCTGATGACCCAAATAGGTCAGCCTGCTATAAGGCAGAATATGGAAGATACACTACTAACAGGATGGCGAAATCGTATGGCTACGAACAGGCCTCAAGACTATAAAAGACCGAGACAAGGAAATTATGAAGACAGAAACCCAGTTAGAACCTACAATAGGAGGATGAACCCCAGAAATGCACGGGGCATGATAAATCGATGTTTTCGATGTGACTCTCAATACCATTATGCTTTCAACTGTCCAACTCATTATGATAGAGTATTTGAAGCGACAAATGACATGGAAGAGTCAGAAGAGGAAAACGATAGTGACCAGAAAGAAGGCATTGTCCTATTAACAAGCGGGTTTACGCCGGTAATGAGGGTGTTGGTTGCAGAATCTTTTAACTGTGCTGTATTGGACAGTGGCTGTACATCTACTGTGTGTGGGATTGACTGGTTAAAATGTTACCTGGACTTATTGGATGCTGAAAATCGTAACAAGGTGAAGGAATTTAAAAGTTCCACAAGTTTCAGGTTTGGGGATGATAATACTCTGAAGTCGCTGAAAAGAGTGGTGATCCCTTGCAATATTGCTGGAGTGAATCATTTTATTAGCACGGATGTTGTATCAAGTGAGATACCTTTGCTTCTGAGCAGACCATCGATGAAGAAAGCACACATGAAGCTGGATATGGAACAGGATAAGGCAACAGTTTTTGGAAAGACGGTGGACTTACAATTTACACAGTCGGGACATTATTGTATTGCATTATTGACAAATAATGTTTCAAGTAGAGTGGTTAAGGATGTATTAATGACAGTTGATAATGCGACTTTAGCTGGTAAAAAGCTTATTGTAGTAAAACTGCATAGGCAATTTGCACATCCGTCTCCTCGGAGGCTGAAAAATGTATTAAAGGATGCAGGGGTAAGGGATGACGACTATTCTAAGCTGATAGAACAGGTTAGTGATCGCTGTGAAGTTTGTAGGAAGTACAGAAGGACGCCAGCACGACCGATAGTCACCCTACCTTGGGCCAGGAATTTTAATGACATTGTGGCCATGGACCTTAAGATCTGGGATAAAGCAAATAATATATTTATTTTGCATTTTGTAGATTTAGCTACCAGATTTAGTCAATCAATGATTGTACGAAGTAATTAAAAGAGAGTAATTTTGGACAAAATTGTGGAAAAATGGATCGGGACAGGAATGGGTCCACCAGCAAAATTCTTTACGGACAATGGGGGAGAATTTGCTAATGATGAGTTTAGGGATATGTGTGAAAACATGAATATCAGAGTTATGAACACGGCTGCCGAAAGCCCATTTAGTAATGGTGTCTGCGAAAGAAATTATGCTGTTATCGATGACGTGCTTCGGAAAATTTTGGGAGATCGACCAAACTGCACGCTAAATTCAGTGTTAGCATGGGCGGTACATGCAAAGAATTCATTGCAGATGGTTGGGGGCTATAGTCCTTATCAATTAGTGTTTGGTAGAAATCCTAAAATTCCGTCCATTTTGGATGACCAGCCTCCAGCTTGGGAAGGAACTACAATTAGCTCAGGTTTTACTGAACATTTAAACGCGTTACATAGCAGTAGAAAAGCTTTTCTGGAAGCAGAAGTCTCTGAAAGAATTCGCAGAGCTTTAAGACATAATGTACGGCCATCAGATGCCGTTTTTCAATAAGGAAAAATGGTATACTATAAGAGAGACAATTCTAATGAATGGAAAGGCCTAGGGAAGATCATAGGCATAGATGGCAAAACATTTATTTTGCAACATGGTAATCAAACTGTTAGGGTACATTCATCAAGGATAATGGGTACGGATTACAAATTTTCAAATTTAGACAGAGCAGACAGACAAGACGAGGAACCAGAGTCATCTGGTACGCATGTGTTACAGAACTATGAGGACCAGTTAACTGATATAGACAGGGTTTCTGTAGAGGAACACGACACTTCTGATAAATTAGATCAGGCCATTTTTCGGAAAGGGCAACTGCCAAAGGTTGGTACAAAAGTGACATACTGAAGGGTCTAGTCAATGGAAGGATGCAACTGTTATTAGTAGAGCAGGGAAGGCCACTGGAAAGTATAAACATTGGTTGAGTGTACAGCATTCAGGGGAGGAAGTTAAGACAATGGATTGGGAAAACAAAGTTCAAAAATGGAGGGCACAGAAACGCAGTGCTAGTTCAGATAGTACATCGGATAGTGAACAGGTTCGCAGGAAAAGGTCGAGAACTATTGAAAGGACATTCCTCTACAGAAGAGAAAGATCAAGCAGTAGCAGTACAGAACGAGATACCAGGCAGGAGAGGGGACGTAGTTTATCAAGATCTCGGAACAGGAGTAAGACTACGAATACTAATAGAAGTAGAAGCCCACATGCACGTGAGATTTTGGTGGCTTCAAATAAATTAGATGAAAAAGTTATCAGAGATGCTAAACAACAAGAATTGCATAGTTGGAGTGAATTTGGGGTATACACAGAAGTACCGGAAAGGGGACAAAAAGCTCTATCCCACAGATGGATTTGTACAGAAAAGGTTCTTCCAGATGGAACTTATAAGGCAAAGGCCAGGCTTGTGGCAAGGGGATTTGAAGAAAACTTAGACGATCAGGACTTAAGGGTAGATTCACCTACAGCAGAAAAGGTTATTTTAAAGATCTTCTTGGCTCTATTAGCCACAAAGGCATGGGACTGCAAATCTATAGATATAAAAGCTGCCTTTTTGCAGGGGCATCAGCTCCAGAGAGACATTTTTCTCCGTCCTCCTAGAGAAGCGGTTAACACAGAAGGGGTACTCTGGAAGTTGAACAAATGTGTATATGGATTAAATGATGCATCTAGAGTGTGGTACTTTTCGGTAAGGTCAGTCTTGTTAAAGTTAGGCTGTTGCCAGTTGAAAGCAGATCATGCAATGTTTTACTGGCACTATAAAGGAAATCTTGCTGGCACCTTCATGATGCACGTCGATGATTTTTTGTGGGGTGGGACTAGTGATTTTGAAGCTATTGTAATCTCTGGTTTGAGGAAAGAATTCAGGGTTGGAAGTCAGGCTTCCGGTGCATTTAAATATATTGGTTTGGAAATCGGACAGACTCAGTTAGGGGCAACTTTACGTCAGCAATCTTACTTGGAAAGCATCAGTCCAATAGCAATTAGTCATGGCCGGGTTTCACAAAAAGACGCAATGGTTTCGAAGATAGAAAAAGAGCAACTGCGAAGTTTAATTGGGCAACTGAACTGTTTAGGAAGACAGACTAGACCGAACGTGAGTTTTGATGTTTTAGAGTTGAGTACAAAGATGAATGATCCCAAAGTGGAAGACATAATAAGAGCAAATAAAGTGTTGGCCAAACTAAAAATGCAGGAGTGTGTTTTGAAGTTCCCCGTTTTAGGTGATCCTAGGCATTTGAAACTCATAGTTTATAGTGATGCGTCCTATGCAAATTTATGTGATGGAGTTTCAAGCGCAGGAGGTTTTATAATTTTTCTTTTGGGGAACAATGGTAAATGTTGCCCTCTTGTGTTGGAAACAAAGAAAATAAGGAGAGTGGTCAAAAGCACCTTGGCCGCTGAGACATTAAGCTTAGTGGAAGCGGTGGATATGGCCTTTTATATAAGTCAGATATTGACAGAAATTTTGGGATTAGAGGATTTAGGTAATATACCTATTGACTGTCACATTGACAATTAATCTCTGTGGGAAAATGTGCACTCTACAAAAAGTGTCAATGAAAAGAGGTTACGGATAGACATCGCAATTTTAAAGCAGATATTGGACAGAGGGGAAATAACAAAAATTAAATGGGTTGACAGTAGCTATCAACTGTCAGACTGTTTCACGAAAAGAGGGGCTAGTTCACAGAAACTTTTAGATATCGTGAATGAAGGGCGCCTGTTTCTGTGAATGTTTTTTTTTCTTCTACTTAAAAAAAGGGGGGGAATCAGGTGTGTGTTTTAGTTTCTTGAAATTTTAGTTTCTTGAAATTTTATTTTTACGTAATTGTTTTTTTTTCTCCAAGGAGGGGAGACTGTTAAGTAATGGGTTAAGAGACATTGCAATTAGTTGTCTCATTTATGTTAAGTGTTCAATGATTTTCTCATTTATGTTAAGTGTTCAATGATTGACACTGATATATAAAGGGTCTTCAGGTGGACTCTGGAGCTTGTGATGATCTGTAGAGTTCTGTGCAGAGTGAGTTTGAACCATTAAAGGTATGTTGGTGAAAAAGGAGCTGAACTCTTGCCTCTTCATACCACAGCATCTAGTACATGTTAACACCCCGTGCTGTACCTGTTCTGGGAGTGTTTGATGGGGACAGTGTAGAGGGAGCTTTACTCTATATCTAACCCCGTGCTGTATTTGTCCTAAGAGTGTTTGATGGGGATGGTGTAGAGGGAGCTAGATCCCGTTTCAATCCTAGATAACCTTCTTCACTGTCCACTATGCCACCAATCTTGGTGTCATCTGCAAACTTACTAACCATTCCTCCTAAATTCTCATCCAAAACATTAATATAAGTAACAAATAACAGTGGGCCCAGCACTGACACCTGAGGCACACTGTTGATCACAGGCCTCCAATTTGAAAAACAGCTCTGTTCAACACCAATGGTGTTGTAGCGCACTGTCTCCCTGATGAGGCGGAGTCATCGGCTGCACATGTGGTCTGGAAGTTCCTCGAAGGACGGGTGCCCACAGTATATACGTGCCCTGATGTGGCGCCTCCTTCGCACCTCCTTGGACTGATGGACGGCCAGCACCCAGGCCTCACCGGCTGACTCCTGTTCTTCTAGGGCAGGGTGGCCTTGTGCAGGGTCCTCCCTCGGCTGGCCCTGTGCTGCCAGCCTCCGTGCATCCTCAACGGCAGCAGTGACCAGGTAGAGAGTGAGCACAGCTGGCTGTACTCCCGATATCCATGTCTCTGGGTGCAGGTGGGAGAGACAGACAACGTCAGCAAGATGTGGATTCCCTTGACACCAGGTCACATAGTCACCCTGATTGTATTGCTGCGTCACCCTCAACCTGTCCCCCCTCCCCAGACTCCCTCCCCCTCCCCAGACTCCCTACCCCCACCCCAGACTCCCTCACCCTCCCCAGACTCCCTACCCCCACCCCAGACTCCCTACCCCCACCCCAGACTCCCTACCCCCACCCCAGACTCCCTCCCCACTTCCCAGACTCCCTCCCCCTCCCCAGACTCCCTCCCCCTCCCCAGACTCCCTACCCCCACCCCAGACTCCCTCCCCCTCCCCAGACTCCCTCCCCACTTCCCAGACTCCCTCCCCCTCCCCCTCCCCAGACTCCCTCCCCACTTCCCAGACTCCCTCACCGCTCCCCAGACTCCCTACCCCCACCCCAGACTCCCTACCCCCACCCCAGACTCCCTACCCCCACCCCAGACTCCCCCCTCCCCAGACTCCCTCCCCACTTCCCAGACTCCCTCCCCCTCCCCAGACTCCCTCCCCACTTCCCAGACTCCCTCACCCCTCCCCAGACTCCCTACCCCCACCCCAGACTCCCTACCCCCACCCCAGACTCCTCCCTCCCCAGACTCCCTCCCCACTTCCCAGACTCCCTACCCCCACCCCAGACTCCCCCCTCCCCAGACTCCCTCCCCCTCCCCAGACTCCCTCCCCCTCCCCAGACTCCCTCCCTCCCCCTGCCCAGACTCCTTCCCCCAGACTCCCTCCCCTTCCCCCAGACTCCATCCCCCCTTCCTAGATCAATTCCCCCTCCCCAGACTCCCTCCCCCCTCCCCAGACTCCATCCCTCCTCCCTCCCCAGATCCCTTCCCCACAGACTCCCTCCCCCCTTCCGCCCAGACTCCATCTCCCCTTCCTAGATCAATTCCTCCCTCCCCCTTCCCAGACTCCCTCCCTTCCCACTCCCCAGACTCCCTCCCCCCTCCCCAGACTCCCTCCCTCCCCGCTCCCCAGATCCCTTCCCCACAGACTCCCTCCCCACTTCCTAGATCAATTTCCCCCTCCCCAGACTCCCTCCCCCCTCCCCAGACTCCCTCCCTCCCCCCCCTCCCAGACTCCCCCCTCCCCAGACTCCCTCCCCCCTCCCCAGATCCCTTCCCCCCTTCCCGGACTCCCTTTCCCCCTCCCCCCTCCCCAGACTCCCTTTCCCCCTCCCCCCTCCCCAGACTCCCTTTCCCCCTCCCCCCTCCACAGACTCCCTTTCCCCCTCCCCCCTCCCCAGACTCCCTTTCCCCCTCCCCCCTCCCCAGACTCCATTTCCCCCTCCCCAGACTCCCTTTCCCCCTCCCCAGACTCCCTTTCCCCCTCCCCAGACTCCCTTTCCCCCTCCCCAGACTCTCTCCCCCTCCCCAAATCCCTTCCCCTCTCCCCGGACTCCTGCCACCCTTCCCAGATCCCTTACCCCCTCCCCAGACTCCCTCCCCCCCCCCAGATCCCTTCCCCCCTCCCCAGACTCCCTCCCTGATGCGCTAACAATTGCACACAGAAACACGAAACGGTACAAAAGAGGCTTTATTACCGTGAGATGTTATTCCCTCAACTGCAGCTGTGAAATGGCTGCTCAGGAGAGCTCATGGATATTTATACTGCTCCCTGTGGGCGGAGCTAGCTAGCAGGGGCTTACCGCCAAACTATGCAGGGGCTTACCAACAAACCTGTAATAGCAGGTACTATTGTACATCCCCTAATAGAGGCACACACATATATATATATACAGTGGTGGATTACCACATTCACCCCCTGTTAAGAATGAGTCCGGCGGGGTGACATGAAACTATAATACATAAGCAGTGATTTATTTACAGAGGGGGGGGGGAAAATCAGGTGTCCATCTTGCAACCCGGTGTCCGTCAGAGGTTGAGTCTGACCGGCGGTCTGACGGTTCGTTGAGAGCGACGCAGCAGCGGTGGCGACGTCTGTACAGGTGGTGTCGGCGTCAACGGCATCGGTGGTGGTGGTGTTGGTGCTGGCCGGTGGCTGGACGACTCCGGGAGCGTGCTGAAATCTTCCATGTCCTCTAGTGTGGGCAGGGGAACGAGGGATGGACCTGGTGGGGCTGATGTTGGGAGCGCCGGGGAAAAGGAGGGTGGCACGTGGGTGGGGAGGTGTGTGGGCGTGGGATCGGCACCCGAGGGAGCCAGGTCCCTGAGCGAGACTGTATCCTGGCGGCCGTCGGGGAACTCCACGTAGGCATACTGGGGGTTTGCGTGGAGCAGGCGTACCCTGTCCACCAGAGGGTCTGCCTTGTGGAGTCTGACATGCCTACGCAGTAGGACGGGCCCTGGAGCTGCGAGCCATGTCGGGAGCAACACCCCGGATGTAGACTTCCTAGAGAAGATAAAAACACGTTCATGGGGTGTGTTGTTAGTAGCGGTGCACAGCAGCGACCGAATGGAATGGAGCGCGTCAGGGAGGGCCTGCTGCCAGCGAGCGGCTGGGAGGTTCCTGGACCGTAGGGCTAGCTGGACGGCACTCCATACCGTCCCGTTCTCCCTCTCTACCTGCCCGTTTCCCCGGGGGTTGTAGCTGGTCGTCCTGCTGGAGGCGATACCCCTGCTGAGCAGGAACTGACACAGCTCATCGCTCATGAACGAGGATCCCCTGTCACTGTGGATATAGTCAGGGAAACCGAACAGAGCGAATATGGAATCGAGGGCGTCATATCCGGGCATGGGATGGCGAAGGGGACCTAGAGAATTCATCGACCACACTAAGGATATAGGTGTTGCGGTCGGTGGAGGGGAGGGGCCCTTTGAAATCCACACTGAGGCGTTCAAAGGGGCGGGACGCTTTCACCAGGCGCGTGCGGTCTGGCCGGTAGAAGTGCGGCTTGCACTCCGCACAGACCTGGCAGTCTCTGGTGACTGTCCGTACTTCCTCGACGGAGTAGGGCAGATTGCGGGCTTTGATTAGATGGTACAACCGAGTGACCCCCGGATGGCAGAGGCTCTCGTGCAGGGCACGGAGCTGGTTCACTTGTGCGCTGGCACATGTACCTCGGGAGAGGGCGTCTGGGGGCTCGTTGAGCTTGCCGGGGCGATACAAGATCTCGTGTTGTTGAACATGTGGTATGGAGGTTTCCAGGGGGAGGGCTGGGGTATGGGAGTTTCCAGGGGGCGGGCTGGGGTATGGGGGTTTCCAGGGGGAGGGCTGGGGTATGGGGCTTTCCAGGGGAGGGCTGGGGTATGGGGGTTTCAAGGCGGAGGGCTGGGGGTTTCCAGGGGGAGGGCTGGGGGTTTCCAGGGGGAGGATTGGGGGTTTCCAGGGGGAGGGCTGGGGTATGGGGGTTTCCAGGGGGAGGGCTGGGGTATGGGGGTTACCGGGGGAGGGCTGCGGGTTTCCAGGGGGAGGGCTGGGGGTATGGGGGTTTCCAGGGGGAGGGCTGGGGGTTTCCAGGGGGAGGGCTGGGGGTATGGGGGTTTCCAGGGGGAGGGCTGGGGTATGGGGGTTTCCAGGGGGATGGATGGGGTATGGGGGTGTCCAGGGGGAGGGCTGGGGGTTTCCAGGGGGAGGGCTGGGGGTTTCCAGGGGAAGGGCTGGGGTATGGGGGTTTCCAGGGGGAGGGCTGGGGTATGGGGGTTACCAGGGGAAGGGCTGGGGTATGGGGGTTTCCAGGGGGAGGGCTGGGGTATGGGGGTTTCCAGGGGGAGGGCTGGGGTATGGGGGTTTCCAGGGTGAGGGCTGGGGGTTTCCAGGGGGAGGGCTGGGGTATGGAGGTTTCCAGGGGAAGGGCTGGGGTATGGGGGTTTCCAGGGGGAGGGCTGGGGTATGGGGCTTTCCAGGGGAGGGCTGGGGTATGGGGGTTTCCAGGGGAGGGCTGGGGGTTTCCAGGGGCAGGGCTGGGGGTTTCCAGAGGAAGGGCTGGGGTATGGGGGTTTCCAGGGGGAGGGCTGGGGTATGGGGGTTTCCAGGGGGAGGGCTGGGGTATGGGGGTTTCCAGGGGGAGGGCTGGGGTATGGGGGTGTCCAGGGGGAGGGCTGGGGGTTTCCAGGGGGAGGGCTGGGGGTTTCCAGGGGGAGGGCTAGGATATGGGGGTTTCCAGGGAGAGGGCTGGGGTATGGGGGTTTCCAGGGGGAGGGCTGGGGTATGGGGGTTTCCAGGGAGAGGGCTGGGTGTATGGGGGTTTCCAGGGAGAGGGCTGGGGTATGGGGGTTTCCAGGGGGAGGGCTGGGGTATGGGGGTTACCAGGCGGAGGGCTGGGGTATGGGGGTTACCAGGCGGAGGGCTGGGGGTTTCCAGGGGGAGGGCTGGGGTATGGGGGTTTCCAGGGGGAGGGCTGGGGGTTTCCAGGGGGAGGGCTGGGGGTTTGCAGGGGAGGGCTGGGGTATGGGGGTTACCAGGGGGAGGGCTGGGGTATGGGGGTTACCAGGGGGAGGGCTGGGGTATGGGGGTTTCCAGGAGGAGGGCTGGGGGTTTCCAAGGGGAGGGCTGGGGTATGGGGGTTTCCAGGGGGAGGGCTGGGGTATGGGGGTTTCCAGGGGGAGGGCTGGGGGTTTCCAGGGGGAGGGCTGGGGTATGGGGTTTCCAGAGGGAGGGCTGGGGTATGGGGTTTTCCAGGGGGTAGGCTGGGGTATGGGGGTTTCCAGGGGGAGGGCTGGGGTATGGGGATTTCCAGGGGGAGGGCTGGGGTATGGGGGTTACCAGGGAGAGGGCTGGGGTATGGGGGTTACCAGGGAGAGGGCTGGGGTATGGGTGTTTCCAGGGGGAGGGCTGGGGGTTTCCAGGGGGAAGGCTGGGGTATGGGGGTTTCCAGGGGGAGGGCTGGGGTATGGGGGTTTCCTGGGGGAGGGCTGGGGGTTTCCAGGGGGAGGGATGGG
The DNA here is from genome assembly GCF_902713615.1 of Scyliorhinus canicula. Taxonomy (NCBI): domain Eukaryota; kingdom Metazoa; phylum Chordata; class Chondrichthyes; order Carcharhiniformes; family Scyliorhinidae; genus Scyliorhinus; species Scyliorhinus canicula. The sequence goes on along the minus strand of NC_052154.1, from coordinate 4,593,362 downwards.
GTATGGGGGTTACCAGGGGGAGGGCTGGGGTATGGGGGTTACCAGGGGAGGGCTGGGATATGGGGGTTTCCAGGGGGAGGGCTGGGGTATGGGGGTTTCCAGGGGGAGGGCTGGGGGTTTCCAGGGGGAGGGCTGGGGTATGGGGGTTTCCAGGGGGAGGGCTGGGGGTATGGGGGTTACCAGGGAGAGGGCTGGGGTATGGGGGTTACCAGGGAGAGGGCTGGGGTATGGGGGTTTCCAGGGGAGGGCTGGGGGTTTCCAGGGGGAAGGCTGGGGTATGGGGGTTTCCAGGGGGAGGGCTGGGGTATGGGGGTTTCCAGGGGGAGGGCTGGGGGTTTCCAGGGGGAGGGATGGGGTATGGGGGTTACCAGGGGGAGGGCTGGGGGTTTCCAGGGGGAGGGCTGGGGTATGGGGGTTTCCAGGGGGAGGGCTGGGGGTTAGGGGGTTACCAGGGGGAGGGATGGGGTATGGGGGTTACCAGGGGGAGGGCTGGGGTATGGGGGTTTCCAGGGGGAGGGCTGGGGGTATGGGGGTTTCCAGGGGGAGGGCTGGGGGTTTCCAGGGGGAAGGCTGGGGTATGGGGGTTTCCAGGGGGAGGGATGGGGTATGGGGGTTTCCAGGGGGAGGGCTGGGGGTTTCCAGGGGGAAGGCTGGGGTATGGGGGTTTCCAGGGGGAGGGATGGGGTATGGGGGTTTCCAGGGGGAGGGCTGGGGGTTTCCAGGGGGAAGGCTGGGGTATGGGGGTTTCCAGGGGGAGGGATGGGGTATGGGGGTTTCCAGGGGGAGGGCTGGGGGTATGGGGGTTTCCAGGGGGAGGGATGGGGTATGGGGGTTTCCAGGGGGAGGGATGGGGTATGGGGGTTTCCAGGGGGAGGGCTGGGGGTATGGGGGTTTCCAGGGGGAGGGCTGGGGGTTTCCAGGGGAGGGCTGGGGGTATGGGGGTTTCCAGGGGGAGGGCTGGGGGTATGGGGGTTTCCAGGGGGAGGGCTGGGGTATGGGGGTTTCCAGGGGGAGGGCTGGGGTATGGGGGTTACCAGGGGGAGGGCTGGGGTATGGGGGTTACCAGGGGGAGGGCCGGGGGTTTTCTAGGGGGAGGGCTGGGGTATGGGGGTTTCCAGGGGGAGGGCTGGGGTATGGGGGTTACCAGGGAGAGGGCTGGGGTATGGGGGTTTCCAGGGGGAGGGCTGGGGGTTTCCAGGGGGAGGGATGGGGGTTTCCAGGGGGAGGGCTGGGGGTATGGGGGTTTCCAGGGGGAGGGCTGGGGGTATGGGGGTTTCCAGGGGGAGGGCTGGGGTATGGGGGTTTCCAGGGGGAGGGCTGGGGTATGGGGGTTACCAGGGGGAGGGCTGGGGTATGGGGGTTACCAGGGGGAGGGCTGGGGGTTTCCAGGGGGAGGGCTGGGGTATGGGGGTTTCCAGGGGGAGGGCTGGGGTATGGGGGTTTCCAGGGGGAGGGCTGGGGTATGGGGGTTTCCAGGGGGAGGGCTGGGGTTTCCAGGGGAGGGATGGGGTATGGGGGTTACCAGGGGGAGGGCTGGGGGTTTCCAGGGGGAGGGCTGGGGTATGGGGGTTTCCAGGGGGAGGGCTGGGGGTTTCCAGGGGGAGGGATGGGTATGGGGGTTACCAGGGGGAGGGCTGGGGGTTTCCAGGGGGAGGGCTGGGGTATGGGGGTTTCCAGGGGGAGGGCTGGGGTTTCCAGGGGGAGGGATGGGGTATGGGGGTTACCAGGGGGAGGGCTGGGGGTTTCCAGGGGGAGGGCTGGGGGTTTCCAGGGGGAGGGCTGGGGTTTCCAGGGGGAGGGCTGGGGGTATGGGGGTTACCAGGGGGAGGGCTGGGGTATGGGGGTTTCCAGGGGGAGGGCTGGGGTATGGGGGTTTCCAGGGGGAGGGCTGGGGTATTGGGGTTTCCAGGGGGAGGGCTGGGGTATGGGGGTTTCCAGGGGGAGGGATGGGGTATGGGGGTTACCAGGGGGAGGGCTGGGGTATTGGGGTTTCCAGGGGGAGGGCTGGGGTATGGGGGTTTCCAGGGGGAGGGATGGGGTATGGGGGTTTCCAGGGGGAGGGCTGGGGGTATGGGGGTTTCCAGGGGGAGGGCTGGGGTATGGGGGTTTCCAGGGGGAGGGTTGGGGTATGGGGGTTTCCAGGGGAGGGCTGGGGTATGGGGGTTTCCAGGGGGAGGGATGGGGTATGGGGGTTTCCAGGGGGAGGGCTGGGGTATGGGGGTTTATAGGGGGAGGGCTGGGGTATGGAGGTTACCAGGGGGAGGGCTGGGGGTTTCCGGAAGGGTGGCTGGATGCGTTCCACATGAGCAGAGGCCCTCTGAGCAGATATAGGATAGAATGAGCATCCGGGAGCATCTATGTTACAGCTATGGGGTGGCTTTAAATGATGTCATTCTTCAATGGGGGTCTGGGCCAGGGCACTCTGATCCCGAGGGGGTCACCCAGAGTCCACGCACTGACCATCAAGTCGTTCCCCACTACTCCCTGAAGACCATCACACATCCCCCAGCAAGCCCAAACGCTTTGAGGGTTTTATTACCTTCTTGCTCCCCTTCGACAGACATCGAGCCTGGGCTCACTTGTAAATACTTGGACCAATTCACACCAGCGTGACTCCCGTCTGAGAGGGGCGGAGCAACGCGGAGGGGGCGGAGCATCGCGGAGGGGGTGGAGCATCGTGGAGGGGGTCGAGCATCGTGGAGGGGGTGGTGTATCATGGAGGGGCGGAGCATTGCGGAGGGGTGGAGCACCGTGGAGGGGCGGAGCATCTGGATCATTGGAGGCGGATCACCGCCTGGCGCCAATCCTGTTTTTGGCTCGACAGTCGATTCTTCGCCCAATCGCAAATCTCGCCATCAGCGTCGGGCAACAGAGCATCCAGCGAAATGGATTATTTCTCTCAATTGCTAAGTCATTTTGCAGTGTTCATCACCCAAGACAGAAATATTTGCATTTACATAGCGCCTATCACGGTCTCAGGGTGTTCCAGGTCCTCGACAATCATTGCTGCCCTATTGCGGCTGGCTATCAATTGAAAGTTTTGAATCTGAGACCAAGGGATTTTTATTGGGAGGGATAGTGAGGATTATGGAGCCAACGCAAGTGGGTGGAGTTAGGAGACAGATCATTGACAATACAACTAAATGGTGGCACAGGATTGGGGGGCTGAATGGCCTCCTCCTGTTCTAATAAATTAGGAGAAAATCTGGGCAGCACCAAGAGTGTGGCATCCGGCTTCAGATCGATGTTGTTCCTTTCATTAAGTGTAAGGAGACATTAAGTCCCCAGTCCCATTAATTAGAACAATTAAGCTCAACATAAATTCCCCCTTAACTGTAATTTAACCATTAATGTTAATTTTTGGGTATACACTCCAGTACCTACAGTAACACTCACACAGGGTGTCAGTGGTTGGGAGGGTCACTGCACGCTCCTTCTCCAGGATTCTGCACCCCCCCCCCCCCCCTTCCCTCCCCCCAGGTACAAATAAGATCTCAGAGGAAATCCAGGCAGTTGATGAGATCCCACCACTGGCCACCTGCAGCATTAGCCTGTGGATAGCCACCAGGACAGTCCCAGGAGCAGAATGCCCCCTGATTTGCCCAGGCCCATTCCCGCTCGCAGCCAGACTGGGAACTGAGGTGGAGCCAGGTGAGGGAATAGCGGCTGCAACCTCTCACTCCCAGCATCAGGGTGAGGCACAGACAACGTGACAGTTCCTTCGAAGAATATCTTCACCCTTTTTTGGGCCTTGGAAGGAATGATGTGGAATTTTGGAAGGATTTTGCGAGGCCAATTTAACGACCTGCTTGGATCCGTACCGCTGGCCGGAGGGGGGGGGGGGGGCTTCTGCGAGGACTGGAGGGGGGGGGGGGTTGGCCAGGGGTGGGCTGTAGGGTCGCGGATGACGGGTCCGGCCAGCGCCTGGCCAGCGCCATGTTGTACGGCGCTTGCACGGCCAGCTACCCGGCCATTCTCTGGCCATTTTCGACGCGGGTGCCGGGAGTTTCACCCGGCGCTGCTGCTCGCCCCTCACCGGTCCCAGAATCGGTGAGGGTTTCACACAGAAATTTTGATCCTAAAAGACCCCACATGCTCCATTGGTGTCAACACTCAGTTGCTGAAACGGAGAATCCAGCCCGCTGACTCTAGCCTATAGATATATATCTTATGTGAAAACAAACTTTAATTTAAACACAGAATTAACCACACTAACAACAAAGAAATAGCTTTACAATTATCAGTTCAACAATTCTTAAACAAAGAAAAAGCTTGAACTTACCATCCACACCTTACCATTCACAGTAACTTCATTGAAGCCTACTCGTGACAATAAGCAAGTTTCATTGCATTTCAAATGTTAAAATTATAAATGCCTCAATAAAACATTTTCTAAAAAGAAAGGTAATATTACTGCAACAAATATATACCTTAACCCAGGCTTTTTACAAATATATTTTATTCCAAACATATTCAAAAATACAAAAACACAAATTATACAGTCTGTCTAAGTTCCTCCCCTTTTTCACCCCCTACCCCTCCCCTCTCCCCCCTGCGATGAACGTTTCCTCAGAAATGATCACAAACAGTCCCCACCTTGCCTCAAAGTCCTCCGCTGATCCCCTCAATTCAAATTTAATCTTCTCCAACCGGGGGAAGTGGTACAGGTTCCCCAGCCAGGCCGGCAACTCCCCCTCCCAGCGACATGGTCGACGGCCATTCCAGCAAAATCCGTAGCCGGGCAACCAGAAAGGTGAAGGCCACGACATCGGCCTTCCCTCAACCCGGGCTTTCACTAGCATTACAGCAACAGATCTAAAATATTATATTTACCGGTTTACTACATCCATCACAATTTAAGGACTCTTGGAAGATTAGCATCAATGCACCCACCATCTCTGTAGCTACTTCCTTCAATACCCTGGGATGCGACTCCAGGGGCCTTTGACCATCGGTTTTCCCTGGTACTTTTTAATCCAGGGATAGTTATTGACCGGAATTTTCCAGCCAATCACACCAGCGAGATCTTACGGTCCCACCGATGATGCCCTCCCACTGTGGGTTTTCCAATGGGGAGTGGCGCATTCAACAGGAAACCCCACTGACAAAGGCGGGACCAGCATATCCCGCCACTGGCCACTGGCGGAGAAACACGTGGCAGGTTGCGTGGAAAACCCCGCATTTCATTTATTTCCTCCCCTTATTCTGCCCTTGGTTATCTAGTATTTTTGGAATGATATCAGTGCCTTCTACCATGAAGACAGACGCATGTCCTGCCATTTCCTGCCTCCTCATTATTATTCCCCCAGTCTCATTTCCTAACTTTTCCTTCAAATGAGGGTTTCTTTGCAGAGAATTCCAAATGCCCACTCCCCATAGAGGATTTCCTGTCAAACCTTCCCTTTAACGCTTTGATAAATTGCGCACATTTTAAATAGGTTTCATCCAGAATAGGAGCAGAATAGGTTTATTTCGCCAGGCTGGGGGGGTTGGGGTTTGGCTGCGGGAGGGGAATCTGGAAGCAGCACGGACAGTGAGAATGCGAATGAGCAATGCCTTTAACTCAACACAGGATTGAATTACGCTACTCACTGATAAATCTCCCTTTACAGGATTATCACCAATGGCTCGAGATAATATAGTTCATGTCTGAAGCCACAGAATAGGCTTTTAATTTATTGTGGAATTGAGTGTGATATGCGCTGTGATTCCTTCCACAGTGAGGCAAGGATCTTGCCACATTTAAATAAATAAATAACATTCAAATTTAGTGGCGTACTAAGTCCTCTGTTCACCCGAATTGTCTGGTTGAGGATTCTGAATAATAATCAGATCATCTGATCATTTATCTCATTACTGTTTCGTGGGAGCTTGCTGTGCTCAAACCACCAGCATTACAACAGTGACTACGCTTCATGAGTACGCAATTGGCTACAAAGCACTTTGAGACATCCTAGAATCATAAAATAGTACAGCAGAGACGGAGGCCACTCGGCCTACTGCTCCTGTGCTGACTCTTTGTCAGATCTGTCAAATTATTCCCACTCTTTTGCTCTTTGGCCTATTTTTCCCCTTCAAGTATTTATTCAATTCCCTTTTGAAAGGTACCATTCTCCCACCTCCCTGTCAGGGAATGGATCCCAGATCACAACAACTCGCTGCATAAAGAAAACGCTCACTCAAGTCACCACTAGATGTATTGCGTATTGCGATAAGTAAACAATGAAAAACGTTGAAAGAAATGATTCAAAACCTTCAACTAAAACAGGTTGCATTAAAAAAAATAATCTTAATTAGGAAGATTCACCTGTGGCTTACCAGGGGAGGTAAGGATAGGACTGGATTAGGAGAGACTTATAATGTTACAAAGAGCAGTGGTGTTGGGTTTTGAAATGTTACCAGTGTGACTCACACCGCTGCTTTCCATAGCCACTATGTCATGAGACTGACGAGGGAGGCAGACAGTTTAAGATTAATTCCATGAAGCCTCTCATAGAAACAGACACTGAAAAAGGCTGCTGTCCTTATACATGAGACATGGTGTATAGAAGTGGATAAAATTAGGTTGTTGAACCTGGTAAATGAAGCAGAGAGGACACTGAGAGCCCAGAAACACAGAAAAGTTCGAATCCACAAGAAAAGCTGCTGAAAAGAACAAAGGAAAACAGACAGAAAAGCACACAGAAAAGTAGAAATCTGCAAACAAATAGCTGCTGAGAAAAGGGTCAAAAGAAAAGCACACTCAGGCTGCGAGTGAAATAACTGGCTACAGGGAAACGGACAACACAAAAGCACACAGAGGCTTCAAGAAAAATTATGGGCTGTGTGGTGAATGTAATTTAGTAATTCACACTGTATTTACCAATACCATTGTAAGCGCAGTAGCGTTATCCGACCACTAAGGGGAGTAGCTCTGGGCATTCTCAGGAGTTTGTACAGGGCTCCACCCTTGGCTCCCCCCACGACTCCTCCCCCTGGACTGCTGTATAAATACCCTTGTCCAGAGCCAGCCTGCCAGTTCATCGAGAGTTCAATGGGCAACAGGCTGGCTCTGTAGTAAGTAGATTAAAACCACTGTTCATATCTTAAAGCACGTGTCTAGTGAATTGATGGTTCCATCAATTTAATCTACTTAAGAACAGTCAGGATCGATCATGGAATCAGCCCTCAAACCTGGACGCCTGGATCTCGACCCACAGGATGCAGAGGCAAAAGGAATCTTCTCCCACTGGCTGCGGTGCTTTAAGGCCTACCTGGCAGAAGCGAGCACAGCCGAAACAACAGAGGAACAGAAGTTAAGTCTACTGCATGCGAGGGTGAGCCACAGGATCTCTACGCAACTAAACTCGGCCGGTTTATATACTGCAGCGCTAGCGATACTCGATAAGATGTATGTAAGGCCCATTCACGAAGTTTACGCATGCCATGTGTTCACGACTCGCCGGCAGCGGCCTACAGAATCACTCGCCGAATTTTTAAGAGAGCTCAATAATCTATCGAATGACTATAACTATCAAGCGGTTACCGCGGCTGAACATAGAGAACTTGCTGTACACGATGTTTTTGTAGTGGGCCTCAGGCCTAATTATGTGCGCCAACGACTGCTGGAAAAGGGGGCCCAAGACTTAGAAACAACTGCGGAAATTGCTACCACAATGGAGGTCTCCTTCCGCAGCCTCACCTCGTTCCCCGTGGACCCCGCGACCCAATCATGGGCCCCCGACCAGCGACTCCCCCAGGCCTGTGCTAAGCGGCCGCCCAGCCACCATGCTGCCCCAGCCTGCCACTATGCTGCCCCAGCCAGCCACTATGCTGCCCCAGCCAGCCACTATGCTGCCCCAGCCAGCCACTATGCTGCCCCAGCCAGCCACTATGCTGCCCCAGCTAGCCACTATGCTGCCCCAGCCCCAGCCAGCCACTATGCCGCCCCAGCCCCAGCCAGCCACTACACTGCTCCAGCCAGCCATATCTGCGGCCAGAATCAGCACCCGTGGCAGCACTGCCCGGCCCGCAACGCGACCTGCAGCAGCTGCGGGCGGAAAGGCCACTACGCGAGAGTGTGCCTCGCAAAAAGGGCCCCAGCTTCCGACTCCCCAGCGGCACAAAGTAATCGCTTCCCACACCCACAGGTCCGCGGGGCCCGAAACGCTGCGGCCTGTGCCCCGACCCCGTCCCCTCCCGCCACATGCAATCCATGGGGCCCGCCATCTTGGCAAACCTCCACCACGCGGCCGGCCACGTGCGACTCATGGGGGCCACCATCTTGGACGCCACCTTCCTCGCCGCCCGCCACGTGCGATCCACGGGCCCGACCTGCATCGCCACGCTCGGACAACTCATCGGAAGAGTATGACCTCCCCGGGCGCTCGTCATGCGGCCCGCAACGCGGCGCAGTCACCCTGGATCAATCACGCCTGAAGCATCTGCGAAACACGATGACAGAGGTCCAAATCAACGGGTACAACACGCCATGCCTTTTTGACTCCGGGAGCACTGAGAGCTTCATACACCCAGACCTGGTAAGACGCTGTTCGCTCCCTGTTTTCCCCATGCGGCAAACTATCTCGCTCGCTTCAGGCTCCCATTCTGTACAGATCCAGGGGCGCACCGCCGCGACACTCACGATCCGAGGCGCTAGCTACTCAAAATTTCAACTCTACGTTTTGCCCGACCTCTGCGCGCCACTCTTATTAGGCCTAGATTTTCAGTGTAACCTTAAGAGCCTCACCCTCAGCTTCGACGGGCCCCTGCCCCCACTCACTATCTGCAGCCTCGCTACGCTGCGAATCTCCCCCCCTCCTCTCTTCGCCAATCTCACAAAGGACTGTAAACCCGTAGCCACTCGTAGCAGGCGATACAGCCTGCAGGATAGGGTATTTATCAGAGCAGAGGTCCGAAGGCTTCTCAGTGAGGGGATTATAGAGGCCAGCAATAGTCCCTGGAGAGCTCAGGTGGTGGTCGTTAAGACCGGGGAAAAATTCCGCATCGTTGTCGACTATAGTCAGACCATAAATAGATTTACCCTCCTTGACGCGTATCCCCTCCCCAGGATTGCAGATATGGTAAACCAGATCGCCCAGTATCGGTTCTTTTCCACGGTGGATCTGAAGTCTGCATACCAGCAGCTCCCAATCCGCCCGGAGGACCGGCACTACACGGCATTCGAGGCCGATGGCCGCCTCTTCCATTTCCTCCGGGTCCCTTTCGGCGTCACTAATGGGGTCTCGGTGTTCCAACAAGCAATGGACCGAATGGTGGACCAGTACGGGCTGCGGGCCACGTTTCCGTATCTGGACAATGTCACCATCTGCGGCTATGACCAGCAGGACCACGATGCCAACCTCCACCGTTTTCTCCAGACGGCACAGAAATTAAACCTCACCTACAAAAGGAGAAATGCGTTTTCCACGCAAACAGACTGGCCATCCTCGGCTACGTCGTGGAAAAGGGAGTCCTGGGCCCAGACCCGGAACTCCCCCTCCTCCATTGCCCCAAAACCCTCAAACGGTGCCTGGGCTTCTTCTCCTACTACGCCCAGTGGGTCCCTCAATATGCGGACAAAGCCCGCCCACTCTTTAAGGCCACACAATTTCCCCTGTCAGCTGAGGCGCGCCAGGCCTTCAACTGCATCAAGGAGGACATCGCCAAAGCGGCCATGCGGGCGGTGGATGAATCCACTCCATTCCAGGTTGAGAGCGACGCCTCAGAGGTAGCTCTAGCAGCCACTTTAAATCAGGCAGGGAGACCAGTCGCATTTTTCTCCCGTACCCTCTCCGCTTCAGAACTCCGACACTCCTCAGTCGAGAGAGAAGCACAAGCCATTGTGGAGGCTATTCGTTACTGGAGGCACTACCTCGCAGGTAGGAGGTTCACCCTCATCACCGACCAAAGATCGGTCGCCTTTATGTTTGATAACTCGCAAAGGGGCAAAATAAAAAATGATAAAATTCTTCGGTGGAGGATCGAACTCTCCACCTATAGTTACGATATCAAATATCGACCGGGGAAGCTCAACGAGCCTCCGGATGCCCTATCCCGCGGGACATGCGCCAGCGCACAGATTGACCGACTGAAAGTCATCCACAAAGACCTCTGCCACCCGGGGGTCACCCGGCTCGCCCACCACATCAGAGCCCGAAACCTGCCTTTCTCCAATGAGGAGGTAAAAGCGGTCACCAGGGACTGCCCGATCTGTGCAGGGTGCAAACCGCACTTCTACAGACCAGACAGGGCCCACCTGGTCAAGGCTTCTAGGCCTTTTGAACGCCTCGCGATTGATTTCAAAGGGCCACTCCACTCAACTAACAAGAGTGTTTACTTTCTAAACGTAGTAGACGAGTTCTCCCGTTTCCCATTTGCTATCCCATGCCCCGACATGACCTCCCACACAGTCATTAGGGCCCTGCATAGCATCTTCACCCTGTTTGGTTTCCCCAGCTACGTACACAGCGACTGGGGTTCGTCCTTCATGAGCGACGAGCTGCATCAGTACCTGCTCGACAAGGGCATTGCCTCGAGCAGGACTACCAGCTACAACCCCAGGGGGAACGGGCAGGTGGAGAGGGAGAACGCGATGGTCTGGAAGACCGTCCTACTGACCCTCCGGTCTGGAAAGCTCCAAGTCTCCCAGTGGCAGGAAGTCCTCCCAGACTGCTCCACGCTATTAGGTCCCTCTTATGCACAGCGACAATCAGACCCCTCACGAGAGGCTTTTCATTTTTCCAGGGGCACTACCACAGGGGTCTCACTTCCGGCATGGCTGAGGACACCGGGCCCGGTACTCCTGAGGAAACACGTCAGGGCACACAAAACCGACCCCCTTGTTGAAAAGGTGCGCCTGCTCCACTCCAACCCCCAGTACGCCTTCGTCGAGTTCCCTGCGGCTGTCAGGACACAGTATCCCTCCGGGATCTGGCACCCGCCGGATCCAGCGCCCCCTCTACCCCCACAGAAGGACCCCTCACCCTACACCCCATGCTGCCGCCCCCTCGCGCTCCCGAGCCCACGAGCTCGCTCCCCCAGTTCCGTGCACCCGCGCCGGCCAGCCCCCAGTGCCCCCAGTCCCCGGTCAAACCAGAAGAGTATGAAGCTCGGACACAACCCTCCCTGGAGTCCGCCATCGTACCCCAGCACACAACACCCATCCAGCCACCGCAAGAGGCTGCAACCCCGGTGCTCCGCAGATCACAGCGGACAGTTCGACCACCGGACAGACTTACCTTGTAGACCACCACCCCCGCCGGACTTGATTGTTTTGCAGGGGGTGAATGTGGTGAATGTAACTCAGTAATTCACACTGTATTTACCAATACCATTGTAAGCACAGTAGCGTTATCCGACCACTAGGGGGAGTAGCTCTGGGAATGCTCAGGGGTTTGTACAGGGCGCCACACTTGGCTCCGCCCATGACTCCTCCCCCTGGACTGCTGTATAAATACCCTTGTCCAGAGCCAGCCTGCCAGTTCATCGAGAGTTCAACGGGTAACAGGCTGGCTCTGTAGTAAGTAGATTAAAAACACTGTTCATATCTTAAAGCACGTATCTAGTGAATTGATGGTTCCATCAGGCTGCAGAGAAAAAGGACAAAGGAAACACAGACAGAGGCTGCAGGTAAATTACTGAGTGAGTGAAAATGGCTGCAATACATTTTCCAATCCAATCACCAGTCCAACTAGAAAATGATGCGTGGCAAAACTGGCAGCTTTTCTGCTGAGGTGTGAGAGACCCCCTCGGTGAGAGCAAGTTTACTACAAGATGAGACACTGACGCTAAAGGAAGCAATAGGTGCGTGTCGAAATGAGAAAGTTATGAAACGTCAGGTAAAGCATATGGCAGAGCAAAAGAGCAGATACATTATGCTGCAAAGCTGAGAAACACAGAATCATAGAATCTACAGTGCAGAAGGAGGCCATTCGGCCCATCGAGTCTGCACCGGTCCTTGGAAAGAGCACCCCACTTAAGCCGGAGGAAACCGGAGCACCCGGAGGCAACCCACGCAGACACAGGGAGAACGTGCAGACTCCGCAGAGCCAGTGAGCCAAGCCAGGAATCAAACCTGGGGCCCTGGAGCTGTGAAGCAACAGTGCTAACCACTGTGCTACCGTGCTGCCCCACACCCAAGCTGAAAGAGTGGAGCAACTGCAGGGAAAGAATCGGATGGAAATACTGCAGAGCACAGCAATCACAGGAGGAGGAGAACTTCTCAACATGGGAAAAGCAGGGTTTTAACGACAAGAATAAATATCATTCCGCACACAATTGTTTGACCAGAAAAATGCAAAACAAACCTATTCAGGTGAGATATCTGCAAAGCAGTCTGATGAAGAACTAAACACATAAAGCAGTTTGGTTCAGTGAAGTCTATAGGCGACGAATGGTTTGTGATTGTTACCATGATGACCACAGAGAGAAAGTATCAAGCGAACAAGAAGTGCCAACTAGACATGGGTGCGTCATTTCACATAATGCCCTTCACAGATCTGTATGAAGTGGCTCAGCATTGCAATCTCAAAATCATTCTCTTGAAAACAAGCTTGAGGTTAGCTCGATGCCCATACTGAAAGGGCAAATGAGTCTGACAACCCCATGCAAAGGCTAGTAGGGCGGCACAGTAGCACAGTGGTTAGCACTGTTGCTTCACAGCTCCAGGGTCCCAGGTTCGATTCCCAGCTTGGGTCACTGTCTGTGGGGAGCCTGCACGTTCTCCCCGTGTCTGCGTGGGTTTCCTCCGGGCGCTCCGGTTTCCTCCCACAAGTCCCGAAAGATGTGCTGTTAGGTGAATTGGACATTCTGAATTCTCCCTCTGTGTACCCGAACAGGCACTGGAATATGGCAACTAGGGGATTTTCACAGTAACTTCATTGCAGTGTTAATGTAAGCCCATTTGTGGCACTAATAAAGATTATGATTATGAAGAAGAAAGAGTTCCAGGTTAGAGATGGGACGCGGGCAGCACTTTGGCGTAGTGGTTAGCACTGCTTCCTCACGGCGCCGAGTTCCCAGGTTCGATCCCGGCTCTGGGTCACTGTCTGTGTGGAGTTTGCACATTCTCCCCGTGTCTGCGTGGGTTTCGCCCCCCACAACCCAAAGATGTGCAGGGTAGGTGGATTGGCCATGCTAAATTGCTCCTTAATTGGCAAAAAAATGAATTGGGTACTCTAAATCTGTAAAAAGAAAGGAGACGGGATGCAACGGCCACTCACTTCAGCTGAAGCAAGTCTAACGCCTGGACGGAACGTGCCAACGGAGATTCACAATGCCTCACAACACACACAACGGCCAAACAGGCCCGAGAGCAGTACAAAGATGTGTTTACAGGGTTGGGATGTCTGCAAGGAGAATATCATCTAGAAGTAGGGCAGCACGGTAGCATGAAAAATGAAATGAAAATCGCTTATTGTCACGAGTAGGCTTCAATTAAGTTACTGTGAAAAGCCCCTAGTTGCCACATTCCAGCGCCTGTCCGGGGATCGAACCGTGCTGCTGGCCTGCTTGGTCTGCTTTAAAAGCCAGCGATTTAGCCCGGTGAGCTAAACCAGCCCCTATTGCACCATTGTGGAGAGCACAATTGCTTCACAGCTCCAGGGTCCCAGGTTCGATTCCGGCTTGGGTCACTGTCTGTGCGGAGTCTGCACATCCTCCCCGTGTGTGCGTGGGTTTCCTCCGGGTGCTCCGGTTTCCTCCTACAGTCCAAAGATGTGCAGGTTAGGTGGATTGGCCATGATAAATTGCCCTTAGTGTCCAAAATTGCCCTTATTGTTGGGTGGGGTTACTGGGTTATGGGGATAGGGTGGAGGTGTTAACCTTGGGTGGGGTGCTCTTTCCAAGAGCCGGTGCAGACTTGAAGGGCCGAATGGCCTCCTTCTGCACTGTAAATTCTATCTATGATAAAGTAGATGAGAGTTCAAGACCAATTCAGCATCTGGTGAGCAGAGTTCCAGCTGCCCTCAAGTAAAGCCGAAAGGAGCAGAATGAAAAGCTGGAAAAGAGGGAAGTTAATCAAAAACGTGACATTTTCTACATACTGGATTAGCAGCATGGTATCAGTGAAACGACCTGGAAAGCTGCGAGTACATTTAGACCTAGAGGATCTAAATAAAGCGCTGAAGAGATCTCACTACCCCATGCCAACCATCAAAGGAATGATGCTGGAACTTGCCAAGGCAATGATATTCACGACCCGAGATAAGAAAGATGGTTACTGGCAAGGGAAGCTGGATGAAAGCATTTGTTTTCTGACTACATTTTGGATGCAGCTTGGGAGATGCAGGTGGTCGCACTCACCAGATGAATCTTAAGCTGAACAAGAAACAAATTGCACCTGAAGATGCCGGAAGTCAGGTGCCCAGGCCACGTGTTGAAAGCAAAAGATACTCTCCCAGATCCTGACAAGGTGACATCTGCAGCAACGGTGCTGCAAAGGGCAGCACTGTAACCATTTGTTGGACCTGTGAACTATTTCGCTAAATGTTTACCGAACTTGGCGTCAGAGTGTGGAGCATTCTGCAAGCTCACTGTCAAGGAGGTTCTGCGACATTGGGGGACAGGACAAGAAGCAACTTTCACTGAAATCAAACAGCTAGTGATGACAACGCCTGTGCTGCAGTGCTGTGATGTCAATGGTGAAGTCACCTTGCAGTGTGACACCAGCGAGACAGCTCTTGGAGCAACTCTGATGCAGCGAGGACAACCTGTCGCATTTGAAACCAGAGCATTAACACAAACTGAACGATACTACACTCAGATTGAGAGAGAGTGTCTGGTTACTGTTTCTGCCAGAGAGCATTTTCATCAGTATCTGCTTGGGAGAAAGAGGGTGGATTCCAGCCACAAACCCATTCAAAACATTTCTCTCAAAGCGCTACTATCTGATTCAAAGTTGTGAAATTCTCTGTTGGGTCTATCAGGATGCTTTGGGAACATAGAACATAGAGAAATACAGCACAGAACAGGCCCTTCGGCCCACGATGTTGTGCCGAAATTTTGTCCTACTTTAACCATAGTGTCCAAAATTCTATGATAATCTACGGGCAATTTAGCATGGCCAATCCACCCAACCTGCACATCTTTGGACTGTGGGAGGAAACCGGAGCACCCGGAGGAAACCCACGCAGACACGGGGAGAACGTGCAGACTCCGCACAGACAGTGACCCAAGCCGGAATCGAACCTGGGACCCTGGAGCTGTGAAGCAATTGTGCTATCCACAATGCTACCGTGCTGCCCTTAAGAACAAATTAATCTACACTCCATTATTCTACAATAATCCATGTACCTATCCAATAGCTGCTTGAAGGTCCCTAACAGTTTCGACTCAACTACTTCCACAGGCAGTGCATTCCATGCCCCCACTACTCTCTGGGTAAAGAACCTACCTCTGACATCACCCCTTCATCTTCCACCATTCACCGTAAATTTATGTCCCCTTGTAATGCTTTGTTCCACCCAGGGGAAAAGTCTCCGACTGTCTATCTATTTCCCTGATCATCTTATAAACCTCTATCAAGTCGCCCCTCATCCTTCTCCGTTCTAATGAGAAAAGGCCTCGCACCCTCAACCATTCCTCGTAAGACCTACTCTCCATTCCAGGCAAAATCCTGGTAAATCTCCTTTGCACCTTTTCCAAAGCTTCCACATCCTTCCTAAAGCAGCACGGTAGCATGGTGGTTAGCATAAATGCTTCACAGCTCCAGGATCCCAGGTTCGGTTCCTGGCTGGGTCACTGTCTGTGCGGAGTCTGTACGTCCTCCCCCTGTGTGCGTGGGTTTCCTCCGGGTGCTCCGGTTTCCTCCCACAGTCCAAAGATGTGCGGGTTAGGTGGATTGGCCATGCTAAATTGTCCGTAGTGTCCTAAAAGTAAGGTTAAGGGGGTGGGGGTTGTTGGGTAACGGGTATAGGGTGGATACGTGGGCTTGAGTAGGGTGATCATTGCTCGGCACAACATCGAGGGCCGAAGGGCCTGTTCTGTGCTGTACTGTTCTATGTTCTATGTTCTAAAATGAGGTGACCAGAACTGCACACAGTACTCCAAATGTGAAATTTACGGTGAATGGTGGAAGATGACGGGGTGATGTCAGAGGTAGGTTCTTTACCCAGAGAGTAGTGGGGGCATGGAATGCACTGCCTGTGGAAGTAGTTGAGTCGGAAATGTTAGGGACCTTCAAGCGGCTATTGGATAGGTACATGGATTATTGTAGAATAATGGAGTGTAGATTAATTTGTTCTTAAGGGCAGCACGGTAGCATAACTGCACACAGTACTCCAAATGTGGCCTTACCAAGGTTTTGTACAGCTGCATCATCATCTCACGGCTCTTAAATTCAATCCCTCTGTTAATGAACGCTAGCACACCATAGGCCTTCTTCATAGCTCTATCCACTTGAGTGGCAACTTTCAAAGATCTATGAACATAGATTCCAAGATCTCTCGGCTCCTTCACATTGCCTAGAACCCTACCATTAACCCTGTATTCCGCATTCATATTTGTCCTTCCAAAATGGACAACCTCACACTTGTCAGGGTTAAACTCCATCTGCCACTTCTCAGCCCAGCTATGTATCCTATCTATGTCTCTTTGCAGCCGACAACAGCCCTCCTTACTATCCACAACTCCACCAATCTTCGTATCATCTGCAAATTTACTGACCCACCCTTCAACTCCCTCATCCAAGTCATTAATGAAAATCACAAACAGCAGAGGAACCAGAACTGATCCCTGCAGTACACCACTGGTAACTGGGCTCCAAGCTGAATATTTTCCATCCACCACCACTCTCTGACTTCTATTGGTTAGCCAGTTCGTTATCCAACTGGCCAAATTTCCCACTATCCCATGCCTCCTTACTTCCTGCATAAGCCTACCATGGGGAACCTTATCAAATGCTTTACTAAAATCCATGTCCACTACATCCACTGCTTTACCTTCATCCACATGCTTGGTCACCTCCTCAAAGAAGTCAATAAGACTTGTAAGACAAGACCTACCCCTCACAAATCCGTGCTGACTATCCCTAATCAAGCAGTGGCTTTCCAGATGCTCAGAAATCCTATCCCTCAGTATCCTTTCCATTACTTTGCCTACCACAGAAGTAAGACTAACTGGCCTGTAATTCCCAGGGTTATCCCTATTCCCTTTTTTGAACAGGGGCACGACATTCGCCACTCTCCAATCCTCTGGTACCACCCCTGTTGACAGCGAGGACAAAAAGATCATTGCCAACGGCTCTGCAATTTTCATTTCTTGCTTCCCATAGAATCCTTGGATATATCCCGTCAGGCCCGGGGGACTTGTCTATCCTCAAGTTTTTCAAAATGCCCAACACATCTTCCTTCCGAACAAGTATCTCGATTGAAGGATTGAATTTAAGAGCTTACCAGTCTGTTTCACACTGTCCTCTCCAACAATATGGCTCCACTCGTTTGTAAATACTGAAGAACCGTACTCGTTCAAGACCTCTCCTATCTCTTCAGATTCAATACACAATCTCCCGCTACTGTCCTTGATCGGCCTTACCCTCGCTCTAGTCATTCTCATATTTCTCACATATGTGTAAAAGGGTTTTCCTTGATCCTACCTGCCAAAGATTTTTCATGCCCTCTCTTAGCTCTCCTAATCCCTTTCTTCAGTTCCCTCCTGGCTATCTTGTATCCCTCCAGCGCCCTGTCTGAATCTTGTTTCCTCAGCCTTACATAAGTCTCCTTCTTCCTCTTAACAAGACATTCAACCTCTCTTGTCAACCATGGTTCTCTCACTTGACCATCTCTTCCCTGTCTGACAGGGACATACATATCAAAGACACGTAGTACCTGTTCCTTGAACAAGTTCCACATTTCACTTGTGTCCTTCCCTGACAGCCTATGTTCTTAATTTATGCAATTCAATTCCTGTCTGACAGCATTATATTTACCTGAAGTTAAAACTCACCACTATTCTTAGAATTCCCCCTATACCAAAAAAAGGTTGATATTCTAAATGGTGAACAGGGATTCTCACTCCCTGACTCCAGTGCAGGCTTCTGTGGGTGCTATTCAGGTCAAACTATCTTTTCAAGTTATCCCCCGGTATAACCCATACCTTCACCGAAGAATTTTACCTACTTACCCCTTAATAGCATTGATGTCCTGGGTCCTGCGTTATTAAGGAAGTGAAGTAAGCTAATAACCACTTTTTCAGGTTAAGTTATTTTTATTATTATATTTTTTCTTTTAAAAGCTGCAAACACTTTCTTTACAGAAAGGAAAAAAGATCTTGCTTCTGGCTGCTTCAGGCCCACCTTGGCAATCGATCTTCTTAAAATCTGGTCTTCTTGAGTTGTATTCGCTGGTGAACTCGGTTGCTGTGTCCTGTTCTTCCCATGCACCGAGCTGTGAGAGCTGGCTCTGCTAGCTATCTCTAAGCTGACTCTGACTCCTGTTTAAATTCTAGTCTTCCTTAGATGTATAACTGTTTAAACTCGGCTGCTTGCCTTGTCTTTCCCATGACCGAGCTCTCTCTCTCTCTCTCTCTCTGAGTTCTCCTCCCCTTCTCTCCTGTTGCTGGTGCCTCCTGTCCTCTGTCCTCTGTTCCCTGGGTTTATATTCTCTTTCTGAGAGTTATTAAGTTTTAACGACTTTATTGTAAATGGGCTTGTTTCACTTTGATAGTTTAAAAGTATCTTTGATGTAAACATCTTACTACAACTAATTATTCATTTTGGGCATATCGTCTCCTCTCAGATCTGATTAAAAAATGCTTTGGTTTCAATAGTTAACTTTTATTTCTGTGATTTCGAATCGTTTAATTTTCCAATTGTCCCCAGCTCATAACTTTGCCTTTGATTTTGACTTACATGATGTTTCTCGTAGACAGGTCGTCTCCAATTTTCTTTTAATTGTCTTGATGTTCATAGAATTTTACACTTTAAAATTGACACCAAATTCGACTGGGCATCTTCCACCCTTTCCAGCTGTTTACTAAGAGAGTTTATTTCAATTAAGGTGTGAAACTTTGCTTTTAGCGGTATGCTAAAATTTAACTTGGTTATGACTTGAAAGACTTGCCTGTTTTAAACATTCGTCACTTAATGCAATTGAAACTCTCATCCATGCTTTTTCAGATGCTTCCTGAGATAGTTACATTCCATGAAGGTGTGAGCCATTGTTTTAGCTTACCACATGAGACTGGTGTGTTTGATTAGCCTGCTTGTGAGCAAGAATCTGCATTTTACAACCCTGCTCTTTGAAGCTGCTATGAAACTTTTGTGGGATCTTTCCCTGTACCCTCTCAAACCAGATATTGCCAGACTTCCATGTTTCAAATGACACATTTTTCTGTATTTTCAAGAACACCCCGTCTTGACATTTGAAACATAACTATATAATTTGGTTAATTGTCCCCCCATCCAATTGTACTAACATATATCCCCGATCTTTGTCATTTGTATGCATGTGTTGGAATTTCAAATTGTGCACCAAAATCAACACGTAAATGCATCCATATCTCAGACCAGTGTCGATAAGAGTCTTTTCTTTTCCTCAAGTCCAATTACCGTGAACCATAGCAGTTGTTGCTCAGGAAGGTAACATAATCGCTTTCCGTGTGTTCCACTACCTCCAAAGCATTTTACTTCCTTGGGATAGCAGCACCGTAGAAGCTTCCTCATGTCCCTTAGAAACAGCACACAACTCAGTCCATCAGTAACCACAAAGGTCTTTTGTCCATCACTGGCTGTTACGTGTCTCATTTCTCCGTCATCCAAATTGCTTTTCCATTTCTGATTGGAATGGTAAATTATGATATCATGTACCACCCACTGATTCCCTTGTTTCATTAATTTAAAAGGTTCAATTGATCCTGCTTGTATTCCTAACTTCCCCATTAATGTCTAACATTGTCGTGAACCATGTATGTCTGCCAACCCCTGGTTTACATGAGAGAATATCTTTCTGACAAATTTCCTTCAAATCCCTTTCATCTGTCATTGTTTCCCTTACAACATGAAAGTGTATATTTTCCATTACAGCATTTGTAAACCCACATTGAACTGTCACTTTTCCAAATAAATTCTTCCTATTGTTAAATACACAGTAAAAAAAAAATTAAGTCTTATCTTAACATATTACTCATTACCTAACCACACAAATAGACTGTGTGCTACAACTTTACATATTTGCAACTGTTATCACAATTTAAATACTAGTAATAAATTACAATATCGAAACATCCCTTCTTGGCTTTGGGACCAATAGTCATTACATACTAAATATGGCATATAAACAACATCAATATTATTTGTAATGTTCTATGTAGTTAAATCAAGAAAACACACTAAACTACCCCTCTATTAAAACATTCACACAGTTTAGAAATGCGGATCAAGTTCTTTAATGGCACACCTACCCCCCTTATATATATATATATATATATATATATAGCAGTCCCTATCAATTTACATTTTTTTTTTTTTTTTTAATAACAATTACAGCTCTTCAATGCAATATTGTTTTGCCGCATTGATAACAATTTTCCCGCCGTGGTATCAAGCTACAAAAATTCTTAAATGATTGTCATTTATCATGTTGGGGTTCCTCGTCAGTCGCTGCTGTCTGCCGAGACCCTTAATAACTCCACCGTGTAGTACATACCCCGTGGAAACCACAGATCATCCATCAGCTAATGTCCAGTTAGAGATGTCTGACCGGAGGTTTCACTGTCCAGTTATAATTTGATATTTTGATTTGTTTCTAACCCGTAACGTTTTCCTCCGGGTTCTGTCATTTAATTCTCTCAAATATGTAGCCAATTCTATCATTAGTTTCCCCCAATCCTGTCTAAAAGATTCTTCTCTGGAGCGTAGTTCTCTTCCTTCTTGTGAACTGGTTTGTTATTTATTTTTTCCATCTGAAAAATCAAATGAACAGATCAAGGGTGGAGAGGGCCCTATTCTTTAATTTGTACTTTCTATTTTCATTTGGATTATCCCAGAAGTGCCCTCGCCAGGACTTCCGGATTTCATTTGCCACCATTTCTTTTTGAACTGGTTTATTTTCCTTATCATTGATGTACATCATACGATTAAAGCCTGTTAAGCCTCCTTCTGTCATTGTCAATTGGTTTTAATATTTTAATTTTTCTGCATCAATTTGTATTAAATCTTTTCCTGCAATCAGATTCTCATTTTCTGATACTGCAATTAATTCTCCAAACTAACTTCTGGTCCAATATTTTTATTCTCTAAAGCTCCTTCTTCAATGTATTTAACATTCTAAACATCATTATCTCTGCTGGTGACTGTATGTGATGCGCAGGCACTAGGACCCTGCGGAGTCATGCAGTGTCAATTTCAACGCAGCAATTTCAAAGTCTGGAGCAGCTGACTGCTGCCCAGCACAAACTCTTTATCTGTTTATTCTGAGACCAATTTAGTTCTGAACATACCGATTCACTATCCCATAATACTGATCACATTTCTTCCTGCCATTTATAACTTCCAATTTATGTGAAAATCGGCTTTGTAAAACACAACATTTTTTAAAAGTACAAACATTTAAAGAAATTCACAATTCCTTATTAGACATACACACACTCATTCATCCACTCAGATCTTGGATCTTTACTCTGCAGGATTTCACAAATCCTTATTAAACACACATTTATCCACTGAGATCTTGGACCTCTATTCTGCAGGGTTTTAGTTACTCTTAACCAAAATTGAGACCCCTCCATGCTGACAAGTTTAACTTATGCAGGAGTTTTTTTTGCCGCTGTTAAGCTTTTCTACTCTTGTTTCATTGTTTCAACTCTCTTGACCATGTTTCAGAGCAAGAGGATTATTCTCATTGCCATTTTTCGGAATTCAAGTTCTGTTCCTGGTTGTCCCTTTCAGGTGCACTCTGAAATTAAGGATAAGTACCCTTTCTGGGCCCTGTCCAAGGCTGACTAAGGCACTATCTTCCTGTTTTAGTTAAGGGTCGATTGGTTATTGGTTTCTGAAGATTCTAAGCGTCCCTATTTTCCAGAAAATGTCCGCACAATCTGCCTTACTCTGAGGATGATTTATTCTTTGGCCTCTTTTACCAGTAATGGATGCAAGATTTTAGTGCTATCACCAAAATGTCTTGCAGACTTTTTCTCAGGGTCAGTATCTTCTAGTCTACTGATTTTCACACCCAACCTGAGCTTCAGTCCCCTCGATCCACAGAATATCCTTACAAAAGCCAATCACACATGACTTTCCAGACTAAACTCGGCAGGTAAAGTCTGACTCACACATAGACTAGAAACTTCTAATATTCTAGCCTTTGTGCCGGTTAGAAACTTCTAATATTCCAACCGTTTCTTGGGAACTAGAAACTTCTAATATTCTAGCCCCTACTCTGCTTAACTAGAAACTTCTAATATTCTAGCCTCGCTTTACCTAGAAACTTCTAATATTCTAGGCTCACTTGACCTAGAAACGTCTAATATTCTAGGCCTCCACGCTGGGCGCCATGAAGTTAAAACTCACCACTATTCTTAGAATTCCCCCTATACCAAAAAAAGGTTGATATTCTAAATGGTGAACAGGGATTCTCACTCCCTGACTCCAGTGCAGGCTTCTGTGGGTGCTATTCAGGTCAAACTATCTTTTCAAGTTATCCCCCGGTATAACCCATACCTTCACCGAAGAATTTTACCTACTTACCCCTTAATAGCATTGATGTCCTGGGTCCTGCGTTATTAAGGAAGTGAAGTAAGCTAATAACCACTTTTTCAGGTTAAGTTATTTTTATTATTATATTTTTTCTTTTAAAAGCTGCAAACACTTTCTTTACAGAAAGGAAAAAAGATCTTGCTTCTGGCTGCTTCAGGCCCACCTTGGCAATCGATCTTCTTAAAATCTGGTCTTCTTGAGTTGTATTCGCTGGTGAACTCGGTTGCTGTGTCCTGTTCTTCCCATGCACCGAGCTGTGAGAGCTGGCTCTGCTAGCTATCTCTAAGCTGACTCTGACTCCTGTTTAAATTCTAGTCTTCCTTAGATGTATAACTGTTTAAACTCGGCTGCTTGCCTTGTCTTTCCCATGACCGAGCTCTCTCTCTCTCTCTCTCTCTCTCTCTCTCTCTCTCTGAGTTCTCCTCCCCTTCTCTCCTGTTGCTGGTGCCTCCTGTCCTCTGTCCTCTGTTCCCTGGGTTTATATTCTCTTTCTGAGAGTTATTAAGTTTTAACGACTTTATTGTAAATGGGCTTGTTTCACTTTGATAGTTTAAAAGTATCTTTGATGTAAACATCTTACTACAACTAATTATTCATTTTGGGCATATCGTCTCCTCTCAGATCTGATTAAAAATGCTTTGGTTTCAATAGTTAACTTTTATTTCTGTGATTTCGAATCGTTTAATTTTCCAATTGTCCCCAGCTCATAACTTTGCCTTTGATTTTGACTTACATGATGTTTCTCGTAGACAGGTCGTCTCCAATTTTCTTTTAATTGTCTTGATGTTCATAGAATTTTACACTTTAAAATTGACACCAAATTCGACTGGGCATCTTCCACCCTTTCCAGCTGTTTACTAAGAGAGTTTATTTCAATTAAGGTGTGAAACTTTGCTTTTAGCGGTATGCTAAAATTTAACTTGGTTATGACTTGAAAGACTTGCCTGTTTTAAACATTCGTCACTTAATGCAATTGAAACTCTCATCCATGCTTTTTCAGATGCTTCCTGAGATAGTTACATTCCATGAAGGTGTGAGCCATTGTTTTAGCTTACCACATGAGACTGGTGTGTTTGATTAGCCTGCTTGTGAGCAAGAATCTGCATTTTACAACCCTGCTCTTTGAAGCTGCTATGAAACTTTTGTGGGATCTTTCCCTGTACCCTCTCAAACCAGATATTGCCAGACTTCCATGTTTCAAATGACACATTTTTCTGTATTTTCAAGAACATACCCTTCCCCCAATTGTAAACCTTACCCTGTTGCACGCACCTATCCCTCTCCATTACTAAAGTGAAAGTCACAGAATTGTGGTCACTACCTCCAAAATGCTCCCAATCTAATGTTAACAAAGAACATCAAGCTGTGTTATTGATCAAAGCTGATTTATCTACACTACTAAATTAAAGATTCTAACCAGTCAACAAGGAATAAGTTATTAAATAAAACAATACAATATCGCTTGGAGCAGAACTCAATGCTATGCACTTAATCTCTCTGGCACCTTACAACCTTCTCCCATAATCTCAAAAGTCACATGATATTTATATCACTGCTCTTTATCTCCATCTGGTGGCGAGAAGTATTATTATTTGATGGCTAACCCCTTGTATCCCTTAGAGTACACATATTGTTACAAAAGTGACTGCAAAGAAACTTCACCTAGAAAGATATCATCTTGACCTGACATACGAGCAAGGGAAACAGATGTACATTGCAGACATGCTGTCGAGAGCAGAGCTCCTCGTGAAGAAAGTTGAGGATGCGTCAACAGAATATGAAATATTCCAGGTTCAATGTGAAGTAGCAGCTAAACATGATCAGGAAGTCATCAACCCAGCAGAGATATTGAATGTGGTAGGCAAGCGCCGTGCTCAAATCAAGGGAACTTCTCCGACAAGATGCAACTCTCCAAGTTCTGCAGGAATTATTGGGGTTTTTTTTCAAATTTAGAACATAGAACATAGAACATAGAACATAGAACAGTACAGCACAGAACAGGCCCTTCGGCCCTCAATGTTGTGCCGAGCCATGATCACCCTACTCAAACCCACATATCCACCCTATACCCGTAACCCAACAACCCCCCCCCCCCTTAACCTTACATTTATTAGGACACTACGGGCAATTTAGCATGGCCAATCCACCTAACCCGCACATTTTTGGACTGTGGGAGGAAACCGGAGCACCCGGAGGAAACCCACGCACACAGGGGGAGGACGTGCAGACTCCACACAGACAGTGACCCAGCCGGGAATCGAACCTGGGACCCTGGAGCTGTGAAGCATTTATGCTAACCACCATGCTACCCTGCTGCCCCATTTAGAGTACCCAATTCATTTTTTTTTCCAATTAAGGGGCAATTTAGTGTATTCAATCCACCTACCCTGCACATCTTTTGGGTTGTGGGGGCGAAACCCACGCAGACACGGGGAGAATGTGCAAACTCCACACGGACAGTGACCCAGAGCCAGGATCGAACCTGGGACCTCGGCGCCGTGAGGCAGAAGGGCTAACCCACTGTGCCACTGTGCTGCCCTGTTCTGCAGGAATTATTGATCCCCAATTAGAAAGGCTGAAGCAGCAGTAAAAATTGCCAAAGGACTCAGTAAGAAATCGAGCAAATCTAGAACAGACATCCACAAGGCGATCCATGAGTAGAGTGGAGAAACACATTGCTGAAGGCATGGAAAGTGGCTCTGTCCAAAGATTAATGTCATGCTACATCAAAACTACTTTGGCAATTGCAAAAAAGCTACTGAAACCAGACGTAGTAACAGGTGTGAGTGAAAAGATTGAGGTGATACCACAGAAAGCCAAATTTCAGTTTGACAAGACTGCAAATCTGAGCATCGGAGAGCCAGTCAGGGTGAAAACCTTCAACACTTTCAACAGCCCATGTGGAAACGTAACACATACATGGAGAAATTGGCATCTCGATCATACGCAGTGGAAGTGATCAACCAAATATACCGAAGCAACCGCAGGTATATCAAAACAACCAGCGAACTGTTCCTTCACAACAATCGGAGGTCAGAGGGACGAGATCTCCCCAGCTGCACCGAGTACAGAACCGCCATCAACCCCAGAGGCCCACGAGTCCCCAACAGCTGCAATGGAACAACAACAGTCACCAAGGCAACAAGGGCCATGGGAACAATACTCTCCAAACAAGGAACATCCCTCAGATGAACAGTCAATGTCAACTCGCATGCATTCCATTAAGAGATCTGCATGGTTTAAAGACTATGTGTGAAATGCACGTGCCATGACTGACTGGTAGAACAAACATCATGAGGCACCCTCAATTACGACGCAAGAGCGAGGTCGGTAATCAAAAGGCTGTAATCTACAGAGAACTGAACAGCATCCGAGAGAAGTGTGCTCAGCACATGGAGCCTTATCCTATATACCGTTTCCTGGGGGCGTAGCCAGAGGCGGAGTCCCCCAGGGTTCCAAGCATCTTAAAGGGGCAAGGTATTAAAGGTCAGGTACCGTTTACGGCAGTTATTAATACCGTTCATCACATTCACCCCCTGTTTAAAAAAAAACACATAGTCCGTCGGAGGTGAAGTGGAGCTACAAGTTCAGTCTTTGTGGTGGTCTGATCGTCCGTGCTGACTTTCGCTGCTCCGGTGGTGATGCCATGGATATGGTTGGTTTTGATGGTGGTATATCCGGGAGCACGGTTGACTGAGCCTTTGCCCGCCTTGGAGGGGGGGGGGGTATCAGGGGTGATTAGGGTGATCGGTGCCGGCGCCGGCTGGGGGGCAGGGGGCACTATGGGGGGGGGGTGCTGTCGGAGTCGGCGGTCGGTGCAGGGCGGGGAGCGTCGGTAGAGGGGGGGGGGGTGGGTCGGTGGGGAAAACGTCGGGGTCGGTGGGAGAGTCGGTGGGGTCGGTGGGAGAGCCAACGGGTGCCAGGTCTCGCAGGAGACGGTATCCTGCCTGCCGTCGGGGTGCTCGACGTAGGCGTATTGAGGGTTTGCGTGCAGCAGGTGGACCCTCTCGACTATTGGATCTGTTTATGGCTCCTCACGTGCCTCCGGAGTAGGACTGGACCCGGAGTCGTCAGCCAGGGTGGAAGCGAGACCCCAGAGGTGGACTTCCTGGGGAAGACAAGCAAACGATTGTGAGGGGTCTCGTTCGTGGCCGTACAGAGGAGCGACCTAATGGAGTGCAGGGCATCAGGTAGGACCTCCTGCCAGCGGGCGATAGGGAGACTCCTTGACCGTAGGGCTAGGAGGACAGCCTTCCAAACTGTTTCGTTCTCCCTCTCCACCTGCCCGTTTCCCCGTGGGTTATAGCTCGTCATTCTGCTCGAGGCAATGCCCTTGCTGAGCAGATATCGACGCAGCTCATCGCTCATGAACGATGTACCCCGGTCGCTGTGGATATAAGCGGGGAAACCAAACAGAGCAAAGATGCTGCGCAGTGCCTTGATCACGGAGGCCAAGGTCATATCGGGGCAGGGGACAGCAAAAGGGAAGCGGGAGAATTCGTCGATCACGGTGAGGAAATAGATGTTGCGGTTGGTGGACGGGAGGGGCCCTTTGAAGTCCACGCTTAGTCGCTCAAAGGGCCCAGAGGCTTTTATCAGGCGGGCCTTGTCTGATTGATAGAACTGCGGTTTGCATTCTGCACAGATCTGGCATGCCTTAGTCATGGCCTTGACCTCCCCTGTGGAGTAGGGCAGGTTGCGGGACTTGATGAAGTGGGCAAGCCGGGTGACCCCCGGGTGGCAGAGATCATCGTGGATGGATCTCAGACGGTCCACGTTGGCGCACGTGCCGCGAGACAGGGCATCTGGGGACTCGTTGAGCTTCCCCGGGCGATATTTAATATCGTACGTATAGGTGGAGAGCTCTATCCTCCACCTCAGAATCTTGTCGTTCTTTATTTTGCCCCGTTGTGTGTTATCGAACATAAAGGCGACCGACCGTTGGTCGGTGATGAGGGTGAACCTCCTACCGGCTAGGTAGTGCCTCCAGTGTCGCACGGCTTCCACAATGGCTTGTGCCTCCTTCTCGACTGCAGAGTGTCGAATTTCCGAGGCGTTGAGGGTTCGGGAGAAGAACGCTACTGGCCTGCCCGCCTGGTTGAGGCAGCCAGGGCGACGTCTGATGCGTCGCTTTCTATTTGGAAGGGAATGGCTTCGTCCACCGCGTGCATGGCGGCCTTGATGATGCCGGCCTTGATACGGTTGAAAGCCAACTGGGCCTCAGCCGTCAGAGGAAAAACCGTGGTCTTAATGAATGGCCGGGCTTTGTCCGCATATCTGGGGACCCACTGGGCGTAATAGGAGAAAAGCCCCAAGCACCGTTTGAGTTCCTTGAGGCTACGGGGGAGGGGGAGTTCCTTAAGGGGACGCATGCAGTCAGGGTCTGGGCCTAGGACCCCGTTCTCCACGACGTAGCCGAGGATGGCGAGCCGGGTTGTGTGGAACACGCATTTCTCTTTGTTGTACGTGAGGTTGAGGGATTGGGCAGTCTGGAGGAACTTCCTCAGGTTTGCGTCGTGGTCCTGCTGGTCATGGCCGCAGATGGTGACATTGTCCAAGTACGGGAAGGTCGCCCGTAAGCCATACTGGTCCACCATTTGATCCATCGCCCTCTGGAAAACGGAGACTCCGTTTATGACACCAAAAGGGACCTTGAGGAAGTGAAACAGCCGACCGGCTGCTTCAAAAGCCGTGTCGGGGTGGTCCTCTGAGCGAATAGGGAGTTGGTGGTAGGCCGATTTAAGGTCGACCATGGAGAATACCTGATACTGGGCGATTTGAGTCACCATTTCAGCTATGCGGGGAAGTGGGTACGCATCGAGTTGTGTGAAGCGGTTTATTGTCTGGCTATAATCCACGACCATTCGCTGCTTTTCCCCGGAGCGGACTACTAATACCTGGGCCCTCCAAGGGCTGTTGCTGGCCTCTATGACCCCCTCTTTTAGTAGCCGCTGAACCTCTGACTTGATGAAGGTCATGTCTTGGGTACTGTACCGGCGACTCTTGGTGGCGACGGGCTTACAGTCGGGAGTGAGGTAGGCGAAGAGGCGGGGTGGCGCAACTTTGAGTGTCACCAGGCTGCAGACCGTGAGTGGGGGTAGGGGCCCGCCGAACTTCAGTGTCAGGCTCCAGTGGCTGCACTGAAAGTCCAGACCGAGCAGCAGGGGGGGCGCAGGGGCGAGGGAGGATGGAGAGTTTAAATCGGGTGTATTCAGCGCCTTGAATTGCGAGGTCAGCGACACAATACCCCGTGATTTGTACCGAGTGGGACCTTGAAGCGAGGGCGATAGTTTGGGAGTCAGGATGGGTGCGCAGGGAGCAGCTCCTTACCGTGTCTGGATGGATAAAGCTCTCCGTGCTCCCAGAGTCGAATATGCAGGGAGTGTCGTGTCCGTTGACTTGAACCCGCATCATCGAGTTCCGCAGGTGCTTTGGCCGCGATTGAACGAATGTGATCGCTCCTAGGTGCGGGCCGTCAGAGTCGAACTCACAAAATGGCCGCCCGGAGTCACAAGATGGCCGCCGCCGCTGGTCGAACACGTCGGGTTTCGAAGATGGCCACCGCCAAGGTGGCCGCTCCCATGACTCGCACGAGGTCGATGACGCATCGGAAGTGGGCGTGTCCTGCCACAGTGCGGCCGCGTTGCGGGGTCTGTGAGACCGGGAACTTCATTTCTGGGCCTGGTGAGGGTTTCGTTTGTGGCCTTTGGGCCCAGCCAGGCAGACTTTCGCGAAGTGCCCTTTCTTCCTGCAGTCGCTGCAGGTCGCGGATCGGGCCGGGCAACGCTGACGTGGGTGCTGGCCTTGCCCACAGAAATAGCATGGGGAACCCCCGGAGTGAGCGGATCACCGCACGGCGCAGGCCTGTAGCGTGGCCGAGTCTGGAGGGGATCGAGAGTGGTTCGCAAGGTGCGCGGAGTACGTACGGAGGTTATGGTGGGCCGTTTCGAGAGAAGAGGCGAGCGTTACCGTGCCCTGGAGATCCTTTGCCCCGTCTTCTAGGAGCCGCTGCCGGATGTACGAGGACTTGACACCGGACACAAGGGCGTCGCGAATATGCAAGTTCCTGTGGTCTTCTGCCATCACTGCTTTGTGGTCACAGTTCCTCGCGAGCGCAGTGAGTCTTTCCACAAACTCGTCCAGCGTTTCCCCGGAACGCTGGCTGCAGGTTGAGGGCAAATGTCTGGTGTGTACCTCGTTAGTAGGTTTTATGAAGCATTTCTTCAGTATTTCGACCGCCGCATCATAGGTCGTAGCGTTCTTGATCACGGTGGAGAGTCGGTGGCCCACCCGGCCATGTAGTAAATGCAGCTTGCGAGTGCTGTCGACATCAGTTGTTGAGGAGTCCAGATAATCCTCGAAACACCGGAGCCAATATTAAAAAAGTTCCGGGGCTTCTGGCGACCTGGCGTCCAGGTTGAGTTTCTCCGGTTTTAGAGCGCTGTCCATCTTGATGTGTCTGTATATTAAATTGAGGCACCCTCAATTATGACGCGAGAGCGAGGTCGGTAATCAAAAGGCTGTAATCTACAGAGAACTGAACAGCATCCGAGAGAAGTGTGCTCAGCACATGGAGCCTTATCCTATATACCGTTTCCTGTGGGCGGAGCCAGAGGCAGAGTCCCCCAGGGTTCCAAGCATCTTAAAGGGGCAAGGTATTAAAGGTCAGGTACCGTTTACGGCAGTTATTAATACCGTTCATCACACATCATTAACACTGAAAACTGTAGGGATATAGTGGGAAACTTGGGTAACTCACAACCACACAGGATCAAGCATGCAAATGTATATTTTGTTTGTTAAGTAAAGGGGATGTTTGTATCTTTAGTTTGAGATGAAAAGGAAGATGTTGGGTTTTAAAATGTAACCAGCCTGATTGACACCTCTTCTTTTTCTGTAGTCATGTGTCTCTGCCATGAGGGTGCCTGTGGAGGCAGACATCTTGAGATCAGTTCAGTAAAGCCCCTGATAGAAACAGACACTGACCAAGATGATGGTCCTTATACCTGAAACAGTCAGTAATGCTGAGAATTGGGAACATTTTAGAAACTAGCAAAGAGCCACAAAAGGTTTATAAAAAGGGAAGAAATAGAATGTTGGAGTACATTAGCCAGGAATATAGAAACAGACCGTAAGAGCTTTCAGAAGTATATAAAAAGGAAAGTAGCTAAAATAAATTTTGGGGTGTTGGCGGCCGAGGCAGTTGAAATTCTCTTGAATTGAATGTTAAAAGTTTAATAAATATATTTCTGTCTGCCTTCTGAAACAGTCCAGCAGAATGGAAATTAGCCCCTCTCCCTTTTCCCCTTCTCTTCCCCTGCTCTCTTCTCCCTGTCTCTCCTGACTTTCTCTCTCTCTCCCCCCACCTTCTCTCTCTACCATTTCTCTCTCTCCCCACCCCTCTGTCTCTCCTCCTTCACATCTGAGGACATTTAGGCCAACATCAATCATTGGGAAAATTGCTGGAATCTATTATTAAGGAAGTCTTAGCAATAGGCTTAGAAAAGCATTGAGTGCTAAGACAGTCAACATGGATTTACAAAAGCGAAAAACCATATTTGCTAAAGTTATTTAAATGTTTTTTAATAATCTTGATTGTCACAAGTAGGCTTACATCGCAATGAAGTTACTGTGAAAAGCCCCTAGTTGCCACATTCCGGCGCCTGTTCAGGCACACTGAGGGAGAACTTAGAATGTCCAAATGACCTAACAGCACGTCTTTCGGAACTAGTGGGAGGAAACCGGAGCACCGGGAGGAAACCCACACAGACACGGGGAGAACGTGCAGACTCCGCACAGACAGTGACCCAGCGGGGAATCGTACCCGGGACCCTGGCGCTGTGCAACTACAGTGCTAACCATTGTGCTACCGTGCTGCCCATTTTGAGGGTGTAACTATTAAAAGGTAGGTCAAGGGGATCCTAAATTTAGTAACGTTGGATATCCAGACAGCATTCAATAAGGTGCTACATGAAAGGCTTGTACACAAAATATGGGCTCATAGATTTGTGGGCAATATATTAGCGTGAATGAAGGATTGGTTAATGGACAGGAAGCAGTGAGTGGGAATGAATGGCAAGTTGCAGACTATAATTAGTAGAGTGCTGTAAGGGTTAGTGCTGGAGCCTCAGCTTCTTACAGTCGATATTAATGATTCAGACGGAGACACTGAGGCTATTGTGACCAATCCTGCTGTTGATACAAAGCATGTTTTGAGGGTGACTCAAAGAAGTTGTAGTGGCAGATGGAGTAAGGAAGTGTGAGGTTATTCACTTTGGTCATTAAGAATTGAAAAGCAGAATATTGTTCACAATGTGTGAAACAGGTGTTGATCTTCAGCGGGAACTTTACAAAAGTCACAGTGAGTTTTTTTAATTCGATTAAGTTAGCATTCGGGTACAGAGAGCAATTAAGAAGACAAACAGCATGTTGGCCTTTATTGGCCTTTATTGCAAGGGATTGAAGTTCAAGAATAAAGAAATCTTGCTAAAATTGTCCAGGGTTTTAGTGAGACCATCTGGAATAGTGTACACAGTTTGGGTCTCCGTATCTAAGGAAGGATGTACTTGCATCAGATGCAGTACAAGTGAAGGGTCACTAAATTGCTCCCTGGGGTGAGAGGGTTGTTCTATAATGAGAAGCTGAGTAACTTGTGTCTATATTCTCTGGAGTTTAGAAGAATGAGAGATGGTCTCATTGGGCTGGACGGGGTAGAGACCGAGAGATTGTTTCCGTTGATAATCCAGAACACAGGTGCGCAGCGTCAGGGGGAGACGACCATTTAAGACCGGGGTTTTGGAGATATTTCTTCACTCAGAAGGCTGTGAATGTTTGGAATTCTCCATCCCAGAGAGTTGTGGGTGGTCAGTCATATTTTACATTTAAGGCTGGGGGAATTTTTGATCTCTCGGGGAGTGAAGGGAAGTGGGGAGTGAGCCCCAGATGAGCCACGGCAGTGCGGAATGGCAGAGCAGGCTCGCTGGGCCCATTTCTTATTCACTGCATCAAATTTCATCTGTCACTTGTACACCCATTCCACCGGCCTCGGGTGTCTGTCTGTGCGGAGTCTGCACGTTCTCTCAGTGCCTGCGTGGGTTTCCTCTGGGTGGCTACAGTTTCCTCCCACAGCCCAAAGAGGTTAGGTGGGTTGGCCATGATAAAAGTGTCCAAAAGGATAGGTGCCCAAAAGGTTACAGCAGGGGAGTGCGTATAGGTGCTCTTTCAGAGGGTCGGTGCAGACTCGATGGGCCGAATAGCCTCCTTCTGCACTGTAAGGACTCTATGATAATTTTTTTTAATTCATGAGACGTTGGTGTTGCAGACTGTGCCAGCATTTATTGCCCATCCCTAATTGCCCTAATTGAAGGGGCACATTGGTGTGAGTCTGGAGTCACATGTAGGACAGACCAGGTAAGGACCTTCCTTAAAGGACATTAGTGAACCAGGTGGGTTTTTACGACAATCTGCCAATGGTGCCAAGGTCATTATTAGACTTTTAATTCCAGATTTTTATTATATTCAAATTTCACTATCTACAGTGGGAGCCCGGATCTCTAGTCCAGTGACAATGCCACATTTGCAAAATTTGAAATAGCGCCCAGTACACCAACCAAGGCTTATTAGCATAGATGAAGAAAAAACACATCCTCCAGTCGGAGAAACAAGCCTTCACAAAACACTGCGGCAAGTTGCCCCTTTCCTTCCGCTCAACTAAAAAAGAAACTTCCTTCAGTGCCGGAGATGAAGGGGTTAAGGAGCGCTGCATTTCTCTCTCTCTCTCTCTGCAGTTCTTGCGTGTTCTGCTTGCTAAACACCAAAGCAGAGGCTGTGTTTCTATTCAATACCCCAGCTAAAAAAAAACCACATGTGGAATAAATTGTGTCTGATTTGCACAAAAAAAAATCTGCCCAGATTTCCAGATTGGTGTCAGGGAGGAGGGAGTCTCTCTGTTTGAACTCTATATATTTTAAAAATGTGTTTTTTTAATTCAACCTTTAGCATTTTCTGTCTGATAAAAGTAGCTATCGGGGTGGATGGGATGTGGAACAGTCTCACACACACGTGATTGTGTTCAGAGATATTGAAACATCTTTTGCTAATATTAGCTTTCTGGGTGGAAATGAAACTGACGAGCTGATTGCTAAAGGACACCTTCAAGGGAAAGGGGGCTTTTGGAGATTTGGGTCTGTTTCCCCAGCTCCTCCCAGCCCTGCTCTGGGAGGGGGTGCTGAGTTCCCCATGGCCTGCAGCAACTGTCCTGTGGACCAGGGGCATGTGTCCCCAATTCAGCTCCCTCCGTCCACTCGCTCCTCCCCGGGGGGCTGATTGACAGCGGCGGAAACCGGGGCAATTGGCACCGGGAAGGGGTGGGAGCGGCTCTGATCAGCTGTGGCTGCAAACTGGGCTGCACCTTACCTTTCCCCAGGCTGCTGTCCTCTCTCACCCAGCGTCCCTGCCAGTCCTGCCAGCCTCCTGGGGGCAGGTGAGCCAGAGACAGACACGCAGACAGACAGACACCTTGCAGTGGAGACTCCTCCAGCATTCCCACACGCCAGGCTGCCACCGTGGGTGAGATGAGCGGACAGAATTGCTGGGGTTACGGAGGTGACAACGGTAAGCAGTTGATTTAAAAAAAAATGTTTTAAAAATAAATTTAGAGTACCCTATTCATTTTCCCCCTTCAATTTATTGTGGGCAATCCACCTACTCTGCACATCTTTGGGTTGTGGGGGTGAGACCCACGCAGACACAGGGAGAATGTGCAAACTCCACACGGACAGTGACCCGGGGCCAGGATCGAACCTGGATCCTCTGCGCCGTGAGGCAGCAGTGCTAACTACCGTCCAGGAGGAGGGAGGCAAAACATACACTGAAGTAGTGTTTCGATTTTTGATTCCTTTTCATTCGAATCTCTTAAACTCTTGCGGAATAGTGCACACTGCCGCAGTGACACAGTGAATGTAACCTTTGTGTACAGCAAGTGATATGATTGCTAAAACACGTCCTGTTAGACTGACCCTCTCGGAAATGCAGGGAGGTGAGCATCCGAAATGTAACGACATCCCCCCCCTCTCATCCCCCCCCCTCTCATCCCCCCCCTCTCATCCCCCCCCTCTCATCCCCCCCCTCTCATCCCCCCCCTCTCATCCCCCCCTCTCATCCCCCCCTCTCATCCCCCCCCTCTAATCCCCCCCCCTCTCATCCCCCCCCCTCTAATCCCCCCCCTCTAATCCCCCCCCCTCTAATCCCCCCCCTCTCATCCCCCCCCCCCCTCTCATCCCCCCCCCCCCCCCTCTCATCCCCCCCCCCCCCCCTCTCATCCCCCCCCCTCCCCCCTCTCATCCCCCCCTCCCCCCTCTCATCCCCCCCCTCCCCCCTCTCATCCCCCCTCCCCCCTCCCCCCTCTCATCCCCCCTCCCCCTCTCATCCCCCCTCCCCCCTCATCCCCCCCTCCCCCTCTCATCCCCCCCTCCCCCCCTCTCATCCCCCCCTCCCCCCTCTCATCCCCCCCCTCCCCCCTCTCATCCCCCCCTCCCCCCTCTCATCCCCCCCTCCCCCCTCTCATCCCCCCCCTCCCCCTCTCATCCCCCCCCTCCCCCTCTCATCCCCCCCCCTCCCCCCTCTCATCCCCCCCTCCCCCCTCTCATCCCCCCCCTCCCCCCTCTCATCCCCCCCCTCCCCCCTCTCATCCCCCCCCTCCCCCCTCTCATCCCCCCCCCTCCCCCCTCTCATCCCCCCCTCCCCCCTCTCATCCCCCCCCTCCCCCCTCTCATCCCCCCCTCCCCCCTCTCATCCCCCCCTCCCCCCTCTCATCCCCCCCCTCCCCCCTCTCATCCCCCCCTCCCCCCTCTCATCCCCCCCCCCCCCCCTCTCTTCCCCCCCCCCCCCCCTCTCATCCCCCCCCTCCCCCCTCTCATCCCCCCCCCTCCCCCTCTCATCCCCCCCTCCCCCTCTCATCCCCCCCCTCCCCCTCCATCCCCCCTCCCCCCTCTCATCCCCCCCCTCCCCCCTCTCATCCCCCCCCTCCCCCCTCTCATCCCCCCCCTCCCCCTCTCATCCCCCCCCTCCCCCCTCTCATCCCCCCCTCCCCCCTCTCATCCCCCCCCTCCCCCTCCCATCCCCCCCTCCCCCCTCTCATCCCCCCCCTCCCCCCTCTCATCCCCCCCCTCCCCCCTCTCATCCCCCCCCTCCCTCCTCTCATCCCCCCCCTCCCTCCTCTCATCCCCCCCCTCCCCCTCTCATTCCCCCCTCCCCCCTCTCATTCCCCCCTCCCCCCTCTCATTCCCCCCTCCCCCCTCTCATTCCCCCCCTCCCTCCTCTCATCCCCCCCTCCCTCCTCTCATCCCCCCCCTCCCTCCTCTCATCCCCCCCTCCCTCCTCTCATTCCCCCCTCCCTCCTCTCATTCCCCCCTCCCTCCTCTCATTCCCCCCTCCCTCCTCTCATCCCCCCCTCCCCCTCTCATCCCCCCCTCCCCCCTCTCATCCCCCCCCTCCCCCCTCTCATCCCCCCCCTCCCCCCTCTCATCCCCCCCTCCCCCCTCTCATCCCCCCCCTCCCCCCCTCTCATCCCCCCCCTCCCCCCTCTCATCCCCCCCTCCCCCCTCTCATCCCCCCCTCCCCCTCTCATCCCCCCCCTCCCCCCTCTCATCCCCCCCCTCCCCCCTCTCCTCCCCCCCCTCCCCCCTCTCCTCCCCCCCCTCCCCCCTCTCATCCCCCCCTCCCTCCTCTCATCCCCCCCCTCCCCCTCTCATCCCCCCCTCCCTCCTCTCATCCCCCCCTCCCTCCTCTCATTCCCCCCTCCCTCCTCTCATCCCCCCCTCCCCCCTCTCATCCCCCCCTCCCTCCTCTCATCCCCCCTCCCTCCTCTCATTCCCCCCCTCCCCCCTCTCATCCCCCCTCCCCCCTCTCATCCCCCCTCCCCCCTCTCATCCCCCCTCCCCCTCTCATTCCCCCCTGCCCCCCTCTCATCCCCCCCTCCCCCCTCTCATCCCCCCCTCCCCCCTCTCATCCCCCCCTCCCCCCTCTCATCCCCCCCTCCCCCTCTCATCCCCCCCTCCCCCCTCTCATCCCCCCCTCCCTCCTCTCATCCCCCCCTCCCTCCTCTCATTCCCCCTCCCCCCTCTCATCCCCCCTCCCCCTCTCATCCCCCCTCCCCCTCTCATCCCCCCCCTCCCCCCCTCTCATCCCCCCCCCCCCCCTCTCATCCCCCCCTCCCCCCTCTCATCCCCCCCTCCCCCCTCTCATCCCCCCTCCCCCCTCTCATCCCCCCCTCCCTCCTCTCATTCCCCCCTCCCTCCTCTCATTCCCCCCTCCCTCCTCTCATCCCCCCTCCTCTCATTCCCCCCTCCCCCCTCTCATTCCCCCCTCCCCCCTCTCATTCCCCCCTCCCTCCTCTCATTCCCCCCTCCCACCTCTCATTCCCCCCTCCCCCCCTCTCATCCCCCCCTCCCCCCTCTCATCCCCCCCTCCCCCCCTCTCATCCCCCCCTCCCCCCTCTCATCCCCCCATCCCCCCCTCTCATCCCCCCCTCCCCCACCTCTCATCCCCCCCTCCCCCCCTCTCATCCCCCCCTCCCCCCCTCTCATCCCCCCCTCCCCCCTCTCATCCCCCCCCTCTCATCCCCCCTCCCCCCCTCTCATCCCCCCCTCCCCCCCTCTCACCCCCCCCTCCCCCCCTCCTCATCCCCCCCCCCCCCCTCTCATCCCCCCTCCCCCCCCTCTCATCCCCCCCTCCCCCCCCTCTCATCCCCCCTCCCCCCCTCTCATCCCCCCCTCCCCCCCTCTCATCCCCCCCTCCCCCCCTCTCATCCCCCCCTCCCCCCCTCTCATCCCCCCCTCCCCCCCTCTCATCCCCCCCTCCCCCCCTCATCATCCCCCCCTCCCCCCTCTCATCCCCCCCCTCCCCCCCCTCTCATCCCCCCCTCCCCCCCCTCAGTCCCCCCCTCCCCCCCTCTCATCCCCCCCCTCCCCCCCCTCTTCAATCCCCCCTCCCCCCCTCTCATCCCCCCTCCCCCCCTCTCATCCCCCCCTCCCCCCCTCTCATCCCCCCCTCCCACCCCGCTCATCCCCCCTCCCCCCCGCTCATCATCCCCCCCTCCCCCCCTCTCATCCCCCCTCCCCCCCTCTCATCCCCCCCTCCCCCCCTCCCATCCCCCCCTCCCCCCCCTCTCATCCCCCCTCCCCCCCCCCCCCCCCTCCCCCCCTCTCATCCCCCCCTCCCTCCCTCTCATTCCCCCCTCCCTCCCTCTCATTCCCCCCTCCCCCCCTCTCATTCCCCCCTCCCTCCCTCTCATCCCCCCCTCCCCCCCCTCTCATCCCCCCTCCCCCCCTCTCACCCCCCCTCCCCCTCATCCCCCCCCTCCCCCCCTCTCATCCCCCCCTCCCCCCCTCTCATCCCCCCCTCCCCCCCTCTCATCCCCCCCTCCCCCCCTCTCATCCCACCCTCCCCCCCTCTCATCCCCCCCTCCACCCCTCTCATCCCCCCCTCCCCCCCTCTCGTCCCCCCCTCCCCCCCGCTCATCCCCCCTCCCCCCCTCGCATCCCCCCTCCCCCCCTCTCATCCCCCCCCTCCCCCCCCTCTCATCCCCCCTCCCCCCCTCTCAATCCCCCCTCCCCCCCTCTCATCCCCCCCTCCTTCCCCCCTCTCATCCCCCCTCCCCCCCTCCTCATCCCCCCCGCCCCCCCTCTCATCCCCCCCTCCCCCCCTCTCATCCCCCCCTCCCCCCCTCTCATCCCCCCCTCCCCCCCTCTCATCCCCCCCTCCCCCCCGCTCATCCCCCCTCCCCCCCTCTCATCCCCCCCTCCCCCCCTCT
Organism: Scyliorhinus canicula; assembly: GCF_902713615.1. NCBI lineage: Eukaryota > Metazoa > Chordata > Chondrichthyes > Carcharhiniformes > Scyliorhinidae > Scyliorhinus > Scyliorhinus canicula. Next base: position 4,554,882 of record NC_052154.1, on the reverse strand, counting down.
CATCCCCCCCTCCCCCCCCTCTCTCCCCCCCTCCCCCCCTCTCTCCCCCCCTCCCCCCCTCTCATCCCCCCCTCCCCCCCTCGTCATCCCCCCCTCCCTCCCGCTCATTCCCCCCTCCCCCCCTCTCATCCCCCCCTCCCCCCCTCTCATCCCCCCCTCCCCCCCTCTCATTCCCCCCTCCCCCCCTCTCATTCCCCCCTCCCCCCTCTCATTCCCCCCTCCCTCCCTCTCTCCCCCCTCTCATCCCCCCTCCCCCCCTCTCATCACCCCCCTCCCCCCCTCTCATCCCCGCCCTCCACCCCTCCATCCCCCCCTCCCCCCTCCCATCCCCCCTCCCCCCCTCCCATCCCCCCCTCCCCCCCCCCCATCCCCCCCCCCTCCCCCCCTCCCATCCCCCCCTCCCCCCCTCTCAACCCCCCCTCTCATCCCCCCCTCCCCCCCTCTCATCCCCCCCCCCCCCCTCTCATCCCCCCTCCCCCCCTCTCATCCCCCCCTCCCCCCCTCTCATCCCCCCCCTCCCCCCCTCTCATCCCCCCTCCCCCCCTCCCATCCCCCCTCCCCCCCTCCCATCCCCCCATCCCCCCTCCCATCCCCCCCTCCCCCCCTCCCATCCCCCCCTCCCCCCCTCCCCCCACCCCTCCCCCCTCCCCCCCTCCCCCCCATCCCCCCCCTCCATCCCCCCCTCCCCCCCCTCCCATCCCCCCCTCACCCCCTCCCATCCCCCCTCCCCCCTCCCATCCCCCCTCCCCCCCATACCCCATCCCCCCCTCCCCCCCTCCATCCCCCCCTCCCCCCCTCTCATCCCCCCCTCCCCCCCTCTCATCCCCCCTCCCCCCCTCTCATCCCCCCTCCCCCCCTCTCATCCCCCCCTCCCCCCTCTCCTCCCCCCCTCCCCCCCTCCCCCCTCCCCCCCCCTCCCCCCCTCTCATTCCCCCTCTCATCCCCCCTCTCATTCCCCCTCTCATTCCCCCTCTCCATCCCCCTCTCCCCCCTCTCATCCCCCCTCCCCCCTCTCATTCCCCCCCTCCCCCCCTCTCATCCCCCCCCTCCCCCCTCTCATCCCCCCCTCCCCCCCTCATCCCCCCCTCCCCCCCTCTCATCCCCCCCTCCCCCCTCTCATCCCCCCCTCCCCCCCTCTCATCGCCCCCCTCCCTCCCTCTCATCCCCCCCTCCCTCCCTCTCATCCCCCCCTCCCCCCCTCTCATCCCCCCCTCCCCCCCTCTCATTCCCCCCCCCCTCTCATCCCCCCCTCTCATCCCCCCCCTCCCCCCCCCTCCCCCCCCCTCCCCCCCCCCTCCCCCCCCCTCCCCCCTCTCATCCCCCCTCCCCCCTCTCATCCCCCCCTCCCCCCCCTCTCATCCCCCCCTCCCCCCTCTCATCCCCCCCTCCCCCCCTCTCATCCCCCCCTCCCCCCTCTCATCCTCCCCCCTCCCCCCCTCTCATCCCCCCCTCCCCCCCTCTCATCCCCCCCGCCCCCCTCTCAGCCCCCCTCCCCCCCTCTCATCCCCCCTCCCCCCCTCTCATCCCCCCCTCCCCCCTCTCATCCCCCCCTCCCCACCTCTCACCCCCCCCCCCCCCCCTCTCATCCCCCCCTCCCCCCCCTCTCATTCCCCCCTCCCCCCCTCTCATTCCCCCCTCCCTCCCTCTCATTCCCCCCTCCCTCCCTCTCATTCCCCCCTCCCTCCCTCTCATTCCCCCCCTCCCCCCCTCTCATCCCCCCCTCCCCCCCCCTCATCCCCCCCTCCCTCCTCTCATTCCCCCCTCCCCCCCCTCTCCTCCCCCCCCCCCCCCCCCCTCCTCTCATCCCTTTCCCTCTGAATTCCCAGGATTGAAAGTTTTATTGGGTTGGTTTTGATTGTATTCGGTTCTGATGAACTCTCTCCTTAATGTGTTCTCCCCGGCTACATCCAAACCTTGTTTTGGGCTTTGCCGCAGTCAATCTGTGAGGGACCCGTGGTTAGAAAGATAAATAAGGAGAAGCTGTTTCCAGTGATCGGAGCCTCAGTAACCAGAGGGGCACACATTTCAGATAATTAGTGAAAGAACCGGAGAGGGGGAGGAGGGGGGGGGGAGATTTTTAATGCGAGTCATTGTGATCTGGAAGGCTCTGCCAGATTCAGTGGAACTACCAAAAAGGGGAATTGGAGCAATATTTGAAACGCACACTTGCAAAGCTATGGGGGAAAGATGCAAGGCACTGAGACTAATTGTACCTGTCTAGTCCATGCTCAGCTGCGATTGTGACACAGTTTACCCTGCCATGGTCAAGCTGCCCTCTGAACACACCAAGTCACAATTCCAAAATGAAACTTGCAAAAAAACATTTTCAGGGCTTAAGGGGAAAGAGAGCGAGACTGATTGATTGGATAGTGCTTTCCAAGATGCAGCTGAGTGGGCCGAATGGCCTGCCTCTCCTCTGAATTCTATTTTCTCTTGCAGGCCCCCAGAACTGGCACAAGCAATTCCCATTCGCCCAGGGAGATCGTCAGTCGCCCATTGACATGGTGTCTGCCCAGGCAGTCCACGATGCCGACCTTACACCCATCTCCATATCCTACAGCGCCTGCACCTCGCTGTCCATCTTGCAACAGTGGGCACTCGGTCATGGTGGAGTTCGAGGACTGTGATGATAAGGACAGGTGAGAGACGTGTTGGGGGGTGGGGGGGGGGGGGGGGGTTGGGGATGGGGGGCAGAGGTGAGGCATCAGGATGTTGCTGTCATTATAGAAAAACAACTTGCACTATTCTGTCGCACCATTTGCAATCTCAGGATATCCTAAAGGGCTTTTCAAGAAATGTCTTAATGTAGGAAATGCAACAGCCAGCTTTCACACAGCAAGATCCCTCAGCCAATGTGATAATGACCAGATAATCTATTCTTTCAATTCAGTATTGGCCGGGTCACAGCTGAAACTCTCCTACTCTTTTTGGAAAGGGTCTCATTGTACCTTTTACACCAAGCAGATTAATCTTGCTGCATTTAACTTCTTTGCAGTGAGTATTGTGTGTAGACTGTTATAAGGTTAATCAGATACAGCAGGGAACTGGGCTGACCTATATTTAACTAGCCTGGTTACTGCTTTGGTTGTGACAGTATCACAGACTAACACCCATTTCCAATATGGATGCAATTTATCATGGCCAATCCCCTAACATGCACATCTTTGGACTGAGAGGAAAACGGAGCACCCGGAGGAAACCCACACAGACACGGGAGAACGTGCAAACTCCACACAGACAGTTAGTCACCCAAGGTCGGAATTGAACCTGGGCACCTGGCTCTGTGAGGCAGAAGTGCTAACCACTGTGCCGCCCTGTTAATGGGTAAGTAATCCACACAAATAAGTAGAATGCTAAAGGCCCCATTTGACCTTCCGTTTGAAGGTTAAAAAAATTAAGGCTGTTATTCAGTATTTGGATGAATTTAGATCTGTTGGTAAAACCTTTCTGAGTCAGTAAGTTGTGGGTTCATATCCTGACCTAGTCAATGGAGCACAAAACTGCAGATTGATAATCCCAATGCCAGTACTGAGGGAATGCTGCACTGTCAGAGGTATAACGCTTTGGATTTGCGGAGTTAAATCAAGCCTCCAACTTCCCCCTATGGTTGATATTAAATATATCACACTGCCTTTGGAAGATGATCAGGAGATTTCTCCCAGTGCCCTAGCCAATATTTATCACTCAGTCCGCCTTAAAAATGTATTAATTAGCAATTCATCTCATTGCTGTTAAGAACATAAGAAATAGGAGCAGGAGTAGACCATTCAGCCCATCGAGCCTGCTCTGTTATTCAATATGATCGTAGCTGATCTTCCGCCTTAACTCCATTTTCCTACACGTTCTCCATCACCCAGAATTCCCGGAGTGAATCCCAGCCTTAAACGATGGAGCTTCCACAACTCTTTGGGATAGAGAATTCCAAAGATTCACAGTGAAAAATCTCTCTTCTTCTCAGTCCTAAATGATCAGGTCCTTCTCCTGACACTTGATGGAACCATCAATTCACGAGACACGTGCTTTAAGATATGAACAGTGGTTTTAATCTACTTACTACAGAGCCAGCCTGTTACCCGTTGAACTCTCGATGAACTGCAGGCTGGCTCTGGACACGGTTATTTATACAGCAGTCTAGGGGGAGGAGTCGTGGGCGGAGCCAAGGGTGGAGCCCTGTACAAACTCCTGAGCATTCCCAGAGCTACTCCCCCTTAGTGGTCGGATAACGCTACTGCACTTGCAATGGTATTGGTAAATACAGTGTGAATTACTAAGTTACATTCACCACAACACTGTCATTTTCCTGACCAAGATTGGTGGCACAGTGAATAGTGAAGAAGGTTATATAAGATTGCAACAGGATCTTGACCAATTGGGCCAGTGGGCCGATAAATGGCAGATGGAGCTTAATTTGGATAAATGTGAGGTAGATGCATTTTGGTCGATCAAATCAGGGCAGGACCTGCTCAGTTAATGGTAGGGGAGTTGGGGAGAGTTACAGAACAAAGAGATCTGTGGGTACAGGTTCATCAGCTCCTTGAAGGTGGAGTGGCAGGTGGACAGGGTGGTGAAGAAAGCATTCAGCAGGCTAGGGTTTTATTGGTCAGAATATTGACTGCAGGAGTTTGGACGTCTTTTGAAGTTGTACAAGACATTGGTAAGACCACACATGGAACACTGTGTTCAGTTCTGGTCACCATATTATAGGAAGGATAGTGTCAACTAGAAAAGAGTAGCAGAAGAGATTTACAGAGGATGCTACCAGGACTTGATGGTCTGAGTTATAAGGAGAGCTTGGGTAGGAACATAGAACATAGAACAGTACAGCACAGAACAGGCCCTTCGGCCTCAATGTTGTGCCGAGCCATGATCACCCTACTCAAACTCACGTATCCACCCTATACCCGCAACCCAACAACCCCCCTCCCCCTTAACCTTACTTTTATTAGGACACTACGGGCAATTTAGCATGGCCAATCCACCTAACCCGCACATCTTTGGACTGTGGGAGGAAACCGGAGCACCCGGAGGAAACCCACGCACACAGGGGGAGGACGTGCAGACTCCACAGACAGTGACCCAGCCGGGAACCGAACCTGGGACCCTGGAGCTGTGAAGCATTTATGCTAACCACCATGCTACCCTGCTGCCCAAAGGGCAGGGACTTTTTTCACTGGAGCGTAGGAGGCTTAAGGGTGATCTTACAGAAGTCTATAAAATAATGAGGGCATCGATAAGGTAGATAGTCAACATCTTTTCCCAAAGGTAGAGGAGTCTAGAACTAGAGGGCATAGGTTTAAGGTGAGAGGGGAGAGATACAAAAGAGACCAGAGGGGAAATTTCTTCACACAATGGGCTGTCAGAGGCAGTGGTAGAGGCGGGTACGATTTTGTCCTTTTAAAAAGCAGTTAGACAGTTACATGGGCAGGGTGGGTATAGAGGGATATGGGCCAAATGCGGGAAAGTGGGACTAGCTTAGTGATAGAAACTGGGCGGCATGGACAAGCTGGGCCGAAGGGCCTGTTTCCATGCTGTAAACATCTATGACTCTATGACATTTTCCTAAATTCCCCCGACCAGGGCAAACTACTTCTGTGTTTATCCTGTCAAGCCTCTTCAGAATCTTGTATGTTTCAATCAGATCACCTCTCATTCTTTTTAACTTCAGAGACAGTGGGCCCAATTTGTTCAGCCTCTCCTAATCGGCCAACTCTCACTCTGGAGACCTATCACTGGTGACCCTTCATTGTACCGCACCCAATGCATAGTATACTTTTCCTTAAAACACGGAGACCCAAATTGCACACAAAAGGCCTGTGAAAATGTAGCAAGGCCTCTTCATTCTTGTACCCCAGACTCCACCAATCAAAGGCTGACGTGTCATTTGCCTTCCTAATTGCTTGCTGCACCTGCACGCTAACTTTCTGTTCCTTGTACATGGTAGTTGGCTTTTAGTAGTTGGAGCTTTCTCTGCACAAACTGACTGCCGCAGTACAACAGTGACTGCACTTCAAAAAGTACTGCATGGAGTGTGGAAAAATGCAAGGTTTATTTGCTAGTGGTTAGATGCTGTCATAAAAGCAACAGCATTTCCATCAAGCTAAAAGCATACTACGAGTGCTGGAAGCCTGAACTAAAAGCAGAAAATGCTAGAAACACTCAGCTTTGCAGTGGAAGAGACAAAAATAGGGATGAACCATTTCAGGATGATAAGACATAGGAGCAGAATTAGGCCACTCGGCCCATCGAGTCTGCTCTGACATTCATCATCTGATCTGTTTCTCATCCCATTCTCCTGCCTTCTCCCCATAACCCCCGATCCCCTTATTGATCAAGAACCTATCTATCTCTGTCTTAAAGACCCTCAGTGATTGGCCTCCACTGCCTTCTGTGGCAAAGAGTTCCACAGATTCACCCACCCTCTGGCTGAAGAAATTCCTCCTCGTCTCTGTTTTAAAGGATCGGTCCCTTTAAGTCTGAGATGGTGTCCTCTGGCTTCTAGTTTTTCCTACAAGTGGAAACATCCTCTCCACGTCCACTCTATCCAGGCCTCGCAGTATCCTGTAAGTTTCAATAAGATCCCCCCCCTCATCCTTCTAAACTCCAACGAATACAGACTCCCGAGTCCTCACTGCTCCTCTGATGATGAGCTTCCTGTGTTTACCTGTCCCATTTCCTCCTTTCCCTGGGATGTTGGGAGTTGCAGAAGGCCAGAGAAATGTGCCAAAATTCTGAATATTCTGTGTGTTTTGAAAAAATTAATTCTTGGGAAGTGGGGTGCTAATGGAGAAGCCAGAGTGTGTTTCCCTCAGTGTAAACTTTGCTCCGTTCATTACCGGTCTGTTGCTTCTTGCTAGGAGAAGTCCAGATGAACTGCAATACTTGCGGGAGAAGTCGCGGATTAACGTTTCAGATAGTAATACGGCACTACCTTCTACAGTTGGCAAAAAATCTCGGTTGCCTCTGCGTTCCCCGAACGTGCGGTTTCCCCTCCCGAATCCTCCCACTTGCATATTTTCCTTAGGTGGAGGAGGCCATTCAGCCCCTCGAGAGTTTGATGTCATATGTCACAGCTGAAACTGTTCTAACTCTACTATACAGGTCGTGGGCAAACGTTTTCCGGAAGGGCCACAGTAAGAATAATTCACAATACCAAAGGGCAGCTAAGTATAGTAAGTTAAATAAATTACTCACCCGTTATTATCTGGGGCCTCAATAGAACATAGAAAAGCACGAACAGGCCACTTCGGCGCCCGACTTTGTGCAGAGCATGATCACCATAATCAGTCAACGTATACACCCTATACCAGGTAAGTAACCCAACAGCCCCCCAGCTTACCTTAAAAAAAAAATTAACAAAAAAATAATTTAAAAAAAAATTTTTTTTTTTTTTTTTTTTAATGATTGGGGCCGCCAGAAATACCTTTGGGGGCCGCAATGCGGCCGCGGCGTGGTTTGCAAACCCCTGATCTATCCACTCTAGCTCCGTAATCTTTTAATTACGTTTGCCCTGGCAAAGATCTCTCATCCCTGGTTTGAATAGTTTTCTCCGTTGAACAATTGCTCCCTCACCGTCCAGCCTCAGCAGTGAGTGGGGTTTTCTGGGAGAGAGTTGTGTAGTTCCACCTCCCTTTTGTCCAAAAAAATGCTTCCTGACATCACCGCAACTTTAATTTGAAGATTGTGTTCCTTTTATTGGTCTTCTCCAAATCATATCAAATAATTTCTCTCTCTCTTTCTACCCTTTAATCATCTTAAGTAGTTCAATTAGTTCATGCCTTAATCTTCTCTACTCTCCCAAGCCTGGTCTATGATACCTGTACTCATAATTTAACATTTCTTAGCCCTGACAACATCCTGGCTGCCTTCCTCGCTCAACTTCTTAAAACATTCATTCACGGGATGTGGGTGTCTCTGGCTAGTCCACCATTTATTGTCCATCCCTAACTGCCGTTGAGAAGGTGGTGATGATTCACCTTCTTGAACCGCAGCGGCCCATGTGGCGTAGGTACCCCCGCCATGCAGTTAGGAAGAGAGTTCCAGGATTTTGAGCCAGTGGCAGTGAAGGACCGGCCAATATATTTTCAGATCAGGATGTGACTTGCTGGGGAACCTCCAGGTGGTGGTGTTCCTGTGCATTTGCTGCCTTTGTCCTTCTAGATGGTAGAGGTCACGGGTTTGGAAGGTGCTGTCCATGGAGCCTTGGTGAGTTCTTGCAGTGCATCTCATTGATTGTACACATGGCTGCACTGGTGCGTCGGTGGTGGAGGTTTTGAATGTTTGTGGATGGAGTGCCAATCAAGCGGGCTGCTTTGCCCTGGGTGATGTTGAGATTCTTTTTGGAACTGCATTCATCCGGGCAAGTGGAGAGTATCCCATCACGCTCCTGACCCGTGCCTTGTAGACAGGCGGACAGGCTTTGGGGAGTCATGAAGTGAGTTAATCGCCGCACAAATCCTAGTTTCTGACCTGCTCTGGTAGCCACAGTATTTATACGGCTAGGTCCAGTTCAGTTTCAGCTCCCATTAAAGTTCCCCCATCTTGATGGAGGTGTTTTTTCTCTCTCTATTCCTGAGGCGATCAGAAATCAAAGTTATTGTCAGATGTGACTATTGCAGACAGAAAATTTAAATCCAAAGCCAAGTAAATGTGTACAATCCTCCCTAATGTTTACAAGGAAGGAAGCACGGTAGCACAGTGGTTAGCACTGATGCTTCACAGCTCTAGGGTCCCAGATTCGACTCCCGGCTTGGGTGACTGTGCGGAGTCTTCACATTCTCCCCGTGTCTGCGTGGGTTTCCTCCGGGTGCTCCGGTTTCCTCCCGCAAGCCTCGAAAGATGTGCTGTTAGATGAATTGGACATTCTGAATTCTCCCTCTGTGTACCTGAACAGGCGCCGGAATGTGGCGACTAGGGGCTTTTCACAGTAACTTCATTGCAGTGTTAATGTAAGCCTACTTGTGACAGCAAAGATTATTTATTTATTTTATTTATAAATGATGGGTCCAGGATGCAGCATGTGGTGTTGAAAGGGTTAAATCATTTCCTGCAATCTTTTGCCAGTTAATTATTTATTTCGAAATGGCAGCATCATATATTACACAGTCAAGGCCACAACTGACATGGAGTATCGTTCTCTTGATAAATGAGCTATAATCTTTTTCTGCAAATCTAAGATTTCAAAACTGCAATCACGTTACTGGGATGGAGTTCCCATGCTCCTGCTGGTCTTGTCCTTCCAGGTGGGTAGAGGTCATGGCGTTGGAAGGTGCTGTCTAAGGACCCTTGGCGAGTCGCTGCAGTGCCTCTTGTCGATGGTGCACACAGCAGTCACTGTGCGTCGGTGATGGAGGGAGTGGGTCTTAATGAGGCAGATCTACACGTATACACACACTATTCAAGCTGCCGCCATTGATTTGTGATACATCCCTTGCCTTAAAGCCCAGGAGACGTGGCTCCGATTGTATTAGTATATAATGCTCCTCGTCTGTGTGCTTTTGTCATCCTAAAACATGCCTTATTACTTTCAGTGACGAAGGGAGGTGGTGAAAATAGCAGTAGACACGCAGTCCCAGGTAATTGGAAGCCACTTTAAGGATAAACTCTCATCATGTGTGGTTGTTACATGTCTGAGTTTAATTAAAAACTTCAAGTGATATAAGAAGTGAAGTGGGAGGTCTGACATCCTTTCCATCTCTTGTCTTGGGTTTTAATCTGTTGCTCACTCAACTTGGTTGAGCCAAATGAGCACTGCTAAATGCAGTGGCAAATTACAGGACTGAGGTTGTGGGTTATCATTGTGGGGATGGAGCAACACAGCTGAGCAGAGAACAGGAAGCTACACGAAAGGACTTTGCATTGCTCTTTGTTTATGACTTGAGCGAGCACAATAAGCGGCTCGGGAAGCAGAGACAGACTCTACGCCAGTAGAAAATAAATTCTAATGTCCGGCAGCTGTAGCTCAGTGGGTAGTACTTTTTTCTCTGAGTCAGGAGGTCCTGGGTTCGAGTCCCGCTCCGGAGACTTTTTTTATAGCATCACTGAGGTTGTTAGTCCCAGGGGGGGCGTCACACTGTTTGGTGTAAGGAGGGCAGCACTGAGGGAGTGCGCTGGGCTGTTGGCCTGATCCAGATCAACTCATTCAGCCAAAAGGACAGGTTGAGATTTTAGGGTGGATCCGGAGTCATGTCCTGACAACAAATCATTTCTCAGATAGTTCATCACCCTGCGGCCGCCTGTTCCTCCTTGTTTGCTTTACATGACAATCCTTGCCTTTCCTGCAGCCAATCGAAAGTGAGCTTTCCTTGGCTGTTTCTTTGAGCGCCTGAAACTCTCCTTTTACCCTCTCTCCATTAAACTTATCAAATAACAAAAAAAACAACAAATGTTTTACGTTTTCTAATGTGAGTTTCCTCCTGGGGGGGTTTGCCCACGACTATCTTTGGTGACGAATCTATTATTCCCTAGGAACTTCAGGTCAGTTTGGGAGAGTTGGCAACTCCGGGATGACACTATTTAATGATGGCCTTCTTCCTCTCCCAGTCTCTGAATTGCTATCCCAGTAACCTCTATACTGGTGTGCAATTCTTTGGCTCGAGCCTGTCAAAACAGCACCGGGGTCCCAGGTTCGATTCCCGACTTGGGCCAGTGTCTGTGCGGAGTCTGTCCGTTCTCCCCGTGTCTGCGTGGGTTTCCTCCGGGTGCTCCGGTTTCCTCCCACAAGTCCCGAAAGACGTGCTGTTTGGTGAATTGGACATTCTGAATTCCCCCTCTGTGTACCCGAACAGGCGCCAGAGTGTGGCAACTAGGGGCTTTTCATTGCAGTGTTAACCTGAGCCTACTTGTGACAATAAAGATTATTATTATTATTGCATTAGTCCCTTCTGGAGAAATAGGGATTACAATAAGTAGTTCAGAAGGGCTGTGTGTTGGCATTTCCCATCTCCATTGCTTTCTGTAAAATAAATTTAGAGTACCCAATTTTATTTTCCAATTAAGGGGCAATTTAGCGTGGCCAATCCACCTACCCTGCACATCTTTGGGTTGTGAGGGTGAAACCCACGCAGATCCACGGGAGAATGTGCAAAGTCCACACGGACTGTGACCCAGGGCCGGAATTCGAACCCGGGTCCTCAGCGCCGTAGGCAGCAATGCTAACCACTGTGCCACGTGCCGCCCCCTATCTCCACTGCCCCTTTGGAAGGCTCAGTGACCCAGTTGGAAAACAAGCTGTTAGGTGTGGCTGTCAGAGGAAGACGAGAATTGTGATGCCGTCCATTGCCGAATTGCTGACCTTTGCTGTACAAATCTCACCTGTCCAATGACCGGGGGGGCAGGAGAGGTCTTTCCAGCAATAGGCTGAACCGTGGTGATGAAGAGGGGCGAAGGTAATTGGCGGGCGGATGGGGAATTGATTTTCATTTGATGACATAATTAGATCCTCAAGGGTTAGGAACATATGAATGAGGAGTAGGCCACTCAGCCCCTCAATAATATCACGGCTGCTCTGATTGTCACCTCACACCGGCATTCCTACCTCCCCCGATAACCTTTCACCCCCCTTGTTAATCAAGAATCTATCTAGCTCTGCCTTAAAACATTGAAAGACTCTGTTTCCATTGCTTTTGATGGAAGAGAGTTCCAGAAACTCTCGAGCCTCGGAAAGAGGACGCTTCTTCTTATCTGTCTTAAATGAGCGACCCTCTATTTTTAAACAGTGACTCCTAGTTCTAGATTCTCCCGCAAGAGGAAACACCCTCTCCACACCCACCCTGCCTATACCCCTCAGGGTCTTAAAGGTTGTAATCAAGTTGCCTCGTACTCTTCTAAATTCCAAATGGATACAAACCTAATCTCTCCAACCTTTCCTCGTAAATCAACCCGCCCAGCCCTGGTATTATTCTGGCAAACCTTCCCTGAACTGCTCCTAACACAATTTGATTCTTTCCTTAAATAAGGAGGCCAATACCATACTCCAGACGTGGTCTAACCAATGTCCTGTCCAACTGAAGCATAACCTCCCTACTCTTGTATTCAATCTTCCTCGCAATAAATGATAATCTATTAGCTGTCCTAGTTTGCTGCTGTACCTGGATGCCAGCCTTTTCTAAAGGGTTAAGATGCAGTGAATCTTGTTCGCTCAGTTTGAATTCCAAAGCGAGCATTTGAGTTTGATTGATCAAATGTGATAATGAATGGCAGAGTTTTATCTGCACGGGCTACTATTTCACAGGGGCGCCTGTGTTTAATTCACGCATCCCAGTTCAGCCCTAAAGAAAATAATCCCACTCGGTCCTCATTATCCAGCCTGGTGCTCACACTGCTGCTAACCTGTCCCAGATTTCGTCATCGTCCAACCTCGAGCTGAATGACCTACATTGGATCTGGTTCATCGACACCTCGGTTTTAAAATTATCAGCCTCGTTTTCAAATCCCTCCATGGCCTCGCCCCTCCCTATCTCTGTAATATCCTCCAGCCCCACAACGTTGCGGTACCTGCGACCCCCCCCCCCCCCCCTCGTTTGGCTCGGTGTTCGCCACTATTTACATTGTTTCGTTAGCGCCGATGCTTTCAGCTTCCTGGACCATAGGGTCTGAAATCCCCTCTCTAAATCTTTCCACCTTGTTACCTCCCTTTCGTCCCCTATACTGGCCTTTAAGCCTTCCTCCATGACCAAGCTTTAGCCACCGGCTCGAACAGGGCAATCGTTTAAGGCGTTCTATAAATACAAGTTGTTGAATCCAAAGTCTACCTGATTAGCATGTTCATGGCAGCAATGGAATATTTCTTTAAAAAGTGCAGCACTTTGTTTCTGAGGACCCAGTAAAATTAGCAATGAGATCGTGGGCCACTGGGCGAATCAAATTACCGAAATGAGACTTCTGTCAACTTGGCTTTTGATGTGTGTAAATTATTCAGTGGAACTCTCTTGTACCAGTTTCATTAAGGGTGTGGGGGGGGACCTATTCTGGCTGATTTCCTTCAGCATTCTAGCAAGGGAGGAAAAGGATGAGGCCATTCGACCCCGCAAATTCTAGCAGATCTGATTCCCCTTAATTTAACCCTGTATCATTCTAGTGAATCTAAGCTGCTCTAGCCCCAGAGCCCCTCTATCCGGCCCTGTTATTCTTGCTCCTGAATTTAAACAGGCCTGACAACTGCAGCGGGAGAGAATTCATCGCCTCTTTCCCCGTTCTGTCTAACTCCTGCCCAGACAAACCGCTGGAGAAAGTGTTTGAATCAATGGGGAGCTTTATTTTTTTAAAAAGAGCTGACTCCGGATATCTGGTGTGCAAGGTTAAGGATTATGGAGTGATTAACAACACTGCTCGTTTATTTGATTCTTGGTATATGAATGGACCTGGTTTTAAATAATCAGCAAGTGAGGTGGCGGATGGGAGCAGAGGGTGGGTAAGAAAGGAACCACTGATGTGTAATAAACCCACGATGGACTCTGGATGGAGTGGGCACGATGGACATCCTTGCTCTGTGCTGTGACCTGAATTCCCCACTTTATGGGTATCCTGATTTTTAATTGCTCCTCGCTGTCTTTTAGCCGCCAAGGCCAACAGTTCTTGAATTCTTTTCCCCCTCGTTCCCTTGCTCCTTGAAACCTAACTCTCTCTCTCTGAGCAAGCTTCTGGCCGCTTCATAGCGCACATGCTCCGTCCAGAGGCAGCTCCTTGGCCTCATTATCTGTTGATGCTTCCCGGGCCGATGTTGGCAGTGGTGGTTTTGCCATCGCCTTCCTCTCCCGGGCAGAGGGAAGCGGCAGGTACCAAGGCTATCTCAGCCGGAGCAGGAATAAAAGTCACGCTGCTGCTGGCCCTGTTCTGAACCACACGCTGACCATCCATCCATCTGAGCTAATCAGCCCCTCAATGCATAGACAGGGTCAAATAATATAGCACAGAAGTGGGCCACTCACTCGGCCCATCGTGCCTGTGCTAGCTCTTTGAATACAAATTATCTGTCCTAATCAGGGGCTGGCACAGCTCAGTGGGCTAAACAGCTGGCTTGTAATGGCCAGCAACGCAGGTTCAATTCCCGTACCAGCCTCCCCAAACAGGCGTCGGAATGTGGTGACTAGGGGCTTTTCACAGTAACTTCATTGAAGCCTACATGTGACAATAAGTGATTATTATTATTATTGTTAATTTCACCTCGTGCAGCTTGGTGACGGTTCTTATTGATTAAAGCGTCGGTGAAGCATCTCGGGGAAACTTGACTATGGTAAAGGTGCTGTACAATGACAAGTTGTTGTTGTATGATAATTAATGGCTTTCCTGATCTGGTTCTAACATTGAAACCCTATTCACCATCCTGCAGTGGTCAGTGGTGGCCCCCTGGAGAATCCCTATAAACTGAAACAGTTCCATTTTCACTGGGGACAGAGAGGCAGTCAAGGATCCGAGCATACTGTCGATGGCAAGTCCTACCCCGGCGAGGTAAGCAAAAACGTTTCTTCAATCGGGTAATGATCGTCGGCGATGAGATCATTGTGCCTGAAGGGGCTGACTCCTTTTTAGGGTTCAGTCTTCTTGCTCACTCTTTCCCCCTCCAATTTCATTTCTTGTTTGTTTATGGGATGTGGGTGTTGTTGGCATTGCCAATTGCCCCTGAGAATTTGAACTGTTGCGTTCCCTGAGGTGCAGGCACACCCACAGGGCCATTAGGGGCGGGCATTCCAGGGTTTCACACCGTTAAAGAACGACGTTGTATTTCCAAGTCAGGGCGGCGTGCGTCTTGGGGAGGAAGCTTCCCAGGTGGTGATGTTTCCATCTGTGTCTGCTGCCCTTGTCCTTCTAGATGGGAGTGGTGGTGGGTTTGGAAGGTGCTGCCTAAGGATCCTTGGTGAGTTTCTGCAGTGCATCTTGTAGATGGTGCACGTGGCTGCCACTGTGTGTCGGTGGTGCAGGGAGTGGGGACTAGGGACCAATCTTCATGCATTAGCCAGGATGATCAGTAATGGCAGATATTGAGCCTGCAACCCCCTCTCTGCTAGCAACCCTTGCTTTTACCTGATGTCCCGAACAGCTTGTCTAATTCGGGTCACAGGGCATCGAGCTGGAATGGATGGCCCAGGTTTGATCTCTATTTAATTTAAGGGGCACTGAGGTCAATGGTAACTTGACACTTTCTGCCTCGAGGTGAGAGAGGAAAACACCATCCGGTTACTCTTTAACCCAGGGTAACATTTCCAACCCGATGGTGGGCGGGATTTTCCGTCCCCCAGTCGCGTGTTTCGGGATGATGCGCCATTCGCTGGAGGCGGGATTCTCCCTTCCTGGCGGGGCTTAATCTGTCTTCCCGCCGCTTGTCAATGGGATTCCCCATTGAAGCCGCCCCACACCGCCGGGCAATCCACGAGCGGGGGTGCGCTGCCAACGGGAAAAGATAACGCCAACGACCGGAGAACTCTGGCCGCTCAAGGTAATTGAGTCGTGCGCTAAGCCATGAGAGCTAATGTGAAAGGACTGTTATGGGGCTGGTTTAGCTCACTTGGCTAAATCGCTGGCTTTTCAAGCAGGCCAGCAGCACGGTTCGATTCCCGTACCAGCCTCCCCGACAGGCGGCGGAATGTGGCGACTAGGGGCTTTTCACAGTAACTTCATTGAAGCCTACTCGTGACAATAAGCGATTTTCATTTTCATTTCAACTTGCACAATGTAGTGTAAGAGGTTTGGAGCCTAGAATACCAGTTTCAAATCCTCGTTGGTTTTAATTTCAATGAATATTAGCGAGATGCCCTGGGAAATCTGTGGTTCAGTCATCAATTCACA
The DNA here is from genome assembly GCF_902713615.1 of Scyliorhinus canicula. Taxonomy (NCBI): domain Eukaryota; kingdom Metazoa; phylum Chordata; class Chondrichthyes; order Carcharhiniformes; family Scyliorhinidae; genus Scyliorhinus; species Scyliorhinus canicula. Next base: position 4,539,102 of record NC_052154.1, on the reverse strand, counting down.
AGTGAATTTCTACATTGGCCTGTTTTATGGGCCTATCTTCAACTGAATGTATGGCATTTTTGGATATACTCGTGTATTTTTGGATTCCTTCCAAATAAATTCAGACACGCCGCGACAGAGAAGAAATGTTCCACAACATTTGTGCTCCCAAATTGTGCATTGCAATATACACTACCCCATCCCATCTGGAATCACATGATTTCCCGGGAGAGGCAATGTAAAGAGAAAAATCTTTCGTCCCAATTTTGACGTGAAGAAAATTCAGAGAAATTCCGATTTGACTCCCTCCCACTTCCCCCTGTTTTTCGATGATCAAAACTCGTGATCCTTCCCTGTTGTAACCGGCGTCTTGTGTAAAAAGGAACTGGTCCAGCTCACGGGCTTGTCGGGATTTAGTGAATTGACGTCCACGAAATGAGCTAACAGCCTGTTCCAGGGCTTTGACAAAGAGTCATGCAGACTCGAAATGTGAGCTCCCTTCTCTCTCCACAGATGCTGTCAGAGCTGCTGAGACTGTCCAGCATTCTCGGTTTTAGTTTTAGATTCCAGCATCTGCTGTAATTGGCTTTTATCAACCAGTTCCAGAGATTCACTATTCTCCAGGAAATGGAACCTCAATCTTTTTCATAGAATTTGAAAAATGAAAAAAAAAATTCATTTTTTACAGAATTTACAGTGCAGAAGGAGGCCATTCAGCCCATCGAGTCTGCACCGGCTCTTGTAAAGAACACCCTACCCAAGGTCAACACCTCCACCCTATCCCCATAACCCAGTAACCCCACCCAACACTAAGGGCAATTTTGGACACTAAGGGCAATTTATCATGGCCAATCCACCTAACCTGCACATCTTTGGACTGTGGGAGGAAACCGGAGCACCCGGAGGAAACCCACACAGACACGGGGAGGACGTGCAGACTCCGCACAGACAGCGACCCAAGCCGGAATCGAACCTGGGACCCTGGAGCTGTGAAGCCATTGTGCTATCCACAATGCTACAAGGTCACCTTGTTGCCCCTGGTCCTCACTAACCTATTTAATTAGAACAAACTATCGACTCCAACACAAACCATTTCTTCATCGTCACGTAATCCGCTGTCAAATTTCTCCCACGCTTACGGTTTTTCCTGAAGGACAAAGTCCCACTCTTTTAGCCTATCCTGGTATCTGAAATGCTTCAAACTGGGATTAATTTAGTCGGTGCATGTAGTGAAATCAGAGTTGAAATGATTAGTTAATTCCCCTGTCGATCACGCGGCCGGTAGTAACTGGGATTAATTTCACATCTGTAATAAGCAACGATCCCCCCCCCCCCCCCCCCCCCCCCCCCCAAACTCAGTGCAGTTTGCTGGAGAAATAATCCTGCATTTATCGGAAGGTACTGCTGTAGTATTGCTCATGTGTTCTATTTGCTGTAGTTCGTTGGTATTTGCGGAGAAATAGTTTAAATAGACTCTGTTTGCTGATAGCTGATGTCCTTGGTCCTCCCAAACTTGCGATGATCATTCTTTCTTCTTCCTGCTGTTCCAGCTTCACCTGGTTCACTGGAACTCCACTAAGTACAATACCTTTGGCGAGGCAGCGGGGTCACATGATGGACTGGCTGTGGTGGCTGTTTTCCTGGAGGTAAGTTTGTTTCTTCAAAGTTAATGGTGAGAAAGGAGAAATTTGTTGTGACCTGATTTGAATTTCGTCACGAGGAAGGCAAAAAGGATTGAGTGGTCCGGCACTCTCTCCAGCTACGGCTGACAAATAAAAGCTCAGATCTGTCACAAACATTGTCGTAAAATTAAACGAGAAGTCATTGGCGTTTAGGCCGGGTACGACCCCAGATTGTCCCCAAGCACTTCCAGCCAGTTGTGATTTTGTTACAATGCAGTAAACACAGCAAGAGCCCGCAAACAGCAACAACAAAATCATCTGGTTTGGCGATGTTGGTTGTTTCGGTAATGTTGGTCGAGGGATAAATATTGGCCAGGATTCTGGCAGAACTGCCCTGCTCTTTGAAATAATGCCATAAAACCTTTTTAATATCCCCACGAGGGAACGGTAGTCCCTGATCAGATCTACGCCAGTGGGTGGAGTTAAAACTTTCTTTTCTGGAGAGATGATGTGGAGATTCACCTGAGGAAGGAGCTGCGCTCCGAAAGCTAGTGTTTGAAACAAACCTGTTGGACTTTAACCTGGTGTTGTCAGACTTCTTAGTGTTTCTGGAGAGAGTTCACTGACTTGGTTACGGTCGACAATACTCTGGCTCCCAGTGTCCCAGCTATCCCCGCTTCTAGGTGTACAAATATCCATTATCATAGAATTTACAGTGCAGAAGGAGGCCATTCGGCCCATCGAGTCTGCACCGACTCTTGGAAAGAGCACCCTCCCCAAGGTCAACACCACCACCCTATCCCCATAACCCAGTAACCCCACCCAACACTAAGGGCAATTTTGGACACTAGCGGCAATTTATCATGGCCAATCCACCTAATCTGCACATCTTTGGACTGTGGGAGGAAACCGGAGCACCCGGAGGAAACCCACGCACACACGGGGAGGATGTGCAGACTCCACACAGACAGTGACCCAAGCCGGAATCGAACCTGGGACCCTGGAGCTGTGAAGCAATTGTGCTAACCACTATGCTACCGTGCTGCCCACAAATTAGCTATTTAACATTGTGACTGCCAATAAACATTAAAAATATAATTATTAAGACATTGACCACCGATGATTTAGCATCTCATCTGTAAGGTTCAGTACTGGCATCATCAGCCTGGACTTCGTGCTTGGGATCAATGCCTTTATTGTTCTACAGTATATACCAGTGTTTCCAGGTTACAAGTTTATTTATTCTATCCCTGTCGTCCAACTCATAGATTAATCTGAAATGAGAAGGATATGGAGACACGGGAGGGTGCAAAAAATGATTGACAACAATGATAGCAGAGCTATGCTGGAGAGAGACTTGTTGCCAAAGTATTTTCACTCATTGGGACAAATGCAGGAATGCCAAATTTTACAACAATTTACACTGTAAGGGAAGAGTGCTGATTTGTTGGCAAATGGACTTTGGTTGGCCAAGGCGTTGCCATGGTGAAAGCAGCAGGGGAACCATATGTGATTTATAATAACTGGAAAAGATGTATCGAGCCACGGTTATTTTCACCAGAAAAGTGAAAGCGAGGGGTGAACTGGTAGAGATCTTTAAAATTCCGATGTGGTTTGATAGTGTGGATGCAGAGGTGTTTACATTTGTAGAGACGACCAAAAATTCTGGGCTGTAAATATAAGATCATCACCAACAAATTCAGGAGGGAATTCAGGAGAAACATCTTTACCCGGAGAGTGACGGGAATGTGAAACGTTCTTCGCCGGGAGTGGTTGAAACCAGTAAGATAAGAGAGGCATTTAAGGGGTAATTGGATAGACAGAAGAGGGAGAAAGGAACAGAGGGATTTGCTGATAGGATCAATGAAGAGGGTGGGAGGAGTCTCTCTTGGAGCATTAACACCAGCATGGACCCGTAGGGCCGAATGGGCAGCTTCTGAGCTCTGAATGACGTGTAATTCTATCACGATACTCTTAACCAATCTAATCTAGTCATATTTTGAAATGTCCTCACTTTCAGACTGGAGATAAGCATGCCAACCTGCACAGATTAACAGATGCCTTGTACATGGTTAAATTCAAGGTAAGAAAGGACGTTTAGAGAGTTACGGATATGTAAAGAGAGCCGGTCCATCTACCCGAAGAGCAGCTTTCAGTCTGTTTCACCCGTGTTGACACTAATTGATGCTTTCTCTGCCCATTTGTTTATTCCCTGACTCGAATTGCCGCAAAAAAAAAGTGCTGGTGCTGTTATTAGTACCAATAACTTTAAAAGAATGGATTGTTGGGCCACTTCATTGAGTCAGCCACAGAATATGAAACTCAGCAGAGAAACTGACCAACTGGCCGGAGGTTTCCTTCCCCAAAGGACGTTCCTGAACGGGTTGGGATTTGAGAACAATCTTAACAGATTTTCTGGATGTTTATTGCGTGCACCAAATAACGGGCTGTGTTGGAGCCCAAAAGTTAAATACATTTGTGGTGAATCCATGCCTTTGGGATGTTTAGTTTCTCAACAACAACAGCTTGCATTTATATAGCCTCCTTAATGTAGTAAAATGCCCCAAGCTTCACAGGTGCACTGATATACAAATTAAGAAGTCTTACAACACCAGGTTAAAGTCCAAAATATTTGTTTCAAACACTAGCTTTCGGAGCTCTGCTCCTTCCGCTTACCTCTTCATTCACCTGAGGAAGGAGCAGTGCTCCGAAAGCTAGTGTTTGAAACAAACCTGTTGGACTTTAACCTGGTGCTGTAAGACTTCTTACTGTGTTCACCCCAGACCAACGCCGGCATCTCCACATCATATACAAATTGGCATTGGTACAGCTGAATAAAACTTTAGCAACTTTGGTAAGTTTTAAGAAACATCTCATCACAGAGAAGGGTAGAGGGGATTAGAGAGGGAATTTCAGAGCTTGGAGCTCAGGCAGCTGAAGGACCGGTCCCAATGGTGACTGACGCAAATCAAGAGGCCAGAATTGGAGGGACGCAGAGATCTCGGAGGGATGTAGGGATAGAGAAGGGGAGGGGAGAAGCTATGTAGCGATGTGAAAATGAAGATGAGAATATTTAATGAGGACAATGAGCACAAGGATTAGTTACGATGCAGGCAGCAAAGTTTATGATAGAATCGAGTTTACAGAACATAGAACATAGAATAGTACAGCACAGAAGATATAATCTTTATTGTCACTAGTAGGTTTACATTAACACTGCAATGAAGTTGCCCGGAGGAAACCCACACAGACACGGGGAGAACGTGCAGACTCCGCACAGACAGTGACCCAATCCGGGAATCGAACCTGGGAGCCTGGCGCGGTGAAGCCATAGTGCTAACCACTGTGATGCCCAAGGAGAGAGTTCCACTGAGAGCGTTGGAATGATTGAGCCAGCGGACAGGAGTTTTCCATGCAGGGAGCACGACAAGCAAACCGCAAATCCTGACCGGTTTGTTCGTGGACCCCGGGGGTTGGGGAGGGATGTCCCTCATTCCAAGACCCTCAGTGCCTGATCGAGGGGTTCAACATTAGGAAGGGGGAGCCGCTGAGAGCCACCACCTTGCCTTTACTGCCGCCCACTTTCCCTGCAACCCTCTTCCACAAATTCCCTTCTTGCCATCACTGACTCCTGCCTGGGTCCCTCTTCAAACTGAGGGCCCGGATGGGTGTAGTACCGGCAGCGGCCACCTTCTCCCCAGTTGCACTGGTGAATGTAGAAGTGCCGCCAACCTGTGACTGACCGTGGAGGCTCTTGGCAGGTGGGACCTCCGCTCCTGGGACCCTGCCGTGGGAGAAGGCTCGCCGATGGCCTGTTAACTATCTGGTTGGCACTTTGGCTTCCGCGAAAAGAGACTACAGGGGGCAGTTGCTGGTTCTCTAGCTGGTGGCCAAGACGTCCATCACCACCCCAAGGTTTTATCTATTGTTTTTTTCAATCTGATTTTTCATTATGGGTTTGCAAATAATCAGGGGATAAGTAATTTGCTCTCCACATTCGTTGAACATAGAACATAGAACATTATGCCGCCGGCGGTGGGAGGGGGAATGGAGAGTTTTTTGGACAGGCTGCGATTTCCAAGGGTGCAGGAGGAGCAGGTGGAGGGACTGGGGGCGCCGATCGAGTTGGAGGAGTGGGTCAGTGGGATTGGCCACATGCAGTCCGGGAAGGCGCCGGGACCGGATGGGTTCCCGGTTGAATTTTATAAGAAATATGCGGACCTGCTGGGCCCCCTGTTGGTCAGGACCTTTAACTTGGTATGGGAGGGGGGTGTTCTGATCCTGAAGCGTGATAAGGACCCCTTGCAGTGCGGTTCATACAGGCCGATTTCGCTGCTGAATGTAGACGCCAAGTTGCCGGCGAAGATATTGGCCACTAGAATAGAGGACTGTGTGCCGGGGGTGATACGTGAAGATCAGAGGGGTTTTGTGAAGGGTAGGCAGCTGAACACTAACGTGTGAAGGCTGCTAAATGTGATAATGGTGCCGGCAGCAGAAGGAGAGGTGGAGATTGTGGTGGCATTGGATGCGGAGAAGGCCTTTGACAGGGTTGAGTGGGGTACTTGTGGGAGGTGTTGGAGAGGTTCGGGTTTGGGGTGGGGTTTATTAAATGGGTGAGGTTGCTGTACGAGACCCCGATGGCGAGTGTAGCGACAAATGGGAGGAGGTCCGAGTACTTCAGGCTCCACCGTGAGACGAGGCAGGGGTGCCCCCTGTCCCCCTTGCTTTTTGCGCTGGCAATTGAGCCTCTTGCCATGGCACTCAGGGAGTCGGGGAGGTGGAGGGGTTTGGTGCGAGGTGGGGAGGAGCACCGGGTGTCGCTGCATGCGGACGACTTGCTGTTGTATGTAGCAGACCCGGTGGGGGGAATTCTTGCTGAGTTTGGGAGTTTCTCGGGATATAAATTGAACCTGGGCAAGAGTAAGCTGTTTGTTGTACACCCGGGAGATCAGGAGGAAGGGATTGGTCGGCTCCCGCTAAAGAGGGCGGTGAGGAGTTTTAGGTACCTGGGGGTTCAGGTGGCTAGGAGCTGGGGGACTCTGCACAAGCTCAATTTTACTAGGTTGGTGGAGCAGATGGAGGAGGAATTTAAAAGGTGGGACATGCTGCCGTTGTCGTTGGCGAGCAGAGTACAGTACGTTAAAATGACGGTGCCCCCGAGGATTTTGTTTTTGTTTCAGTGCCTCCCCATTTTCATTCCGAGGGCCTTTTTTAGGAGGGTGAACAGCAGCATTCTGGGATTTGTTTGGGCGAGGGTAAGGAGGGTCTTTTTGGAGCGGGGCAGGGATAGAGGGGGGCTGGCGCTGCCCAGCCTCTCTGGGTACTATTGGGCGGCTAATGTCTCGATGGTACGCAAGTGGGTAATGGAGGGGGAGGGGGCAGCATGGAAGCGGTTGGAGATGGCGTCCTGCGGAGGTACGAGCCTGAAGGCACTGGTAACGGTGCCGCTGCCGCTCCCTCCAACGAGGTACACCACTGGCCCAGTGGTGGCGGCCACCCTCAAAATTTGGGGGCAGTGGAGGCGACACGGGGGAAGTGGGGGGCTCGGTGGAGGCCCCGCTGCGGGGAACCACCGGTTTGTCCCAGGGAACATGGATGGCGGGTTCCTGGGGTCGCACAGGGCGGACATCAGGAAGTTGGGAGACCTGTTTATTGACGGGAGGTTCGCGAGCCTTGGTGAACTGGAGGAGAAGTTTGAGCTCCCCCCCCCCCCGGGGAATATGTTCAGGTACCTTCAGGTCAAGGCGTTTGCTAGGCGACAGGTGGAGGGGTTCCCTTTGCTGCCCCCGCGGGGGGTAAGGGATTGGGTGCTTTCGGGGGGGTGGGTTGGGGATGGGAAGGTGTCTGACATCTACCAGGTGATGCAGGAGGTGGGGAGGCGTCGGGGGAAGGGGGGGAAAGGAGGGGGAAGGGGGGGAAAGGAGGGGGAGGGGGGAGAGAGAGGAGGGAAAGGGGGGAAAAGGGGGGGAAAGGATGGGGGGTTTAGGGGGATAGTGTTTAAGTTAATTTGCTTATTAATTTATTCTGTTGATTGTTGGGGGGGTGGGGCGGGGGGGGGGGGGGGTTGTTATATGCGTTGTTACGGGTGCCGGGGGGGGTGTTTATTATTATTATTGTTATTGTTATTATTGTTTTGTTGATATATATTTTTCAAAAAATTCCAATAAAATTATTTTTAAAAAAAGAACATAGAACATTACAGCGCAGTACAGGCCCTTCGGCCCTCAATGTTGCGCCGACCTGTGAAACCCCTCTAAAGTCCCTCTACACTATTCCCTTATCGTCCATATGTCTATCCAATGACCATTGGAATGCGTTTAGTGTTGGTGAATCCACTACTGTTGCAGGCAGGGCATTCCACGCCCTTACTACTCTCTGAGTAAAGAACCTACCTCTGACATCTGTCCTATATCTATCTCCCCTCAATTTAAAGCTATGTCCTCTCGTGCTAGACATCACCATCCGAGGAAAAAGGCTCTCACTGTCCACCCTATCTAATCCTCTGATCATCTTGTATGCCTCAATTAAGTCACCTCTTAACCTTCTTCTCTCTAACGAAAACAGCCTCAAGTCCCTCAGCCTTCCCTCATAAGATCTTCCCTCCATACCAGGCAACATCCTGGTAAATCTCCTCTGTACCCTTTCCAATGCTTCCACATCCTTCCTATAATGCGGCGACCAGAATTGCACGCAATACTCCAAATGCGGCTGCACCAGAGTATTGTACAACTAAAGGATTGTTGAGGATCTGTTCCCTTGACATATTTTCATGGTTCTATATATATATATATTAAAGGGTCTTTGGTTTTGGATGTTTACAGTGTAATTTATCCAAAAATAAAAGGTAGTAATTATGTTACTATATTGGCCACCCAGAGAGTGTGGGTTCAATTTCTAACTTGGGACATAGAGCAGGCACTCTAATTGGCAGAATGGGAGTTGTTTTGTCTTGGAATAGCTATTACAGCACAGAAGGAGGTTATTTGGCCCATCGGATGTGTACTAACTCTTTCAGAGCAATATTGTTAGTCTCACTCCTCGGCATCTTCATATCCTTTGAGTATTTATCCCTTTTATCCCCATTCAATCTGTATCCATCACCCATCAGAAACCTCCTGCCAGTACCTGTGTCAGGCTCTTGGCTATCTGCTGTATTTATTCACGACGTGGATGATGGGATAGAAAGCCACATTCGAATTTGCCTCTGACACAAAGATGGGTGACATTGTAAGCAATATGGATGGAAGCAGAAAGGTATTGATGGATTAAGTGAATGGGCAAATAGTGGCAAATGGATTTCAATATAGGCAAATATAAGGTAATCTACTTTGCACTTACAAAGGCAATCCTGAGAAAAAGAAGGATGTCACTCCTGGACTTCAAAGTCCAGGGATTTGGGTTCAGAAGGAATCAGGATCAGCACGGTAGCACAGTGGTTAGCATAGTTGCTTTGCAGTTCCAGGTTCGATTCCCAGCTTGGGTCACTGTCTGTGTGGAGTCTACACGTTCTCCCAGTGTCTGGGTGGGTTGCCTCCGGGTGCTCCGGTTCCCTCCCACAGTCCAAAGATGTGCAGGCTAGGTGGATTGGCCATGATAAATTGCCCTTGGTGTCCAAAAAGGTTAGGTGGGGTTACAGGGATGGTTTGAAGGTGTGGGCTTAATTGGTGTGATCTTTCCAAGGGCCAGTGCAGACTCGATGGGCTGAATGGCCTCCTTCTGCACTGTGAATTCCATGATTCTATGACTCGAGAAAGAGAAGTGGAGTTGTGGGGGAAGGTGGGTTTAAGAGGATATGGTGTGACTGCACTCTGGGCTAGTGCACACAGCACAGTGGTTAGCACATCTGCTCCAGAGCACCAGGGTCCCAGGTTCGATTCCTGGCTTGGGTCACTGTCTGTGCGGAGTCTGCACGTTCTCCCCGTGTCTGCGTGGGTTTCCTCCGGGTGCTCCGGTTTCCTCCCACAAGTCCCGAAAGACGTGCTATTAGATAATTTGGACATTCTGAATTCACCCTCTGGGTACCCGAACAGACGCCGGAGTGTGGCAACTAGGGGATTCTCACAGTAACTTCATTGCAGTGTTAATGTCAGCCTACTTGTGACAATAATAAAGACTGTAAAAGTACAGAATCCAACAGCACCAAAGGAAGCCTTTAGTTCAGCAGGTGTCATGGTTACCCTGCCAACGACACTCGGGTTCGACCAATGAATGTTCAAAGAAACACTGTGATTATTATTGCAGGAGAAATTGACAGGAAAGATCTGCAAACATTGAGATAAATGACCAGTTAATCTGTCTCGGCTAGACGTCTTTGCTGCTATTCGAAGTGTTGTGTTGGCCCCAAGTAGATGACCTCTTCCTCAATTATACTGAGCTGGAGCATTGGTCTAAAGTGTGGCTTTCAAACCCGTGACTTTGATGTCAGTAGTGAGAGGTCGTGAGCAAGAACGGAACTAAAAAGGAGAAAGATAGAAGCTGACATTTTTTTCTCTTTTTGATGCAAGTACAGCACACTGTTAGATGACCCTGTATTGCAAGATGCTCGGAGTACAAGTGTAAGGAAGTCATGCTGACATTTACACAGGGCGACGGTGAGAATACAGCTGGAGTACGAGGCACAGATTGTTAATAGGATAAAAGCAAGACACAGAGCTTTTTTATATTGAGAGAATTTATTGACTTGTTCAGTCTCCACAATCGGCAATGGTTTCATCGTCATCATTGACTTTTCATTCCAGATTGTTATCAAATTCGTTTTTCACCAGCTGTTCTGGTGGAATTCGAACCCGGGTTCCCAGGTTGCAACACACAGATTGTGGGGGGAGAGCGTCGCACTGACTGTGGGGGGAGAGCGGCGCACTGACTGTGGGGGGAGAGCGTCGCACTGACTGTGGGGGGAGAGCGTCGCACTGACTGTGGGGGGAGAGCGGCGCACTGACTGTGGGGGGAGAGCGTCGCACTGATTGTGGGGGGAGAGCGTCGCACTGACTGTGGGGGGAGAGCGTCGCACTGACTGGGGGGGGAGAGCGTCGCACTGATTGTGGGGGGAGAGCGGCGCACTGACTGTGGGGGGAGAGCGTCGCACTGACTGTGGGGGGAGAGAGTCGCACTGACTGTGGGGGGAGAGCGTCGCACTGACTGTGGGGGAGAGCGGCGCACTGACTGTGGGGGGAGAGCGTCGCACTGATTGTGGGGGGAGAGCGGCGCACTGACTGTGGGGGGAGAGCGTCGCACTGACTGTGGGGGGAGAGCGTCGCACTGACTGTGGGGGGAGAGCGTCGCACTGACTGTGGGGGGAGAGCGTCGCACTGACTGTGGGGGGAGAGCGTCGCACTGACTGTGGGGGGAGAGCGTCGCACTGACTGTGGGGGGAGAGCGTCGCACTGACTGTGGGGGGAGAGCGTCGCACTGACTGTGGGGGAGAGCGTCGCACTGACTGTGGGGGGAGAGCGTCGCACTGACTGTGGGGGGGAGAGCGTCGCACTGACTGTGGGGGAGAGCGTCGCACTGACTGTGGGGGGAGAGCGGCGCACTGACTGTGGGGGGAGAGCGGCGCACTGACTGTGGGGGGAGAGCGGCGCACTGACTGTGGGGGGAGAGCGTCGCACTGACTGTGGGGGGAGAGCGTCGCACTGACTGTGGGGTGAGAGCGTCGCACTGACTGTGGGGGGAGAGCGTCGCACTGACTGTGGGGGAGAGCGTCGCACTGACTGTGAGGGGAGAGCAGCGCACTGACTGTGGGGGAGAGCGGCGCACTGACTGTGGGGGGAGAGCGGCGCACTGACTGTGGGGGGAGAGTGTCGCACTGACTGTGGGGGGAGAGCGGCGCACTGACTGTGGGGGGAGAGCGGCGCACTGACTGTGGGGGGAGAGCGGCGCACTGACTGTGGGGGGAGAGCGTCGCACTGACTGTGGGGGGAGAGCGTCGCACTGACTGTGGGGGGAGAGCGTCGCACTGACTGTGGGGGGAGAACGTCGCACTGACTGTGGGGGGAGAGCGTCGCACTGACTGTGGGGGGAGAGCGTCGCACTGACTGTGGGGGGAGAGCGTCGCACTGACTGTGGGGGGAGAGCGTCGCACTGACTGTGGGGGGAGAGCGGCGCACTGACTGTGGGGGGGAGAGCGTCGCACTGACTGTGGGGGGAGAGCGTCGCACTGACTGTGGGGGGAGAGCGGCGCACTGACTGTGGGGGGGAGAGCGTCGCACTGACTGTGGGGGGAGAGCGGCGCACTGACTGTGGGGGGAGAGCGGCGCACTGACTGTGGGGGGAGAGCGGCGCACTGACTGTGGGGGGAGAGCGGCGCACTGACTGTGGGGGAGAGCGTCGCACTGACTGTGGGGGGAGAGCGGCGCACTGACTGTGGGGGGGAGAGCGGCGCACTGACTGTGGGGGGAGAGCGTCGCACTGACTGTGGGGGGAGAGCGTCGCACTGACTGTGGGGGGAGAGCGGCGCACTGATTGTGGGGGGAGAGCGTCGCACTGACTGTGGGGGGGAGAGCGTCGCACTGACTGTGGGGGGAGAGCGGCGCACTGACTGTGGGGGGAGAGCGTCGCACTGACTGTGGGGGGAGAGCGTCGCACTGACTGTGGGGGGAGAGCGTCGCACTGATTGTGGGGGAGAGCGTCGCACTGACTGTGGGGGGAGAGCGTCGCACTGACTGTGGGGGGAGAGCGTCGCACTGACTGTGGGGGGAGAGCGGCGCACTGACTGTGGGGGAGAGCGGCGCACTGACTGTGGGGGGAGAGCGGCGCACTGACTGTGGGGGGAGAGCGTCGCACTGACTGTGGGGGGAGAGCGTCGCACTGACCGTGGGGGGAGAGCGTCGCACTGACTGTGGGGGGGAGAGCGTCGCACTGACTGTGGGGGGAGAGCGGCGCACTGACTGTGGGGGGAGAGCGTCGCACTGATTGTGGGGGGAGAGCGTCGCACTGATTGTGGGGGGAGAGCGTCGCACTGACTGCGGGGGGAGAGCGTCGCACTGACTGTGGGGTGAGAGCGTCGCACTGACTGTGGGGGGAGAGCGTCGCACTGATTGTGGGGGGAGAGCGTCGCACTGACTGTGGGGGGAGAGCGTCGCACTGATTGTGGGGGGAGAGCGTCGCACTGACTGTGGGGGGAGAGCGTCGCACTGACTGTGGGGGAGAGCGTCGCACTGACTGTGGGGGGAGAGCGGCGCACTGACTGTGGGGGAGAGCGGCGCACTGACTGTGGGGGGAGAGCGTCGCACTGATTGTGGGGGGAGCGTCGCACTGACTGTGGGGGGAGAGCGGCGCACTGACTGTGGGGGGAGAGCGGCGCACTGACTGTGGGGGGAGAGCGTCGCACTGACTGGGGGGGGGAGAGCGTCGCACTGACTGTGGGGGGAGAGCGGCGCACTGACTGTGGGGGGAGAGCGGCGCACTGACTGGGGGGGAGAGCGGCGCACTGACTGTGGGGGGAGAGCGTCGCACTGATTGTGGGGGGAGAGCGTCGCACTGACTGGGGGGGAGAGCGGCGCACTGACTGTGGGGGGAGAGCGGCGCACTGACTGTGGGGGGAGAGCGTCGCACTGACTGTGGGGGGAGAGCGTCGCACTGACTGTGGGGGGAGAGCGTCGCACTGACTGTGGGGGGAGAGCGTCGCACTGATTGTGGGGTGAGAGCGGCGCACTGATTGTGGGGGGAGAGCGTCGCACTGACTGTGGGGGGAGAGCGTCGCACTGACTGTGGGGGGAGAGCGGCGCACTGATTGTGGGGGGAGAGCGTCGCACTATGAGGGGAGCGAGCAATTTGGATCTCTGTGTGTTCTCTGAAGTTTAGAGAGTGGGAGGTGACATCATTGAGACATAGAAGATTCTGGAGGGGCTTCCTGGGGGAGACGCTGAGAGATTGTTTCCCCTGGCTGGGAAATCGGGAACACCGGGTCAGTCTCGGGTTGAGGATTTGACCATTTAGAATCCAGGTGAGGAAAAGTTTCTTCAACTCAGGAGAATTATGAATCTTTGGAAGCTTCTAACCCAGATTGCTGCAGATGTTGGTTTACAAGTGCAACAGGTAATTAAGAAGGCAAATGGAATTTTGTCCTTCATTGCTAGAGGGATGGAGTTTAAGACTAGGGAGGTTATGTTGCAATTGTATAAGATGTTAGTGCGGCCACACCTGGAGTATTGTGTTCAGTTTTGGTCTCCTTACTTGAGAAAGGACGTACTGGCACTGGAGGGTGTGCAGAGGAGATTCACTAGGTTAATCCCAGAGCTGAAGGGGTTGGATTATGAGGAGAGGTTGAGTAGACTGGGACTGAACTCGTTGGAATCTAGAAGGATGAGGGGAGATCTTATAGAAACATTTAAAATTATGAAGGGAATAGATAGGATAGATGCGGGCAGGTTGTTTCCACTGGCGGGTGACAGCAGAACTAGGGGGCATAACCTCAAAATAAGGGGAAGTAGATTTAGGACTGAGTTTAGGAGGAACTTCTTCACCCAAAGGGTTGTGAATTATGGAATTCCTTGCCCAGTGAAGCAGTTGAGGCTCCTTCATTACATGTTTTTAAGGTAAAGATAGATAGTTTTTTGAAGAATAAAGGGATTAAGGGTTATGGTGTTCGGGCCGGAAAGTGGAGCTGAGTCCACAAAAGATCAGCCATGATCTAATTGAATGGCGGAGCAGGCTCGAGGGGCCAGATGGCCTACTCCTGCTCCTAGTTCTTATGTTCTTATGTTAAATTTGCTGAGTATCTATGACTACAATTGATAGCATTCTGGACACTAAGGGGGGGGGGGGGGGGGGGGGCGGGGCGGTGTATGGGTATAAGACAGGAAAGTGGAACTGAGCTAGAAGGTGCTGAATGGTAGGACATGCTTGAGGGACTGAATGGCCTCTGCCTGTTCCTATTCCTTATGCATAGTTGCTGTTAATCTGATAAGTAGTGAGCTGCATTAATGAGGCTGGACCTCTCTCCAACCTGAGGTGGTCATTATTGACATGGAAACTGTGTTAATCTCCTGTTAGGAAACAAAGGCCCAGTTCAAGGACTTTGACCCACAGTGTTTGCTGCCAAAATGCAGGGACTACTGGACGTACCCAGGCTCTCTGACCACCCCTCCACTCCATGAGAGCGTGACGTGGATTGTCTTCAAGGAACCCATTTTCGTGTCTGAGAAGCAGGTGAGTGACCACCTGTATCCTAGGGGTTTGAAACCCACCAGAATGATCTCTGAGGCTCCAGGTAGTCACGGTTCCAAGTTTTGACGCCCAGCTTGACCTTCCTCTCCGCTCTCTCCAGCACAGCCCCCTCCCCCTGTGTTTTATGAATTGTCCTTGTCCAACACCCGGTAATAGTTGAGATAAAAATTGCTCCAAATACATCTTGGGAAGACTGAAACCATTATCATACGTCCCTCATTACGGACAGGGGAGAGATGATGGGATGGCTCCTGATTTTTCCGACTCTTGATTGACTGCAGCAAGATGAAGAAATGTTTTCAACCCCTGAGTTTAAATTGAAAGAAAGAATTAAAACAAAATTCTCAACACTCGGAATATAAAATGCACGCACACGCACACCCTCACCCTCACACCACATCACCACACCCCAAACACACAACAGGATTAGTATCCAACGAGCAAACAGCTGGCACGCATAAATGGTCGACGACCTTCCCCTGTGCAATAAAACATTCGAGCAGAGTTTGGCTTTTTCAGTAACCCTAACCCACCCCGTTTTTATTTACCGTTGTCATGCGATGTGAGTATCACTGGCAAGACCAGCATTTATTACCCATCCCTAATTGCCCTTGAACTGAACGTCTTGCTTGGTCATTTCAGAGGGCAGTTAAGAATCCTCCCACGTTGCGTTTGGGCTGGAGGGAGGTTGGGGATTTTATTTGTGGGCCTTGGAGACTAGGACGCCATTTAAAAATCTGATCTCTCGCTACAACGGGCAGTTCTGGCGAGCAGAGCTCCCTGTTGCGAAAAACGGGGCTATGTGCAACCTCGGCTGTGTGTTCCCCATTCAGGCCCCTTATTCAACACGAGTAGCGTTGAATAGCGAGTGCCGGGGAAACAGGCGGCTAAACGCACTCACTCGGGGACTTTGTTCCCTTCTCCGAAGTTCACGCCCTATCCCCCAATATTGATACCCAATTAATACCAGTTGTAATATTTGCTGTTTATTGTGTATGTTAAAGATTAATTAGTCTAATCATTAGGTAAAGATAATTGCTTCAAGAGGTTATCATGATATGGTTAATTCCAGAGAACCTGGAGGCCACAAAGTCTAAACATGCCATTAAAGTTCAGGAAAGTTGGACACGTTCCTCCTCTCCTTCCTGCACCTTTCCTCTCCTACTATCTGGCTTCCCTTTCCTGCTCACTCACTCTCGTTACCCACGTTCTCTCTCTGTCACTCTCACACCCCCACAGGTGTTATTTTTCCTTTCACTCTCCATGTGCACTGCAGCTTGTGTGTGTGTGTGTGTCTGACTCTCTCTCTCTCTGCTTATTGGGGGAGGGAGTGGTGAGTTGTTGAGAGGGATGAAGTCTGTTTCCAGCTCCTCTCTATCGAGCACCGACACCCGAGTTCGGAGTGTGAGCTGGAAATATTGCTGCCGGCCAGCACCCAAAGGGTTAAACTCATTTAGGTAGCAGTGATAAAAGTGACGGATGCTGCTTTCGTGTGCAGGAGGTGATCTGTTTTGCCCTTGCCTCCCTCCAGGCTGCAGAGCTGAGCAGCTGTTATGGGAAAGCTGTGGGCCAGTGTCATTGGGCCTGCCCTTGTTCTGTCTCAGCCTGGTGACTCACAGCTATTACGTTTCCCGTATGATTGCAGTCTGGCACGATTCTTCCACTCTGCTCCGATCTGTCTTTTAATCTCTCCTCCCTCACTGCTGGTGTGCAGGTCCTCTGATTGTCATTTACTCGGCACAAATTACACACGCAAGCAGGCCTTGGCCCGACTGATTTATTTACTCCACATGAACCGCCTCCCACTCTAATTACCTCCTTCCATCCTGCCCCCGTATCTCTCAGAATCTCTGAATTGTTACAGGACAGGCGGAGGCTGCTCGGCCCATTCTGTCTGCTCTCCAAAGGAACAATGCCGCTCCCTCCCCACCTCGCAGTAACTCTGCACGTTCTTCCTTTGCAGATAATAATGCAATTCACGTTTGAAAGCCTCGATTAAACCTGCCTCCACCACATGCTCAAGCAGCGCATTCTAGACCCTAACCACTCGCAGCATAGAAGAAAAAGTTTCCCCTTAGATCTGTGTCCGCTCAGTCTCGCTCTCTCTAGTCCCTTCTCTCCCCTGCAAACATCAAATCTCCTGCAGCCATCAGTCCCCACATTTTAACAGTGACTGAATTTCCAATAATAATTAATTGGCTGTAATGTGCTTTGCCATGTTTTTGTGTCAGTGAAACGTGCTGTAGAATTGAAGCCTGTGGCCTTAATTTTCCTGGCCCTGTGAGGACTGGGGATGGGGGGGTGGGGGGGGGGGAGCCAGGTTGGTGAAACTCCCATCAGAATCCGGCCTCTGGAGATCAGAGAGGAATGTCAGCAGCCATTTCCCAACAAGGCAGCAACCAATTATGACACTTACGGACAAAATTAGGGGTATTTTCTGATGGAGAAAGAATCTTCCTTCCGTGGCACCCCCTGGTCACCTCCACTCGGCTGTGCGCAGAGCCCACGAGCTCTTGTACAGTGCCTCCTGCTGGCAGGCCAGAGGCCCATCAATAGGTCCTTTGAATCCTCCTCCTCACAGTGACATGAGGGTCACCATCGTGGCCGCAGGTTCCCTTCTCCACAATCATGTCCTGGCAGCTGTGGCCACAGGATTTTATCATTCTTCAGCGGAGTCTCCATGTTGAGGTCTACCACCTACATCAGCAGTGGCTACTCTGGTGGGGCTGTCACCCTCCCACAGCCTGGGGCGCTCTGGATTGCCCCCCCTCCCCCCTCCCCCCACGCCTTTGTGCAGCCTGCCTGCCATGTTTCAGGCTCCCAGAGGTGCTTATTGTTTCGACCCCTTGGGCCTGCCCCACTTCACCTGTGGTCGATCTACCCGGCTCGCAACGCCTGGCGAGACGTACCGCAATCACGTGAGACATCGCGATGTGAATCCTGCCCATTGTGGGCGGCATCCCCTTTTTTCAAATCTGCATGTTCGAGCGAGACAGCTAGTCTCACTTTAATGTGCAGTTTGCCGGGGTACCCGAGGCATTGGGATCTAAATCCTTCACCTTGGAGACCTGGAGCGAACGCCGTTCAGTGCTGGTCTCCACAAACAGCGACCAGGTGGAACGGCATTCCTGGGAGTCTCCCAGTGAATCGGAGATCCCAAAGTGCATGCCCCGGGTCCCTGGTGCTATGAGGTAGCAATTCTAACCACTGTGCTGCCTGTGATTAGAGATTCCAGAACAATCCTGGAGGTGTTAGCAACAATGTCTGTCTAATATTGTCCCGATATGGTTAGATTGTTTTGCGCCCTGCACAACTTAAACAGGATGTGGGGATGCCGGCGTTGGACTGGGGTGGGCACAGTAAGAAGTCTTACAACACCAGGCTAAAGTCCAACAGGTTTGTTTCAAACACTAGCTTTCGGAGCACTGCTCCTTCCTCCAACTTAAACAGAGAAGCTTGAGAGTGGCCTGTGCAATGCATTCTGGGTGGCTGTCCATCCACACAAGTTCCCATCTTAGCTCTTAGCGGGCGCCTGGTTGCCAACTCTACCTCCTCGATTGCAGGCAAGCCGGAATTGTATCCATCAGGATAGGGCTGGGGCTCTACCTGAAGCTTGGATTTTTCACAAGCTGCACGGTGATTTCCGGAAGCTGGTGATGGATTGAAGGATCTGTTTAGACTTGTTGGGCGGGATTCTCTCAGCCCACGGCGAGCTGGAGAACTGCCGGGCCGGAAGCCAATTGCCGCGACTCCGGTCCGGCGGTTCTCCGGTGAGTGGGGAATCGGCGCCGGGGGGGGGGTGGTTTGCCGCAGTGCCGGTCGGGAGCCGCTCTACGCGCCACCACCCCCCACGGCCGTTCTCCGCCTGGGGTGGGCCAAGTGGTCGCAAAAAAAATCCAAGAACCACCATCGCCGTCCACGTGTGACCTTACCCGGCGGGACCTCGGTGTGCATCCTTCTGGGGCGGCCTGTTTGGGGGGAGGGGGGGGGGGTGTGATGATATGATCTGCATACTCGTCTGCCATTGGGCCAGAACGTCGGCTTACCATTGGCCCTGGTCGGTCATGTGCCTCTCGACCGATTGGCCGAGAGGCTGAGTTAACCACGCCTCTATTAACGAGGTATAAATGCTCAAACGCCTGACGATCGTCCCTTTCCACTGTAGACGATCGCAGAGCTGTGTTCTAGTTAATTAAAGCCAGACTTTGGTAAATCACTCGCCTCGCGTGTAATCGATGGTACATCAGGGGGGTCCGACCCTGGGGTGGGTCATTGGGTCTAGAGATCAGGACGCCATTTTAAAAATGGAATCGAACCTGGGTCCCTGTTGCGATGAGGTAGCAATTCTAACCAATTCTAACCGATTGGCGGGTCGACCTCTCGGGCTGGGGGCCCCTTTTGCTCCGTGCCAGCCACTGTCGCCCTACGCCATGTTGCATCGGGGCTGGCGCAGAGAAGGAAGCCACCGCGCATACGCGCTGGTCGCAGACCCGTGGCGCCCATTTGAGGCCGGTATCGGCAGCTGGAGCGGCGTGGGTCGCGCTGGCCTGTCGGGCTCGGAATAGCTGCTCCTGGGGGCCTGTTCACTTAGCTTTAGGAGCAGAGAATCCCGCCCGTTGTGTTGGAGAGGTTAATGCAGGCAGCCCCTGGATTTAACTTGATAGCAAGTATAGAATGTGAATGATGAAAGTACACGGTCCATCAGTCTGAATTTGCACGCCCCCAGACACCAGTGTGGGAGTGTTAGAAGTGGGGAGCAGGTCAAAATGAGTCATCACTTGAATCCACAGTGAGTGGCATAAGTACCGAATGTGGTAGTGTAGCTGGACTAATCATCCAGAGACACTCAATTTAAAACCCAGCAGGGCAGTGTGAGAATCTCAGTCTGGAAATTAAAAAGCTGGTGCAGTATCAGTGAAAGTAAGTGAGATTGACAGCTCTTTGTTTAGTGAGGGTGTTGGTAAATGCGCAGTGCAGGTAGGTAAATGGGCTTGTGACGCACAGTAACAGGTGGGTGTGTGAGCAGGGTGCTGGGTGGGTGAGATGTGACATGCCTGTGTGTCTGAGATGTGCATTCCTTCCTGCTGCTCGGTGCTGTACAACAGCTCAGTAAATTAGTCCCACTTCAACCTGACCCTGGCATTTGGCCAAAGCAGTGCAGTCAACTTCACCCTTGAATTAAGTTGTCCAAATGCCAGACATGGAGAAGTCGGAATAACACAAAACACCTGGCCTTGCTTCTTTGGTACATCGATCAGCAAATTTGTATTTTACTAGCTCCCTGACCACCAAATGCCCTCATTCTGGAAGTTATGCCTGGCTAATTAAAGGATTGCTTTAATTGGGTCTTGTCAGCTGAGGCTCTGAAGGCAACAAGATTCATACGGTTTGTTTGAAAGCTCACGGTTCAAGTCCCACTCCAGAAAGTCATGTAAAAGCTTGTTTGGTGACGTTAGGAAGACGGAGGCCCAAGTTTGATGGCTGATCTGAGTGATGGTATCACTAACAGTGTAGCACTGAGCAAAGAACAATACAGCACAGGAACAGGCCCATCGCCCCTCCAAACCTGTGCCGACCATGGTACCTGCCTAAACTAAAACCGTGCGAAGGTTTAGAGGAGATGTACAAGACAAGTTTTTTTTTTTTACGCAGAGGGTAGTGGGTGCCTGGAACTCGCTGCCAGAGGAGGTGGTGGAAGCAGGGACGATAGTGACGTTTAAGGGGCATCTTGACAAATACATGAATAGGATGGGAATAGAGGTATACGGACCCCGGAAGTGCAGAAGATTTTAGTTTAGACGGGCAGCATGGTCGGCGCAGGCTTGGAGGGCCGAAGGGCCTGTTCCTATGCTGTATTGTTCTTTGATTGCACTTCCAGAGTCCGTATCATTGCATTCCCACCTTATTCATATATTTGTCTGGATGCCTCTTAAATGCCGCTATCGTACCTGCTCCCACCACCTCCCCAGGCAGTGTGTTCCATATATTTACCACCCTCTGTGTTTAAAAAAACTTGCTTCGCACATCAGTTCTAAACTTTCCCCACACACTTTAATCCTATGTCCCTGAGTACTTGACTCTCCTACCCTAGGAAAGTGCATCTGACTATCCACACTGTCTATGCCACTCAATCTTGCAGACCTCTATCAGGTCGCCCCTCAACCTCCATCGATCCAGTGAGAACAGACCGGGTTTATCAAAACTCCCTTCATAGCTAATGCCCTCCATACCAGGCAACGCATGGCTGATCTGTATCTTTATTCACCAGCCTTGGCTCCATATCCCCGTCTGGCTGGCAAAAGTCTATTGATCATGGGTTTAAAATGATTAATCAAACTAACATGTGTCACCCTCTGTGTAAAAGAGTTTGATAATTCTGTCACTGAGTGTGTGAAAATGTGCGTTTCTTCAATGCAGATGGATAAGTTCCGAATGCTTCTGTTCTCGGGAGAGGAAGACTCTGAGAAGCAGCCAATGGTGGATAATTTTCGGCCTCCTCAACCTCTCAAAGGGAGAACAGTCCTTGCTTCCTTCAAATTGTAGCTTCAACCAACCTTGCACCAGCTCCTGATCAAAACTGAAGACAACATGCCCGCAGGGGACAGAACAGAGCCAGGTGGGAATGAGAGAGACCGAATGGAAGACTGGCCATGTCATCGCTGCACCTCATTACATTGGCACCCAACCAAATCCCGCCTCGCCCACCCTCGAGTATAAAATCTCCACCGTCTCTGGCTGTGGCATCAGACTGGAATCCTATTCTGTGTTGTCCATCTCCCCACTGCCCTCTGCTGTAAATGTATTTGTGGATATTCCATCTCTAGTGTGAATTCGCAGTTGTAGCTGCTTCAGGATTAACATTGAAACCTGGGATTAGTTTTGGGTGCCCCCCCCCCCCCCCCCCCCCCCCCAACCTATACAGACACGCACTCCAACACTGATTATCTTCTAATTGTATGAACCATTTTTCCCCTTTCTGTCAAGGGCAATCGAGTCCCGGATGAGATTTTCAATGTGGTGGCGATTCTCTGGCTAAAGCTATGCAGTCAGCACGCCATTGCCAATGGGGCCAGGTGCCCTCTGTCAATGGATTGGTAATACCATGAAAACAAGGGTGGTCATTTACTCTTGGGACGGTACATGTTGGTTGGTATTCATTGAAATTGATATCTAATCAAGGGCAGGGACACCTCGAGGTAAAGTGTCTTAATGTGTGAGAGTTGCAAGTTGAATCAAGTCTTGTCTTCACACTGTTGGAACCCAGATTGGGATTATTTACATTGCGCTTCAGCTTCTATCCACTCTTAAAATGCTTCCTGCAGAAACATAGAACAAAAATGGAAAAGTGGACTCCTTAGAGCACATACCACCCGCTATGTTAATTCAACGTTATCACAATTACACAGCTGTTCCTTGAAGCTTTCCCCCTGCCTGGTTGCTGCTCTGTAACTACAAAACCTAAAAAATATATATTTTTATTACGAGCTTCTATCTCACTGAGGTGGTCTCAGGCCAATCCACAACCAACAGCCTGCTCCGAAAACTCTGCTCACGTTTTGACACACATGACAAATTTCACCACAGCATCTGAGACAATCCACAGCATTCTACAAAAGGTTTAAAAAAAAAAGAAATATTTTTATTATGAGTTTCTACCTCACCAAGATGGTTTCGGGCCAATCCACAGCCAGCCTGCTCTGAAAACTCTGCTCATGTTTTGACACCTGTGACAAATTTCACCATGCATCTGAGACAAATTACATTCTTCTTAAAAAGTCAATTTGCCAAATCTCCCAATGTTAACAGACCCTTTAAAATATTTCAGGGTCCAGATCTAGCTCCACATCTTTGCCAAAAATGAATCAGTTGACGTGGGCTTCGACCCCACAACCCAAAGATGTGCAGGCTAGGTGGATTGGCCATGCTAAATTGCCCCTTAATTGGAAAAAATGAATTGGGTACTCTAAATTTTAAAAAAAAATCCATCCATTATTTTCTGGGATATATTATTTACAGAAAGACGACCAAACTAATAAATAAGAGGGAAAACATTATCCCTACCCACCAAAGAATGTGAGTACAAATTCTACCGGGGGAGCTTCAGAGTTCAAATCAGATGAAAGGATTTGTGAAATACAAACTCTGTTCTCTATTACAGTAGATGGGTCGTTAATGTCCTTTAGAGAAGGAAATCTGACTTCCTCAGGCAACCAGGGCCTATTCTCTGTGATTCCAGGGCCTATTCTGTGATTCCAGGGCCTATTCTCTGTGATTCCAGGGCCTATTCTCTGTGATTCCAGGGCCTATTCTCTGTGATTCCAGGGCCTATTCTCTGTGATTCCAGGGCCTATTCTCTGTGATTCCAGGGCCTATTCTCTGTGATTCCAGGGCCTATTCTCTGTGATTCCAGGGCCTATTCTCTGTGATTCCAGATCCACACCAATGTCGCAGACTCTTAACTTGTCTCTTGAATGTTGTCAAACTTGTTAGATAGGCGACAGCAATGGTTCAAAGTGAAGGTGCTGCAAACTGGGCTGGGCAACACAAGCCCACGATGCGTGAACGGGGACAACATAGACTGTAGATATCCATCTCCAGCTTACTCTGCACTGCCAGATTGTGCACCTGGGTGAAACTCTTGCTCCTTCACTTCCAAGAGCAAATACCATCCCTCCCTCTTCCTCTATCCCCAAACAAACAATGACACTGGATGAATGTTAGTTCACACCAGAATGTAATCGGGGCACAAACTATGTGTGACTATCCTCTGGGCTTGCCTATGCACCTCACGGCCTAACATTGGCCTGTAGCTGTATCACTGGTCAGGCATCATTGGCTGCCCAAATCATTGCTCGTCAGGCTCAATGCATTGTTTCCCTGCCCAGACGAGTGCTGCTCAAGATGTTTGACTGCATGCAGATCAAACCAACCTGGCTGCTCAACCCGTTAAACACTCACTCCCTCCACCGCTAATGCACAGTAGCTGCCGTGTGTACCATCAATAAGACACATCAGCAATTCATCAAGGTTCCTTCGACAGCACCTTCCAATCCCACAACCTCTACCACTCCGAAGGACAAGGGCAGCAGATACATGGGAATTCCCCCACCTGGAGGTTCCCCTCCAAGCCACGCACCATCCTGAATTGGAAATATATCAGCCGTTCCTTCGCTGTCGCTGGGTCAAAATCCTGGAGCTCCCTCCCTAACAGCACAGTAGGTGTACCTACACTTAAGGGACTGCAGCAGTTCAAGAAGGCAGCTCACCACCACCTTCTGAAGGGCAATTAGGAATGGACAATAAATGATGGCCGGGCCAGCGAAGCCCACAATTAAAAAAATTGATGTCTTATATACGGACCAGAGTATACAGTGGTTAGAATGAATTAGTTTAATGTTTATTCCACAGCCTGTCGATTCTCCCGGGACTCAGGACCTGTTCTCAGTATTGAGTCATTTTGAAATGGCCAATTGTGCTGATTCTCTTTTTAATCAACCCGTTTCCATGTCTGTAATTTATTAGATTTACCAGTTCAATAATAAAGTTATTCAGATGAATTGTTGTTGTATTTTGTCTTGTTAAAACAATGCGAGAAAGAAAGAAATACAAAGATTATTAGAAATAAATACAAGTATTATTTTCAATCTGACCTTCCATTTACACATTTACCTGGGAAAGATAAAGCTGCTGTTCAAATGACGATCAGTTTGTCCTTCGATGGGTTTCTTATTTTGTTACCTCTCCGTATACCTGCTCAGCACTACCTCCTCATTCTTTTGTAATCCAGGAACTGGCAACAGGACTTGACCTCGGCACAATGTGACACAATCAGAGTCTCGCCTCGGAGCCAGGTCCCACTCCAGAGTCTCGCCTCGGAGCCAGGTCCCACTCCAGAGTCTCGCCTCGGAGCCAGGTCCCACTCCAGAGTCTCGCCTCGGAGCCAGGTCCCAGTCAGAGACTTGAACAAAAAGGCCAAGCTGACATTCCAGTACAGTACTGAGGGAGTGCTGCTCTGTCAGAGACCTGAGGCTGGATTCTCCGCACCCTGACGCTGAAATCACGTCCAGCACCGGGGCGGAGAATCCACTTTCACACATGGAATTGGGACCGGCGCGGTTCCCCGATTCTCCGGCTCCCGCGTATCGCCTACCTGCGGCCATTGCTGCCGGTCCGCCCCGCCATTCTCCTCTCCCCCCACCCCGACCGGCCGAAGTCCCGACGGCATGGGTCTAATGTGGTTCTGCCGTACGGGATACTCGCGTGGCGGCTGCAGACTCTGTCCGCAGCCGTCAAGGTCAGGGGGCGGCCGATTGTCGGGCAGGGGGGTCCTCATATGGGACTGGGCTATTTTTGGGAAGGTGGTCAGAGTCGGGCGTGCGGCCGATCAGGAGCACTATTCCAGCTCCATGGTCTGAGTCGTGCGGCCTTTGACCCGGAAGTGCGGGGCCCGTATCGGCAGCTGAAGCTGCGAGATCCACGACAGCTGCCTGCTAGCCCCCTGCAAGACGGTGAATCTGTGGCCTTTTGACACCTGTTTTACTAGCGTAAAGAAACACAATCTCGACGGCGTAGGGACATAGTCTCCCTGTTGAGTTAGTGATTAAACCGCAGTCCCATATGTGTAAAATAAGGTGTTCGAAGAAGAGGGTATCCTGACCAACATCGCTGGACCAGATTATCTGGTGATTTATCTCCTTGCGGTTTGTCGAATCTTGCTGTGCATAAATGTGATATGTCGTCGAGTGCAATGTGCCCAGTTTCCTGCCTTACCACAGTGATTAGGTATCAGAAGCACTGTGGGATGGCCTCAGATCATGCAAAGTGGTAAACAAATGCAGATCAAAAATACTTGCAATATAAAGAACTCCTGGAACTTCCAGGGGATTGGCAATTGAGCTGGATCCCCATTCCCCTCGTACTTAGTACCCAGGAAATCCAGCTGCTCCTACCTCTCCTGAGTTTCGTATTCTGATCTGTGGGTCCTGCGGCCTGCACAATGCCCCGCCTTTCACATCACGGCCTGTTGTAAAGCGGCTAAGTTCAAAGGTCAAGCCACTTTGCCGGGGAGAAGGTTAGTGTACGGTGTAAGTGGGTTGGATTTGTGGAGATTGAGGGGGGTGATGGGGAGGTTGGGAAAGATCTGTGGGAGTTGGGGACGGGGGGGGGGGGGGGGGGTTCGGTGAGCCTGGTTTGGGAGGGGTGGTAATCGTATTGGGTTGGGGTGGGCCTGGCCTGAGTCGAGAGCGGGGAGGTGAATGGAGGAATGGTCAGGTTGGATTGGGGTGGAGGGGGGGGGGGGGTAGTAGGGGTACTGGGGAGAATCCCATGGGGATCATGGGAGGGTAACAGATGGTGCAATTTGAGTTCAATGAAAATCTGGAATAAAAAGTCGAATCATAACCATGAAACCATTGTCGATTGTTGTAAAAACCCATCTGGGAATGGGAAGGAAATCTGCCGCCCTTACCTGGTCTGGCCTACATGTGGCTTCAGACCCACAGCAATGTGGTTTAACTCTTAATGGCCCTCGGGGATGGCAATAAACGCTGGTCCAGCCAGCGGCGCCCTCATCCCATGGACGAATAAAAGAAAAGTAGGGAGTTAGGGGGTGACAGGCCCCTCTGGGCAGTCAGTGGTGTGTTCCATGGATGGGGGAGCCAGGGTGGATCAGTGCTTTGGTAACCCAGAAGCTAAAAGTGATTTTAATTCTTCTAACATTTTCCGGGTCACTATTGATGTGTGACAGTCAAACTGTCTGAAATTTGCGATTTGAGTTGCTTTATCGGATGGCCCCCAGTGCAGAGCCATTGCCCAGAGGAATTTTCCACACCCCAGGGAATGGTAATGCAATCCTTACCTGGGAACATCTTTTGGGGGGAGTGGGGGGGGGGGGGGGGGGAGTGGGGTCTGGGGGAGGTCGGAGAGGCAAGTGTTCCCCAGCCCATCTTTATGGGGGACACCAATACGACCCATGTTCACAGTGGGCGGTTAGCGGTGTGCGCAGTGCAAGGCTGCCTTGCCGTGTTCCATTCCCGTCCACCCCGACCCCACAGCCCCCCCCCCCCCCACTACTCCCCCCGGCCCTGGCAGAAGCCCCCCCCCCCCCCCCCCCCGGCCAGCGGCACAACTGTCAGCAAACTCAGCAATATTGTCGGCAATGTTGGACACTTTCCTTCTCCCCTCTCTCTCCCTCAGCAGCCACGATGCCAGTTTGATGATTTTTAAAAGCGAAAGTGAACCGCGGTGTCGGGAACTCGGCCCATCAGAGGGACAGCATCGCGGAGGAGAATACTGGGTTGGGCCCCATAATGATATGCAAACGGTGTTTACTGTCCGTGCATTCTGGGCTGCATTGACGCCGCTGTCAAGGTGACGGAGAATAGCGATATGGTGGCCAATTAGCTCCCGCCGTGATTTTAGAGTCAGAACCTATTCTCCACCCAATCGCGTTATGCGATTTCGGCATCAGCCAATGGAGAATCCCGCCCAGGATCTTCAGGCGAGATAGGGAAGGAGGTAAAAGAGGAGGGGGTGTCGCAATTTTGATCAGGAAATCAATTCCAGCAGAAAGGAGGGAGGGCATCTTAGAACGCTCTTCGTATGAAGCCATATGGGTCGAATGTAAAGGACTAAAAGGAGCAATCACATTGTTGAGAATGTTCTACAGGCCACCTAACAGTCCAAGAGAAATAGAAGAGCAGATATGTAGGCAAATTTCAGAGAAGTGTAAAAGTAATAGGGTAGTGATGGTGGGGATTTCAACTTCCATAAACATTAACCGAGGCATTCATAGTGCAAAAGGTTTAAGAGGGAGTGGACTTCTTACAATGCATCCAGGAGTACTTATCAAGCCAGCACATAGATGGTCCAACAAGAGCGGGGGGGGGGGGGGATGGTCCTGGACTTAATTTTAGGTAACAAAGCCGGGCAAGTGGTGGAAATATAGTGGGGGAGCATTTTGCAGACAGCGATCATAACTCTGTTAGATTCAAGATTGTTTTGAAAAGGACAAGGATGGGCCTGAGATCAAAGTTCTAAACGGTGGGAAGGCTGATTTTATTAAGACCAGATATGATTTGGCCAGAGTGGATGGGGGTCTGACACTTTTAGGTAAATCTGTGACAGAACAGTGAAACACATTCAAGAAGCAAAGAGGGAGAGTGCAGGGTCAATATGCTCCAATCAGGAAAAAGGGTGGGTCCAACAAATCCAGTGAACCCTGGATATCGAGGGATATATAACATTGGAGAAAAAGGGAGGCGTGTGGCAGATACCGAGAGCTCAAAACAGCAGAAGCCCAAGAGGAGTATAGAATGTGCAAGAGGGAACTTAAAAAGGAAATTAGAAGAGTTGAAAGGGGGCAGGTAAAATAAAGGAAAGTCCTACGTTGTTTTACAAGTAAATTAAGGGTAAAAGGCTAACCA
Organism: Scyliorhinus canicula; assembly: GCF_902713615.1. Lineage (NCBI taxonomy): Eukaryota > Metazoa > Chordata > Chondrichthyes > Carcharhiniformes > Scyliorhinidae > Scyliorhinus > Scyliorhinus canicula. Next base: position 4,510,910 of record NC_052154.1, on the reverse strand, counting down.
GGGAAAGAGTCGGGCCCATTAAGGACCACAGGGTAATTTGTGTGTGGAGCCGGAGGATGTAGACAGGGTTCTGATTGAATACTTTGTGTCAGTGTTCACGGTGTGGATATAGAAATCAGGGGTAAGGACTGTAATAAGATTAAAGAGATTAACATGGATAGAGAGGAGGTTCTGAGCGGTCTGGCAGGCTTAACAATAGACTAATCTCCAGGACCAGATGAAATGTATCCCAGGCTGTCGAATGCAGCAAGGGGTTGGCGGGGGGGCGGGCGGGGGGGGGGGGGGGGGGGGGGGGGGAAATAGCAGCGGCACTGGCAATACTTTTCAATTCCCCTCTGGGTGGAGGTGCCGGGGGACTGGAGGATAACCATAGTGGTGCCATTATTCAAGAAGGGAGGAAGGGATAAACCAGGAAACTACAGGCCAGTCAGTCTAACCTCAGTGATGGGGAAACTATTGGAAGCAATTCTGAGAGACAGAATTAATCTGCATTAGGAGAGGCAGAGATTAATCAAGAACAGTCAGCATGGGTTTGGTTAAGGGGAGGCCATGTCTGACCAACTTGATTGAATTTTTCAAAGAGGTGACCAGGTGTGTCGATGAGGGAAATGTATTTGACGTAGTCTGCAGAACTTCAGAAAGGCTTTTGATAAAGTTCCACACGGGAGACTGATAGCGAAGGTAAGAGCTCATGGTACCCAAGGAAATTTGGCAAATTGGATCGGGAATTGGCTGAGTGGCAGGAAGCAGAGGGTGATGGGCGAGGGGTGTTTTCCTGACTGGAAGCCCGTGTCCAGTGGGGTCCTGCAGGGGGCAGTGTTGGGGCATTTGCTGTTTGTGGTTCGCAGTTGATACAAAAATTGAAGAAGTGGTAAATAGTGAGGAGGACAGCCTTCAATTACAGGAGGATATAGACGGGCTGGTCAGATGGGCTGATCGTGGCAAATGGAATTCAATCCGGATAAGTGTAAACTTGGGGAGGACAAATAAGGCAAAGGAATACAGATAAACGGCAGGACCCTGGGAAGCACCGAGGATCAGAGGGACCCTGGTGTGCATCCGTCCCTTAAGGTAGCAGAGCAGGTGGAGACAGTGGTTAAGAAAGCATATGGTATACTTGCCTTTATTCGTGGGGGCATAGAGTTTAAGAGCAGGGAGGTTATACCTGTAAACATTGGTTAGGCCACAGTTTTGCACACATTGCACACAGTTCTGGAATCCACATTATAGGAGGGATGTGATAGCCACTGGAAAGGGTGCAGAGCAGATTTACCAGGATGTTGCCTGGGCTGGAGAGTGTTAGTTATGGAGAGAGATTGGATAGACTGGGATTGTTTTCCTTGGAGCAGAGGAGGCTGAGGGGGAACATGATTGAGATGGATAACATTATGAGGGGCACAGATAGACAGGGAGAACCTTTCCCCTTGGTGGAGGGATCAGTGACCAGGGGGCAGAGATTTAAGGCAAGGGGCAGGGGGTTTAGAGGGGGTGTAAGGGAAAGATTTTTCACCCAGAGGATGGTGGGAGTTTGGGACTCGCTGCCTGAATGTGTAGTGGAGGCAGAGACCCTCATAACATTTAGGAAATAGCACTTGCGATGCCAAGACAGACAAGGCTATGGTTGTTTTTGACTGGCACAGACGTGATGGGCCAAAGAGCCTTTACTGTGCTGTAAACCTCTATGACTTCAGTAGGAAGTAACGCTTTAGTGAAAGACCGTGAGTGTTTCGAATTTCCTGTGCTTGCGTCAATGGCTTTTGAAAATAACTGATTCACGCCGGATGTGGCAGCTCAGCAGCCAATTTTGTGTCAGGTTTAGATCATATTTTCCCTATTTTTGCTTTTTACACTCTGGTGATGCAATCACAACAAAGGTGGAGCTGAGAAATGTGGTCAGAAGCTGGATGAGGGTTTGAGCTCTGATGGTGAGTCAGTGGTCAAAGCCAGCGCAGAATTAAACTCTGTGATCAGCGAGACTCCACGCTCATTACTGACCTCGGCAACGTTAGCCCGTGACTACACTACTCCTATTCTTTATTAAAGTATTTTTATTAAGGTTTTGCAGAATTTTTCATAATAAAACAGTAGTAACAATAATAACAAAACAAACTACAGTGAACATTAACATAGTGTAAAAGAGAATATACAATAAGAATTAAATAGACATTACCCCCACGCGACCCAGTCTTCCCACACCATCCCAATGAAGCACTCACCCCACCCCCCCACCCTACGGATTGCTGCTGCTGCTGACATTTTAATTTTCCCCGAGAAAGTCGACAAACGGCTGCCAGCTCCGAGAGAACCCTAACGTAGACCCTCTTAAGGCAAAATTTATTTTCTCGAGGCTGAGAAACCCAGTCATGTCGTTAAACCAAGTCTCTACACTCGGGGGCTTTGAGTCCCTCCACATTAATAACATCCGTCTCCGGGCTACCAGGGAGGCAAAGGCCAAGATGTCGGCCTCTTTCGCCCCCTGAACTCCCTGCTCTTCTGACACTCCAAAGATTGCTGTCTCTGGGCTTGGCACCACCCGTGTGTTAAGCACCTTGGACATTGCCCTCGCGAACCCTTGCCAAAACTCTCTAAGCTCCGGGCATGCCTAAAACATGTGGACATGGTTTGCAGGGCTGCCCTTGCACCTCATACAACTGTCTTCCACTCCAATAAACTTGCTTATTCTCGCTGCCGTCATGTGTGCCCGGTGGACCACCTTAAATTGAATTAGGCTGAGCCTGGCACATGATGAGGAGGAATTAACCCTGCCCAGGACCTCTGCTCTACACTATTCCTATAACTCAGAACAATTAGCTCCCTGATCTAGGAGAAGGCTGGTCTCAACTGGGAAAGAACAGAGAGACTGGGGAGAACATAAACACTACCCCGACGACTCCATTGGATGGTGGCACTGGGTCAGTACCTCCACAGACGAGGCCACAGAATAGGTTTCAGCAACGTGATCGCAGTAAAGAAAGACGGCATGGTAAGGATCTGCACTGACCCAGTTCACTTTAACAAGATGCTTCTCAGACCTCATCACTCCACGAAGTCAGTGGAACAGGTGACAGCAGACATGCCCAATGCCAAGGTTTTCACTATCTTGGCTTCGAAATGCAGGTTCTGGCAGATCCCGTCAGATGATCTAACGGCGGCAGGGTAGCACAGTGGTTAGCACTGTGGCTTCACAGCGCCAGGGCCCCGTGTTCGATTCCCGGCTTGAGTCACTGTCTGCGCGGAGTCTGCACGTTCTCCCCGTGTCTGCGTGGGTTTCCTCCGGGTGCTCCGGTTTCCTCCCACAAGCCCTGAAAGACGTGCTGTTAGGTGAATTGGACATTCTGAATTCTCCCTCTGTGACCCGAACAGGCGCCGGAATGTGGCGACTAGGGGCTTTTCACAGTAACTTCATCGCAGTGTTAATGTAAGCCTACTTGTGACAACAAAGATTATTATTATTATTATTATTATTAATAAAGATTATAATAAAAGAAGCAAAGAGCCAGGCAACAGCAGCATGATCCCAGTAAAGCCCATTTGCAGCTAACTCTCTATCTCACCTTCTCTGATAGTTGAAAACAGCCAAATCAGCAAAAAGGGGGATTGAATAAAGAAAGGCAACCAGTTCATTCTCTCTCACCCAGGGCATAACAATTTGGGGTCTCGCCTGGCTTAACAAATTTGTGGAAGCTTGCCTGGAGACAGGTCGTAGCAATATCATCCCCATATACCCATCTGTATAACCTACCTCTATGGAACTGGATACTATTACAGTATACTATTATTGTTCTTCATTCTCAGGATGTGGGCATCGTTGGCAAGGTCAGCATTCACTATCCAATCCCTGATTGCTCTTCAGAAAATTGCATTCAGCCGCCTTCTTGAGTGATCTTATTGTGCAGGTGCCTGATGTTCAATTGGCCAGATTCACAGAGGTGCAAAAGACAATGTAAAGTTCCCTCTTCCCCATTCCTCCCCTTTTCCCATCTTCCATTTGCGAAACCCGTCCTCTTGACATTTCTTTCTTCTTTTTAAATAAATTTAGAGTACCCAATTCATTTTTTCCAATCAAGGGCCAATCCGCCTACCCTGCACATCTTTGGGTTGTGGGGGAGAAACCCACGCAGACACGGGGAGAATGTGTACACTCCACATGGACAGTGACCCAGAGCTGGGATCGAACCTGGGGACTCGGAGCCATGAGGCAGCAGTGCTAACCCACTGCGCCACCATGCTGCCCCCATTCTTGACATTTCTTTCATTCAGGGGATGTGGGTGTCGCCGGCCAGGTCAGCATTTGTTGCCCATCCCTAGTTGCCCTGCAGAAGGTGGTGGTGAGCCGCCTTCTTGAACCGCTGCAGTCCATGTGGTGTAGGTACACCCACCGTGCTGTTAGGGAGGGAGTTCCAGGATTTTGACCCAGCGACAGTGAAGGAACGGCCGCTATATTTCCAAGTCAGGATGGCGACTTGGAGGCAATCTCCAGATGGTGATGTCCCCATGCAGCCCTTTCTAGATGATGGTGGTCACGGTTTCAGAAGGTGCTGTTCAGAAACCTTGCTGAGTTCCTGCAGTGCATCTTGTGTATGGTACACGCTGCTCCCACTATATGTCGGTGCGGAGGGTTTAGACTTGATCCCAAAACTAAATCAGCTATTGTCACACTGGAATCGGAATACTGATCACTGACCAAGCATTGAACCTGAAATTTTCCTGATGTGTTCTTAAAAACTCTTATCTACAAACCAGTTAACTAATATTTTACAACCATCATTACCTTGCTGTTATACAGTTATAGCTCATTTGGAAGCCATAAACCAGTCAGCATGTTACGATGTTGGAATTGAATTCAGGTGAATATCTTCAGTGATTTATGATCCAGTAATGTCCAAATATTTTTCTGAACTATTTTCTGAGAAAACAATGCACTTTCATCTGCTGCCTTATTTCAAGTAAATCATTGACTGAAAGTTAAACTCTGACTGTTCTGAAAGGCTGAGTCAAACCCTGGATATCAATGTGTTTTAACCTTTGCACTGATAAAGGTGAATTACTTTTGGGGATCAGGAAATGATGAATGGCCCATTCGGCAGGTACAGCACGGTGTTAGGTACAGAGTAAAGCTCCCTCTACACTGTCCCCATCAAACACTCCCAGGACAGGTACAGCACGGGGTTAGATACAGAGTAAAGCTCCCTCTACACTGTCCCCATCAAACACTCCCAGGACAGGTACAGCACGGGGTTAGATACAGAGTAAAGCTCCCTCTACACTGTCCCCATCAAACACTCCCAGGACAGGTACAGCACGGGGTTAGATACAGAGTAAAGCTCCCTCCGCACTCTCCCCATAAAACACTCCCAGGACAGGTACAGCACGGGGTTAGATACAGAGTAAAGCTCCCTCTACACTGTCCCCATCAAACACTCCCAGGACAGGTACAGCACGTGGTTAGATACACAGTAAAGTTCCCTCTACACTGTCCCCATCAAACACTCCCAGGACAGGTACCACACGGAGTTAGATACAGAGTAAAGCTCCATCTACATTGTCCCCATCAAACACTCCCAGGACAGGTACAGCACGGGGTTAGATACAGAGTAAAGCTCCCTCTACACTGTCCCCATCAAACACTCCCAGGACAGGTACAGCACAGGGTTAGATACAGAGTAAAGCTCCCTCTACACTGTCCTCATCAAACACTCCCAGGACAGGTACAGCACGGGATTAGATACAGAGTAAAGCTCCCTCTACACTGTCCCCATCAAACACTCCCAGGACAGGTACAGCACTGGGTTAGATACAGAGTAAAGCTCCCGCTACACTGTCCCCATCAAACACTCCCAGGACAGGTACAGCACGGGGTTAGATAAAGAGTAAAGCTCTCTCTACACTGTCCCCATCAAACCCTCCCAGGACAGGGTCAGCACAGGGTTAGATACAGAGTAAAGCTCCCTCTACACTGTCCCCATCAAACATTCCCAGGACAGGTACAGCACGGGGTTAGATACAGAGTAAAGCTCTCTCAACACTGTCCCCATCAAACACTCACAGGACAGTTACAGCATGGAGTTAGATACAGAGTAAAGCTCCCTCAACACTGTCCCCATCAAACACTCCCAGGACAGGTACAGCACGGGGTTAGATACAGAGTAAAGCTCCCTCTACACTGTCTCCATCAAACACTCCCTGGACAGGTACAGCGCGGGGTTAGATACAGAGTAAAGCTCCCTCTACACTGTCCTCATCAAACACCCCCAGGACAGGTACAGCACGGGGTTAGATACAGAGTAAAGCTCTCTCTACACTGTCCCCATCAAACACTCCCAGGGCAGGTACAGCATGGGGTTAGATACAGAGTAAAGCTCCCTCTACACTGTCCCCATCAAACACTCCCAGGACAGGAACAGCACGGGGTTAGATACAGAGTAAAGCTCCCTCTACACTGTCCCCATCAAACACTCCCAGGACAGGTACAGCACGGGGCTAGATACAGAGTAAAGCTCCCTCTACACTGTCCCCATCAAACACTCCCAGGACAGGTACCGCACGGGGTTAGATACAGAGTAAAGCTCCCTCTACACTGTCCCCATCAAATACTCCCAGGACAGGTACCGCACGGGGTTAGATACAGAGTAAAGCTCCCTCTACACTGTCCCCATCAAACACTCCCAGGACAGGTACAGCACTGGGTTAGATACAGAGTAAAGCTCCCGCTACACTGTCCCCATCAAACACTCCCAGGACAGGTACAGCACGGGGTTAGATAAAGAGTAAAGCTCTCTCTACACTGTCCGCATCAAACACTCCCAGGACAGGTACAGCACGGGGTTGGATACAGAGTAAAGCTCCCTCTACACTGTCCGCATCAAACACTCCCAGGACAGGTACAGCACAGGGTTAGATACCCACTCTACCCTCTACACTATTAAAAATGTTCCTCATAGGGGATGAGGGTTTGGTTCTCTGGTAGTCCGCCCCCCTTGTTGGCCTTTTCCCTCTTATTATGGCTATCTTCGCCTGTGGGGACAATTGGAGGGCATTGTGAGCCTCATCTTTGATGGATCTGGGGGTCTATAGCAGGTGGCATGTGTGGGCATCACACCTGGACATAAAGGGGTTGTGCTGGTGGGTGCTAGTGGGTTATGAGGAACAAGCACGAAGATCAGATGTGGGGAGGGCGCATGGTGCAGCCAGTGTTTTTTGGGTGAGGGGTAAAGGGGGGGTGAAACTTGTGAATTTGAGGGGTGGGAGGCAGAACTGGTGCCAGGGCAGAGGTGATAACTTAGCCTTGCAGCTTGGCGGGGGTCGGTGACTTTTTTTCAACAATGGCCGCAGCTCCTCTTGGTCACGTTGGTCGCACTGATAGCCGCTGCCACTGCCTCCCAGGGGGCATCGCTGATAATGCTGCTGGGCCTCTGACCCCCTCAGGGGAACGGGATGTCCCACCTCACATTGACGACATCCAGAAGCCTGGCCAGGTCGGCAACCCCAAAGCAAGGAGCAGGTCTGTGCTCTGCCATGTTTGTGTGTTGTCTGGGAGTGAGTGATGAAGAGTGTGTTTAAAAGCAGCTCTCCCTTGTTAGCGATGTAGCCACCTGGGGTGACCACTGCCCAAACACAAAATGGAAGATTGCAAGGAATGCAGGGAAAATGGACATGTTGTAAAAAGCAAGCAGCTTGCAGAGTGTTTGTATATTTGGACTGCTGCAGAAACCAGTTTGGCTGTTGCTGAAACCAGACAACGCTATGAAAAGAAACAAGTTAACATATTAATGAGGCGATACCGGGCGATCCCCAGGCACAAAAGAAACAAGTTAACCCTAATCGATACATTCAATGGAAGGCCAGACTTTTCGGCGCCGAAGAGGCCCAAAACAATAAGTCCCAAGAACCGCCCCAGTGATCGAGATACTCCCCCGTTATTGGGGAATTCAAATCAATCGATTGGGAAGAGACCCAATCGATTGCGAGTGTATAGAGGGTCCGCCCAGGTGGGGGCAAGACCCTGAGAGGAGTATAAGACAGAGACCCCGACCCCAGCTCTCTCTCTCTGCCAGCCTCTCCTTGGCCAGCCAGCCCTCCCAGCAGAACGCCGTTGCAGCAGAAGAACCTTGAGGAGGAGAGGTCTGGACAGAAGCCGCCAACAAGTAAGTGTCACAACGCACGCTACGGGAATAGACACTCCTGACCCCGTTTAGACCAGAACTACTGGAAGTCTGCGGACCCAGGACAAAGCTAGAAGCTGTTGTTCCCTGATCCGGCAGTCCCCTTATCCAGATAAGTATTTGGCCTAGTAGTGGTAGGATTAGCCTAGTCTTATAGTTTATATGCATGATTAGTAGGTTACTGTAATATAATAAACGTGTCTTGTTTGAACTTACTAATTGGTGTATGGTTTTATTGCTTTGAACTCGACCTTGAAACTTGTGGCGGTATCTTAACAATACCTGGCGACTCCAAAGCTAACGAACGAAACAGAGCCAAATTGAGTGTTAAGCACACTCACCCAGAACGAGCAACAGCGACGAGACGCTGGGACACGAGTCCGGCGAATCAGACACCGGAAAAGCCATTAATGGCGAGATGCTCATGGAGATCATTTCCAGCACTAAATGCTGTTAAATCAGGGCCGCATTCCCACCAAGGCAGCCGTCAAGAAACACCCCCACCAAACCTGCCCAAAATCACACTTGGGAAAGCTTCCATTAAATCGCGCCCCTGGATCCTCCCACCATCAGACAAAAGGGCCACGATTCCTGAAATCCCAGCCAAGTGTTGATGCCGGCATCAAAACCGGCGCTGGCGTTAACGGGCCTCCGGGCCCAGTCATTCTCCCCTTCCTCGGGGGCTAGAACAGCGGCAGAGTGCTGTGCATTGGAAAGCCGGCGCACGATTCCTGAAATCCCAGCCAAGTGTTGATGCCGGCATCAAAACCGGCGCTGGCGTTAACGGGCCTCCGGGCCCAGTCATTCTCCCCTTCCTCGGGGGCTAGAACAGCGGCAGAGTGCTGTGCATTGGAAAGCCGGCGCACCACGGTCGCTGCGAGGGTTGCCGTCTGTACACCGAACCCCAGGCAATATGGCGAAGCCTTACAGGGGCCTGGCGCAGAGGAACATAGGACCCCCCCCACCCGGGAATAGCCCGCCCGCTGATCAGTAGGCCCCGATCGCAGACCTGCCCACCGTGGAGGCCCCCCCCTCCCCCCCCGGAGTCGGATTCCCTCGCCCCCGCACCAGGATGGCCCCCGCAGCCAGAACTCCAAGCCCCGCCGGGTAAGATCAAATGTAATCCATGCCGGCGGGACTCGGTGGCCACTCGGCCCATCGAGTGCGGAGAATCGCCGGGGGGGGGGGTGCCGCTTTGAACGGCCCCCGACCGGCGCGGCAGCAACTGCGTGGGCACGTATGGCGCCGATTCTCCGCTCGCCGGAGAATTGGCGGAGCGGCATGGCCCGATTCTCACCCCCCCCCCCCTGCAATTCTCCTACCCGCCGCGGGAGCGGACAATCCCAGCCCAGGTCTCTCTCTCTCTACCCTATCAATTTATTTCAAAATTATAAAAATGTGAATCAAATCATTTCTTAATCTTCTGCACTCCAAAAAAATACAAGCCGAGTTCAAGTATTGTCTCCTCCATAACCGGCAGAATACAGGCACAGAGGCTTCATGTGTGGTTTATGTGAATGGATTAGAACAGTCGAGTCATCAAAACCCAACTGGCTCAAAGTCTTTTAGGGAAGGAAACTTGCTAACCTTACCCACCACTGAGCAAAGGCAAAGCACAGTGGACCACGCAAAATGTAGGAAGCAGATTGCGCAGCTGCAATCTCTGCTTTCTGTGCAGAATGGGTTCCAAGAGACATTTGGGACCCAGTTAGATGAGGAGAATGCCCCAGATTGGCAGGAATTGAGCGAAGCCGCGCAGCGCTATGTTCAGGGAACATGTGCGCCAGCAGCGCAACAGAAAAAGAAAGCGCCCCAACCCCCACAGATCAGATAGCGCCCGCACCAATGAACCCAGTCACCACCCAAAGAAAGGCAACCACAGAAGGCGCACCCGAGATCACGTACACCACCCCCTTAACCGTAACACAACTAAGGGACGCGTGTGAGAAAATCACCCCGTTCCTCCCCACTGCAGACCCCCACCAATTTTTCACACGAGTGAAACAACAGGCGACCATGTACGGCCTGGATGAGCGAGAGCAAGTGAAGCTCACAGTGTTGAGTTTAGACTCATCAGTAGTAGCAGCCCTCCCCGACCCACAGAACGTTGGAGGAGGCACCCTCGAAGAGATGCATTCAGCTATTTCAGACGCGATAGGGTACAACAGAGGAGACCCAGTCGAAGGCCTAAATAAGTGTAGGCAGAAAAGGACCGAGCACCTCACAGCATTCGCAGGAAGGCTGTGGATTCATTTCACTAAAACAGAGAATGCTGGACAACCTCAGCAGGTCTGACAGCATCTGCGGAGAGAGAAGGGAGCTAACTGTTCGAGTCTGGATGGCTCTCTGTCAAAGTTGGAGAGAATTGGAAACAGGGGGCGGTATTCTGCCCCCCCCACGCTGTGGAAGAATCGGTGGGGCGCCGCGCAAGCCACGCCATGCCGCCCCGACCCCCGCACGTGATTCTCCCACCCCCCCACCCCCCGAAACAAGCGCCGCGAGAATCGCGGCAGACGCTTGGAGAATCACCGCAAACAGCGAGCAGCGATTCTCCGGCCCGGATGGGCCGAGCGGCCGCTCTGACATGACAGGTTCCCGCCGGCGCCGTCCACCCCTGGGGGGCTCCTTCACCGACGGGGGGCCTCCGATGGGGTCTGGCCCGCGATCGGGGCCCACCAATCGGCGGGCCGGCCTCTACCCCCCCCCCACCCTCCCGCGGGCCTACCTCCTTCCGCGGCCAGCCCCAGAACATTGGCGCCATGTTGGTGAGGGGCCGGCGCGCGTAAGAAGTTCCCCGCGCATGCCCAGGATGGCGCGGCCCTGCTGCGCATGCGCAGGATTAAGCTGCCCCAACTGCGCATGCGCAGGATTGAGCTGCCCCAACTGCGCAACCGCTCCAGCGCCGTGGGGCCAGAATAGGTCATGCCCGGGCCCTGTTCGCGCCATCGTGAAACGCGACAGCGTTCATGACGGCGCGGGCACTTTGTCCCGGGAGCAGAGAATCCCGCCCAGGGTTTATACTGTAGTCGGGGGGGGTCGGTGTGGAGCAATGGGGTTGGATAAGGGGCCAGTGATAGGTGGAGATTGACAAAGATGTTGCGGAGAGAAAGACAAAAGGAAGTGAAATAGGGGTGATTAAGGCTAAGAAGGGTGCTGATAATGGCCTATTAAGAGATTCATTTACTTGGTTAATTGAAGAGCTGGACAATTTTAGATACACTTGTATCCTGCCTCCCAAATCAAGATGCGTCACATCGTGAATTAATGAAATTAATTGTCTGGTACATCATCTAACCTGTTATTTCTGAAATGATGCTGTTCCCATGAATCACTCAACAATTGGCACACACACTATTAATAGATAACTCATTCTTTCCCATAAAAATGTTGCAGCAAAGCCAGAAAAAGCTGAGGTGATTAAATCTTTCAGAAATAGCAGGATAAAGGTTGGTGGATAATGGGGCTGGAGCCGTACAGGAAATGTGCAAAAATCAAACACTCCTCGGAGTTGGGGAGATGTTCCCTGATCCACACCATCAACTAATTCTCCATAGTTCCCTGATGATCGGATTGGGAATGGGAGGACTGTGGGATACACGGATATGCTGGCGAAGGGCCAGAGTAAACGTGTGAAGGTGATTGAATATTCCTGAATTTTGTTCAATTGTTTTTGTGGATCAGAACTTTCCCTCAACAGACTAAAGCGGTGGGTAGTGTCCAGGGTCCAGGGGAGAGTTGAGTGAACGTGCGCTGTGGGAGGGGAGTGAATGTCTGGGTAGTGTCCAGGGTCCAGGGGAGAGTTGAGTGAACGTGCGCTGTGGGAGGGGAGTGAATGTCTGGGTAGTGTCCAGGGTCCAGGGGAGAGTTGAGTGAACGTGCGCTGTGGGAGGGGAGTGAATGTCTGGGTAGTGTCCAGGGTCCAGGGGAGAGTTGAGTGAACGTGCGCTGTGGGAGGGGAGTGAATGTCTGGGTAGTGTCCAGGGTCCAGGGGAGAGTTGAGTGAACGTGCGCTGTGGGAGGGGAGTGAATGTCTGGGTAGTGTCCAGGGTCCAGGGTAGAGTTGGGTGAACGTGCGCTGTGGGAGGGGAGTGAATGTCTGGGTAGTGTCCAGGGTCCAGGGGAGAGTTGAGTGAACGTGCGCTGTGGGAGGGGAGTGAATGTCTGGGTAGTGTCCAGGGTCCAGGGGAGAGTTGATTGCACTTCAACCATGGGATGAGCTGGCTCAATGACCAAAATGGCTTCTTCGTGAAACCAGTTATGATGTTCAGAACCAGTGTTAGCGGAGCATCATATTTGGAGGACTTTCTTCTTGGTCTGCAGCCTGTGCATCAGAAGTCAGCAAAAGGCCGTGAACCTGGATATAAACTATTTCAGTATATTCTATAATCCAGGTGGACAATTGCAGGCACCAGTATAGCACTGGGGCACTCAAAGCGGAAAGCCCAGGCAAGTTGCTGCTTACATCTCCTGTGTTCAGGCCACGGCACTGAAAGAACTTGCCTCTGATTGACTCTTTCACTGTCTCCAGAGACCCCAAACAACAATTGCAGAAAACGCAACAGCCCAGCTCCCACTAGCAGCAGTATGAAAATCGTGTTCACTGAGGAAAAATTATTAGCCAGGATCCAGGAGAAATTCCCGCTCGTCTTCGAAATCAGCCATTGGGGTATTACAGCCATCCCAGAGAACATTTCAAGGACCCCTAACAGTGCGGCACTCCCTCATTACTGACCCTCTGACAGTACAGCACTCCCTCAGTACTGACCCTCTGACAGTGCAGCACTCCCTCAGTACTGACCCTCTGACAGTGCGGCACTCCCTCAATACTGACCCTCTGACAGTGCAGCACTCCCTCAGTACTGACCCTCTGACAGTGCAGCACTCCCTCAGTACTGACCCTCTGACAGTGCAGCACTCCCTCAGTACTGACCCTCTGACTGTGCAGCACTCCCTCAGTACTGACCCTCTGACAGTGCAGCGCTCCCTCAGTACTGACCCTCTGACAGTGCAGCACTCCCTCAGTACTGACCCTCTGACAGTGCAGCACTCCCTCAGTACTGACCCTCTGACAGTGCAGCGCTCCCTCAGTACTGACCCTCTGACAGTGCAGCACTCCCTCAGTACTGACCCTCTGACAGTGCGGCACTCCCTCAGTACTGACCCTCTGACAGTGCCGCGCTCCCTCAGTACTGACCCTCTGACGGTGCAGCACTCCCTCAGTACTGACCCTCTGACTGTGCAGCACTCCCTCAGTACTGACCCTCTGACAGTGCAGCACTCCCTCAGTACTGACCCTCTGACTGTGCAGCACTCCCTCAGTACTGACCCTCTGACAGTGCAGCGCTCCCTCAGTACTGACCCTCTGACAGTGCAGCACTCCCTCAGTACTGACCCTCTGACCGTGCAGCACTCCCTCAGTACTGACCCTCTGACAGTGCAGCGCTCCCTCAGTACTGACCCTCTGACAGTGCAGCACTCCCTCAGTACTGACCCTCTGACAGTGCGGCACTCCCTCAGTACTGACCCTTTGACAGTGCAGCACTCCCTCAGTACTGACCCTCTGACAGTGCTGCACTCCCTCAGTACTGACCCTCTGACAGTGCAGCACTCCCTCAGTACTGACCCTCTGACAGTGCGGCACTCCCTCAGTACTGACCCTCTGACAGTGCAGCACTCCCTCAGTACTGACCCTCTGGAAGTGCGGCACTCCCTCAGCACTGACCCTCTGACAGTGCAGCACTCCCTCAGTACTGACCCTCTGACAGTGCAGCACTCCCTCAGCACTGACCTTCTGACAGTGCGGCACTCCCTCAGTACTGACCCTCTGACTGTGCAGCACTCCCTCAGTACTGACCCTCTGACAGGGCGGTGCTCGCTCAGTACTGACCCTCTGACAGTGTGGCACTCCCTCAGTACTGACCCTCTGACAATGCGGCACTCCCTCAGTACTGACCCTCTGGCAGTGCACTGCTCCCTCAGTACTGATCCTCTGACAGTGCGGCACTCCCTCAGTACTGACCCTCTGACAGTGCGGCACTCCCTCAGTACTGACCCTCTGACAGTGCGGCACTCCCTCAGTGCTGACCCTCTGACAGTGCAGCACTCCCTCAGTACTGACCCTCTGACAGTGCGGCACTCCCTCAGTACTGACCCTCTGACAGTGCAGCGCTCCCTCAGTACTGACCCTCTGACAGTGCAGCGCTCCCTCAGTACTGACCATCTGACAGTGTGGCACTCCCTCAGTACTGACCCTCTGACAGTGCAGCACTCCCTCAGTACTGACCCTCTGACAGTGCAGCACTCCCTCAGTACTGACCCTCTGACAGTGCAGCGCTCCCTCAGTACTGACCCTCTGACAGTGCAGCGCTCCCTCAGTACTGACCCTCTGACAGTGTGGCACTCCCTCAGTACTGACCCTCTGACAGTGCAGCACTCCCTCAGTACTGACCCTCTGACAGTGCGGTTCTCCCTGAGTGCTGGCACTGCGGTTGTCTTGCTGGTTTATGCTTCGCATCTCTGGACTTGAACCGCAGCCTTCTGACTCCACAGACCTTGAGCAGCATTGATGTGTGAGATGGACTGGATGGAGCTGAGGAGGTTTCCTGGCTCTCAGTGTTTCCATGGTTACCTGAGGGCTGAATGGTTCTGCAGGCTGGAGGTACTGATGCCAAAGAATGGCAGTAACTGTTAGGGGAGTAGAGTATAAAAAGTGCAACAAAGAAATGGCAGAATTGTCACGGTGGAGAAGGAGGTCAGACGCACATTGTGCCCATCCACTCCCTCCATCCCCACCCCGTACCCCTGCAGATTCAAGTAATTCAAATAATCATCTAATACCCTCTTAAATGCCTCAATTGAACCTGCGTCCGTCACACTTCCAGACATGACCCCATCCACTCGCTATGTGAGAAAACTGTTTGTCAATAAATAACCCTCCCCCCTCAGCTGATGAATCGGTTCTCCTCCGTGTTGAACACCACTTGGAGGAAGCACTGAGGGTGGCAAGGGCTCCGAGTCTGCTCTGGGTGGGGACGTCAGTGTCCGTCACCAAGAGTGGCTCAGCAATACCACCACAGACCGAGCTGGCTGGGCCCTAAAGGTCAGAGCTGCCGGACTGGGTCTGCAGCAGGTGGGGAGGGAACCAACAAGAGGGGAAAACCCAATCAACCTGATCCTCACCAGTCCGCCTGCTTCAGATAGATGTGAGACTCAGACAATCTCACCCCGGGTTGACCTCAGGGATTGGATAATTTATAATTATACTAATTTAAACAGACATCAGGATGGGAGCCTATAGGATTAGTGTGTCTGAAACTACAGACAAGATACTGTCACAGTTTGGGTGAATACAGACTGTTACCTCGGCTGGTTCCATCCACAATCTCACAGTCTGAGCGAGGTCGTTCAGCAGTGATTGCAGGGGGCACTTTCTCACACTGAGACCAGTAGGAACCTGGATGTCTCCTTTCCAAATAGCTGTGGACACTCGCGGTGAACTAGCGAGTTCGAGACTGACATGGATAGATTTTTGTTCAATCAAGGGATCTGAAACCCAGGCATGTAAATGAGTTGAAGGTGCCGATCGGCCATGATCAGCTTGAATAGGCTTGAGGGGCCGAATGGCCTTCAGTAGCGCAGTGGTTAGCACAGTTGCTTCACAGCTCCAGGGTCCCAGGTCCTAACTTGGGTCACTGTGCGGAGTCTGCATGTTCTCCCCGTGTCTGGTTTCCTCCCACAGTCCAGAGATGTGCAGGTTAGGTGGACTGGCCATGCTAAATTGCCCTTTTTGTAGGCCGCTTGCAGCCGGCACAGTTAAAAGCCGGCTGCTCGCTCTGCCCCCGTTCGGAAATGCTCGGTTCTTCTGAACGAAGCTAAGGCCGAGTTTCCCCCGGCGACTAGCACCATCGGACACACCCGCAGAGATTCAGCGCCATGGCCTCCTCCTGGGAACTCGCCTGTACCTACAGCGCACTCACCCTGCACCACGACGAGGTCACTGTCACCGAAGACAAACTCAATGTCCTGATTGTTGTTTCCACCCCTGCCCCTGTTGCTGCTGAAGAGAAAAAAGAAGAGAAGAAACAGGAAGAATCTGAAGAGTCTGACGATGACATGGGTTTTGGCCTCTTTGATTAAACGCTCCGTGCAACAACATTGTTATAACTTACAAAAAATAAATAAAAATTGAATATAAAAACCGGCTGCTGCCCGCGAATTTGTGCAATCGGAGACGCAGAAGATTTTAAAACAAATTCTATGTAACCTTCCTGCCTGAAGGGAGGCAGGGAGCAGGGTCACGCTCCCTGAACGTCGCCATCACATGCTTTGGGCGCGATTGCAATTCCTCCATTTTGTCCGCAGCAAACAAAGTAAGAGAAAATGGTGGATCGTGAAGGTCGGTGGTCATGGGTCCCGAAGGTCGGTCGGCATGTGTTGCAAAGTTTGGCCAGTGATGCACGATCAATTGCACAAAGACGAGAGTTGAATACAACTGAGGCTTTATTGCTCGAAGTTGTGTGGCCTCCCACAGCAGCTGGCGAAATGGCTGCTGCATGGAAGACACACATATTTATACTCCGCCTATTGGGCGGAGCCAGCATGCAGGGACTACCGTCGTACCTGTAGTACAGGTCCGATCAGACATCACCTAATATAGGTGCAACAGTGGTTTACCACAGCCGGCATTGGTCCCGAAGGTCGGCCAGTTGGTAAAAATGGGTCTCCGGAAAAAAAGTTTGAAAAACACTGATCAATACAATAGTCATGATGTGGAAATACCGACGTTGGACTGGGGTGAGCACAGTAAGAAGTCTGACAACACCAGGTTAAAGTCCAACATGTTCATTTCAAACACTAGCTTTCGGAGCACTGCTCCTTCCTCAGGAGAATGGGGAAGGAGCTGCGCTCCGAAAGCTAGTGTTTGAAACAAACCTGTTGGACTTTAACCTGATGTTGTCAGACTTCTTACTATATAATAGTGATTGTTAATAAACAAAGTTTCTTTGAAGTATTCCGTCTGGACTCCTTCGTGGCTTTATAAAACACACATAGGAGCAGGGGGTCTCTGGGGGCAATCAGAGTGTGATTCACAGCCTGCCATTGAACGGATCCCACCGGCCAGAGTCTGGAGCTGCCTCTCAGAGAAGCTGTCAGAGGCTGTGAGTATAACTACAGTCTGAGACAGTCTGGGAGTCTGTTGCCAGTGCCATTCAGACAAGAACAAGACATTGTTTTGATCAAGTTCATTAAGTTGATGTTGCAGGTTTGGATGTGAGCAGAGCCTGTTATTTACTGACTATAATCCAGTCACAAGCCTTTAATTAGCCCTGTGTGTTTGTCTGTTTTTTGAATGAGGAATAGACGGAATAAGGGTTAACCGTTTGAGTACTGAGCTATTTTGTAGCCCTCCACCCCAGACACTCTGGGAGAAACATTTAACCTTCTGCCACCTGTATCATACCTGGGCAGCACGGTAACACAGTGGTTAGCACTGTCGCTTCACAGCTCCAGGGTCCCAGGTTCGATTCCCGGCTTGGGTCACTGTCTCTGGAGATTCTGCATGTTCTCCCCGTGTCTGCGTGGGTTTCCTCCGGGTGCTCCAGTTTCCTCCCACAAGTCCCGAAAGACGTGCTGTTAGGTGAATTGGACATTCTGAATTCTCCCTCCGTGTACCCGAACAGGCGCCGGAGTGTGGCGACTAGGGGCTTTTCACAGTAACTTCATTGCGGTGTTAATGTAAGCCGACTTGTGACAATAAAGATTATTATTTAAAAAAAATACAAGTGACAGAAAAGCTGCTGGAGTCGAGGGTTTGGTCACTTTCCAGTCAAACCTTTCAGACGCCCGAATAGACGGAAAACCATCTCTGCAAACCAGGGATCGACACGAAGCAAACAAGAAACAAAAACTGAGGTAACGTCATTTATCTTTGAGCATCATGACACACACATGATTCAATTCAGGGAAGGGAGAAGCCCATTCAGCGCCTCCAACTTGTTCCTGTCATTCAGTGAGGCCCATGAGGAATCTGTGTTGGCCAGCAGACTCCACTGGATTGTTTGTAACAGGCAGAGAACAGACTGCACTCAATCAGCCCATGCGCTCGCAAAACCCAAAACAAAATGGCCGCTATCAGGTGGATTCTGCAATTGGGCATCACTTGCTGAACAACCCCGAGTGCGCTGGTCACCTCACAAACAACCAATTTAATATAATCAGTCGAGCCCATAACGTGGCTCATTTTCACTTGCTCGAAGCGACATTCATTCTCTGGAAAGAAACGGAACATGGGCAAGGGCCGCACCTTTTTTTTTGAATGACCCAAAGCGTGTGAAACTCTCTTTGTTGTTTTCTCCATGGCAACATCTCAGCCAATCAGAGTCAACTTGCTAACCAATCAGCACAAATTGTTGTGATTGTTTTCCCTGATGTGTGCAAGGTGAAAAACTTCAACAACATGTCTCTCTTTTCAGCATTAATCTGAGCCTTATCTTCATTCTCTAACCTTGGTTCTGTAATTTTTTATATTTGTTCATGGGAGGGGGGGGGGGGGGGGTGAGCGTCACTGGCTGGGCCAACATTCAAGGCCCATTCTTAATTGTCCTTGAGAAGGTGTCGGTGAACTGCCTTCTTGAAACTCCCTTCAGACAGTTGTTGATGTTCAGTTGTCGAGTATATTCAAGACAGAGATCAATAGATTTTGGGGGATTAAGGGAGATGGGGATGGTGCGGGAAGGTGGAATTGAGGTAGACGATCATCCACGGCCTTATTGAGTGGCGAGACAGCATTGAGGGGCTGAGTGGCCTCGACCAACTCCTATTCCATCATTCTCTTACGTCCGATAGGAGTATCACATAGGGCAACAGGGTAGCATTGTGGATAGCACAATTGCTTCACAGCTCCAGGGTCCCAGGTTCGATTCCCGACTTGGGTCACTGTCTGTGCGGAGTCTGCACGTCCTCCCCGTGTCTGCGTGAGTTTCCTCCGGGTGCTCCGGTTTCCTCCCACAGTCCAAAGATGTGCGGGTTAGGTGGATTGGCCATGATAAATTTCCCTTAGTGTCCAAAATTGCCCTTTGTGTTGGGTGGGGTTACTGGGTTATGGGGACAGGGTGGAGGTGTGGGCTTTGGGAGGGTGCTCTTTCCAAGAGCCAGTACAGACTTGATGGGCCGAATGGCGTCCTTCTGCACTGTAAATTCTTTGGAACGTACAACATTTAAGGGATAGAAAGAGGCCATGGGACACCACAGAGTCATACCAGCAGCTCCTGTGTCTGTGTACAGTTTAAACCCAGTGTGGAGTGGATTGTGTAAGCCGTTCTGATAGGCATGTTGCTATCTGCCAGGCAGAAAGCCCATTGGGAAACCCAGGAGATGCAAAGTCATCAAACTGACACATTCCGCTCAGCCTGAGTTTAGAATGCGTTTTCAGTCTGTGGGAAAAATAATCCAAATAAATCACCCAGTTTCTCACTGCTCAATGTAGAAATAGCTCACAGGTTCCAAACCCCAACCCCCACTCAAACCCCCAACCCTGCACCCCACCCTCAGGCTTCGAGTGTTTGTCAAGCTGAACTCAGCTGCTTGGGACAGGCTGAGGTCTGATCCCCAGTCTGGGTTAGCTGTCACTTCCAGGTCAGGGACAGGAGAGGGCGGAACCTTTCCGTTGGCTCCTCAGTCCCAGATGTTGGCCAGTTTCTGGATCAGAGCTGTAATTCCCCAATCCAATCGCCCGGTCAAATGGCCGCCTGTGCCTCAGTGCCGCTGGGTCAGAGGGTCAGTACTGAGGGAGTGCCGCACTGTCAGGAGGTCAGTACTGAGGGAGTGCTGCACTGTCAGAGGGTCAGTACTGAGGGAGGGCTGCACTGACAGAGGGTCAGTACTGAGGGAGTGCTGCACTGTCAGAGGGTCAGTACTGAGGGAGTACCGCACTGTCAGAGGGTCAGTACTGAGGGAGTGCTGCACTGTCAGAGGGTCAGTACTGAGGGAGTGCCGCACTGTGGGAGGGTCAGTACTGAGGGAGTGCTGCACTGTCAGAGGGTCAGTACTGAGGGAGTGCTGCACTGTCAGAGGGTCAGTACTGAGGGAGTGCTGCACTGTCAGAGGGTCAGTACTGAGGGAATGCTGCACTGTCAGAGGGTCAGTACTGAGGGAGTGCTGCACTGTCAGAGGGTTAGTACTGAGGGAGCGCCGCACTGTCAGAGGGTCAGTATTGAGGGAGCGCCGCACTGTCAGAGGGTCAGTACTGAGGGAGGGCTGCACTGTCAGAGGGTCAGTACTGAGGGAGTGCCGCACTGTCAGAGGGTCAGTACTGAGGGAGTGCTGCACTGTCAGAAGGTCAGTACTGAGGGAGTGCTGCACTGTCATAAGGGTCAGTACTGAGGGAGTGCTGCACTGTCAGAGGGACAGTACTGAGGGAGTGCCGCACTGTGGGAGGGTCAGTACTGAGGGAGTGCTGCACTGTCAGAGGGTCAGTACTGAGGGAGTGCCGCACTGTCAGAGGGTCAGTACTGAGGGAGTGCTGCACTGTCAGAGGGTCAGTACTGAGGGAGTACCGCACTGTCAGAGGGTCAGTACTGAGGGAGTGCTGCACTGTCAGAGGGTCAGTACTGAGGGAGTGCCGCACTGTGGGAGGGTCAGTACTGAGGGAGTGCTGCACTGTCAGAGGGTCAGTACTGAGGGAGTGCTGCACTGTCAGAGGGTCAGTACTGAGGGAGTGCTGCACTGTCAGAGGGTCAGTACTGAGGGAATGCTGCACTGTCAGAGGGTCAGTGCTGAGGGAGTGCTGCACTGTCAGAGGGTTAGTACTGAGGGAGTGCCGCACTGTCAGAGGGTCAGTATTGAGGGAGCGCCGCACTGTCAGAGGGTCAGTACTGAGGGAGGGCTGCACTGTCAGAGGGTCAGTACTGAGGGAGTGCTGCACTGTCAGAGGGTCAGTACTGAGGGAGTGCCGCACTGTCAGAGGGTCAGTACTGAGGGAGTGCTGCACTGTCAGAAGGTCAGTACTGAGGGAGTGCTGCACTGTCAGAGGGTCAGTACTGAGGGAGTGCTGCACTGTCAGAGGGTCAGTACTGAGGGAGTGCTGCACTGTCAGTGGGTCAGTACTGCGGGAGTGCTGCACTGTCAGAGGGTCAGTACTGAGGGAGTGCTGCACTGTCAGAGGGTCAGTACTGAGGAAGTGCTGCACTGTCAGAGGGTCAGTACTGAGGGAGTGCTGCACTGTCAGAGGGCCAGTACTGAGGGAGTGCGGCACTGTCAGAGGGTCAGTGCTGAGGGAGTGCACTGCAGAGGGTCAGTACTGAGGGAGCGCTGCACTGTCAGAGGGACAGTACTGAGGGAGTGCCGCCCTGTGAGAGGGTCAGTACTGAGAGAGTGCTGCACTGTCAGATGGTCAGTACTGAGGGAGTGCTGCACTGTCAGAGGGTCAGTACTGAGGGAGTGCCGCACTGTCAGAGGGTCAGTACTGAGGTAGTGCCGCACTGTGAGAGGGTCAGTACTGAGGGAGTGCTGCACTGTCAGATGGTCAGTACTGAAGGAGCGCTGCACTGTCAGAGGGACAGTACTGAGGGAGTGCCGCACTGTGAGAGGGTTAGTGCTGAGGGAGTGCCACACTGTCAGAGGGTCAGTACTGAGGGTGTGCTGCACTGTCGGAGGGTCAGTACTGAGGAAGTGCTGCACTGTCAGAGGGTCAGTACTGAGGGAGTGCTGCACTGTCAGAGGGCCAGTACTGAGGGAGTGCGGCACTGTCAGAGGGTCAGTGCTGAGGGAGTGCACTGCAGAGGGTCAGTACTGAGGGAGCGCTGCACTGTCAGAGGGACAGTACTGAGGGAGTGCCGCCCTGTGAGAGGGTCAGTACTGAGAGAGTGCTGCACTGTCAGATGGTCAGTACTGAGGGAGTGCTGCACTGTCAGAGGGTCAGTACTGAGGGAGTGCCGCACTGTCAGAGGGTCAGTACTGAGGGAGTGCCGCACTGTGAGAGGGTCAGTACTGACGGAGTGCTGCACTGTCAGATGGTCAGTACTGAAGGAGCGCTGCACTGTCAGAGGGACAGTACTGAGGGAGTGCCGCACTGTGAGAGGGTTAGTGCTGAGGGAGTGCCACACTGTCAGAGGGTCAGTACTGAGGGTGTGCTGCACTGTCGGAGGGTCAGTACTGAGGGAGTGCTGCACTGTCAGAGGGTCAGTACTGAGGGAGCGCTGCACTGTCAGAGGGTCAATACTGAGGGAGTGCTGCACTGTCAGAGGGTCAATACTGAGGGAGTGCCGCACTGTCAGAGGGTCAGTACTGAGGGAGTGCTGCACTGTCAGAGGGTCAGTACTGAGGGAGTGCCGCACTGTGAGAGGGTTAGTGCTGAGGGAGTGCCACACTGTCAGAGGGTCAGTACTGAGGGTGTGCTGCACTGTCAGAGGGTCAGTACTGAGGTAGTGCCGCACTGTCAGAGGGTCAGTACTGAGGGAGTGCTGCACTGTCAGAGGGTCAGTACTGAGGGAGTGCCGCACTGTGAGAGGGTTAGTGCTGAGGGAGTGCCACACTGTCAGAGGGTCAGTACTGAGGGTGTTCTGCACTGTCGGAGGGTCAGTACTGAGGGAGTGCTGCACTGTCAGAGGGTCAGTGCTGAGGGAGTGCCGCACTGTCAGAGGGTCAGTACTGAGGGAGTGCCGCACTGTCAGAGGGTCAGTACTGAGGGAGTGCCGCACTGTCAGAGGGTCAGTACTGAGGGAGTGCCGCACTGTCAGAGGGTCAGTACTGAGGGAGTGCCGCACTGTCAGAGGGTCAGTACTGAGGGAGTGCCGCACTGTCAGAGGGTCAGTACTGAGCGAGTGCTGGACTGTCAGAGGGTCAGTACTGAGGGAATGCTGCACTGTCAGAGAGTCAGTATTGAGGGAGTGCTGCACTGTCAGAGGGGCAGTACAGAGGGAGTGCCGCACTGTCAGAGGGTCAGTACTGAGGGAGTGCTGCACTGTCAGAGGGTCAGTACTGAGGGAGTGCTGCACTGTCAGAGGGTCAGTACTGAGGGAGTGCCGCACTGTCAGAGGGTCAGTACTGAGGGAGTGCCGCACTGTCAGAGGGTCAGTACTGAGGGAGTGCTGCACTGTCAGAAGGTCAGTACTGAGGGAGGGCTGCACTGTCAGAGGGTCAGTACTGAGGGAGTGCTGCACTGTCAGAGGGTCAGTACTGAGGGAGTGCCGCACTGTCAGAGGGTCAGTACTGAGGAGGCGCCGCACTGTCAGAGGGTCAGTGCTGAGGGAGTGCTGCACTGTCAGAGGGTCAGTACTGAGGGAGTGCCGCACTGTCAGAGGGTCAGTACTGAGGGAGTGCTGCACTGTCAGAGGGTCAGTACTGAGGGAGTGCTGCACTGTCAGAGGGTCAGTACTGAGGGAGTGCTGCACTGTCAGAGGGTCAGTACTGAGGGAGTGCTGCACTTTCAGAGGGTCAGTACTGAGGGAGTGCCGCACTGTCAGAGGGTCAGTACTGAGGGAGTGCCGCACTGTCAGAGGGTCAGTACTGAGGGAGTGCTGCACTGTCAGAGGGTCAGTACTGAGGGAGTGCTGCACTGTCAGAGGGTCAGTACTGAGGGAGTGCTGCACTGTCAGAGGGTCAGTACTGAGGGAGTGCTGCACTGCCAGAGGGTCAGTACTGAGGGAGTGCTGCACTGTCAGAGGGTCAGTACTGAGGGAGCGCCGCACTGTCAGAGGGTCAGTACTGAGGGAGCGCCGCACTGTCAGAGGGTCAGTACTGAGGGAGCGCCGCACTGTCAGAGGGTCAGTACTGAGGGAGTGCTGCACTGTCAGAGGGTCAGTACTGAGGGAGTGCCGCACTGTCAGAGGGTCAGTACTGAGGGAGTGCTGCACTGTCAGAGGGTCAGTACTGAGGGAGTGCCGCACTGTCAGAGGGTCAGTACTGAGGGAGTGCCGCACTGTCAGAGGGTCAGTACTGAGGGAGTGCTGCACTGTCAGAGGGTCAGTACTGAGGGAGTGCTGCACTGTCAGAGGGTCAGTACTGAGGGAGCGCCGCACTGTCAGAGGGTCAGTACTGTGGGAGTGCCGCACTGTCAGAGGGTCAGTACTGAGGGAGTGCTGCACTGTCTGGGGTGCCACCTTGCAGATGTAACCTTAAACTGAGGTTCATCTGTCCTTTCCTGTGGAATTGAAAGGAGGATAAAGGCCAGTGACCTGTGAGAAACTTCATCCCTCAATCACATCACATGATCACATCGTGGTTTGTTGGATTTTGATGTGGAAAATTGGCTGCTCCATTTACCTACATTGCAACAATGAGTTTGAAGACTGTATTGTTTTGGGAATCCAGACAATGTGATAAGTGCTTTAGAAATGAAATTTATTTTTCTCTCTTGTCTCCTGTTCTCGATTTTTTTCTTTGAGCCAATGGAAGATGCAGTACGTGTCAAAAACCACAATCAGTCTGAGTTTGACAGTGACCTCTTTTTAATGATGGATTCCAGACATCTATTGTTTAAGTTGATTAAGGACAATGAGACAGTTAGAGTCCCTGGTGTCTGCCCTCACAGTGCACTCTACAGTCGGTGAATACTCTGGGTGAACAGATACATCTGTCTGACAGGCCCATGTCACTGGGTAACTGTGGAGTCACAATTTCAGACAAGGTTTAAACAAACATGGCGGGGTGGAAGCAGAAATCTGGGATTGACACAGCAGTTAAATAACCATGGGACTTCTGATCGAGGCTCACCGGCAGTGTCGGCCTTTTGAAATCTCGTCACTCTTCAAATGTTGGGAGTGAAGGCTTTCTAATGTTGAACATGATGTGGAGATGCCGGCGTTGGACAGGGGTGGGCACAGTGATGGAACCATCAATTCATCAGACACGTGTTTCCGATGTGAATCTAGGCTTTAATCGACTTACTTCAGGGCCAGCCTGTTACCTGTTGATGAACTCGTAGTGACCCAGGCTGACTCTGGACACGGATACTTATACAGCTGCACTAGGGGGAGGTGTCATGGGCGGAACCAAAGGTGGAGCCCAGTACAAGTTCCTCAGTGCTCCCAGCGCTACACCCCCTAGTGGTAGGATGGCGCTACAGCGCCTACAATAACAGTCTGAATTATTATATACATGGAACATAGAACATAGAACAGTACAGCACAGAACAGGCCCTTCGGCCCTCGATGTTGTGCCGAGCAATGATCACCCTACTCAAACCCATGTATCCACCCTATACCCGTAACCCAACAACCCCCCACTTAACCTTACTTTTTAGGACACTACGGGCAATTTAGCATGGCCAATCCACCTAACCCGCACATCTTTGGACTGTGGGAGGAAACCGGAGCACCCGGAGGAAACCCACGCACACACGGGGAGGACGTGCAGACTCCGCACAGACAGTGACCCAGCCGGGAATCGAACCTGGGACCCTGGAGCTGTGAAGCATTTATGCTAACCACCATGCTACCGTGCTGCCCTTCATTTATATATTACATTCACCACACACAGTAAGAAGTCTTACAACACCAGGTTAAAGTCCAACCAGTTTGTTTCGAATCACTAGCTTTCGGAGCGCAGCTCCGTCCTCAGGTGAATGAATATTCAACAGGCACTCCATTCCCCACACCCCCTCATCCCAGACAAGAAGATGGCACTGGTTGCGCTAGGGTATGCCCATGCCGTTGAGGGGTAGGTGGAGCCGGGGGGGGGGGGGTGCGAGGTTCACAGTGGGCAGTTAGCGGTGTGCGCAGCCACATGGCTGCCTCTCCGGCTGCGGCAATGGTGGTCTGTGCCTGTCCACCCCGACCCTAAGGCCCCCCATTAGTCCCCCCCGGCCCTGGCAGAAGCCCCCCCCCCCCCCCCCCCCCGGCCAGCGGCGCAGTGGTCAGCACATTATAGTGATGTTGGACACTTTCCCTACCCCCTCTCTCTCCCTCAACGGCGCCTGTTTCCTGATTTTAAACACCACAAGTGAACCTCGGCGTGGGGAATTTCTCCTGGCGGAGGAGGAGCGTTGCGAGGGGCCCGGAAATTGCCGGGTCGGGCCCACTAATGAAATGCCAAAGGTGTTTACTGTACAATTTGCATGTCCAAGCCAGCGTGCGGCGTGGAACATATTTATGTCGCTGTCGGGATGGGGGGGGGGGGTCCGGAGCAGGGCATTCCGGCTGACACGCGATTCTCCGCCCGATCGCGTTTCCCTATTCCGGCGACGCTGGACGCGGAATGCCGCCCCTAAATCTCTCCATTCTGGTCTCAATCTGCCAAATCGCTTCAACGGCTCTTAAACAGAAAAATAACATAATCAGTAATTCCGGTTAAGTTGCAAGGTCACAATCCTGAAACATCTGCTTTTCTGTCCCCACAGATGCTGCCTGATACTTTTTCCAGCAGTCTCTGCTTTTATTTGTTTAATTCCTGGGAAGTATTAAAGGCAGAGGGGCTCTGACGGATCGGGAGCAGTTTGGAAATTCCGCAGGGTGGACAGAAATATTGAGCGTGGGGCGATGGGTTGGGGTTGCCAACTCAGATTAGCCCCAGTCCTGGAGGTTTTTTCACATGACTTTCAACTGGTCCACCCTTGAACCCCGACCATTGGTCACCCGAGACATTCATCGTCACGGCGCCCTGCCTTCCCTCAGCCAATCAGCAAGCAAACAGCACCTGATTGGATGATTCCTGACAGTCAATCACCCTGTCTGATATTTTTCTAATTAAATAAATATAAATTTACAAACATACAAAATGTACAGCGACCGCTTACATCACGCCTGCCCTACGCACTACGATTATCAGAATATTTTGGCTGAACTAAGTGTTCAGAGAATTTGTCTTTTAAACCACCGTTTGTTTAATTGCCTCAAGGGCTTTCCTCCTGGCTTTTTCCCACAGATTGCGTCCTGGAGTTCAATCTGCAATCCTCGGAGACTCCTGGGCGGTCCCGGGGAGTCAGCAATCCGCAGGGGAGTGGGTGCGATGGGTTTTCACCCGGAGCTGAAAGTGAGGGCACCGTTTCTCCGTGGGGGTCAGGTCCCAATATCAGGACCAAATGGAGGCCCCAAGCAGTGAGACTAACAGTGTAATCTCGCTGGAAGGAAATCTAATTGGCTGCCTCTGCACTCACCCACCAGCCCTGTCGGTGTACCTGCACCTGAGGGACTGCAGCGATTCAAGACAGCAGCTCACTGTTGGTGCACGGTAGCACATTGATTAGCACTGTTGCTTCACAGCGCCAGGGTCCCAGGTTCTCCCCATTCTCCCCGTGTCTGCGTGGGTTTCCTCCGGGTGCTCCGGTTTCCTCCCACAGTCCCAGAAAGACGTGCTGTTAGGTGAATTGGACATCCTGAATTCTCCCTCTGTGACCCGAACAGGCGCCGGAATGTGGCGACTAGGGGCTTTTCACAGTAACTGCATTGCAGTGTTAATGTCAGCCTACTTGTGACAATAAAGATTATTATTATAATTATTATTATAAGGACCTGGGTTTGATTCCGGCTTGGGTCACTCTCTGTGCGGAGTCTGCACGTTCTCCCCGTGTCTGCGTGGGTTTCCTCCGGGTGCTCCGGTTTCCTTCCACAGTCCAAAGATGTGCAGGTTAGGTGGATTGGCCATGATAAATCGCCCTTAGTGTCCAAAAGCTGTGTGGGTTGGGTGGGTAATGGGGATAGGGAGGGAGGTTTGGACCGAGGTGGGGCGTTCTTTCAGTGGGTAGGTGCAGACCCGACAGGCCGAATGGCCTCCTTGTGCACTGTAGGGATTCTATGATTCTGTCATCCAATCAGACAGCAGACAGCTCTGCCGTCTCAGCAGACTGGCTGGAGGCATAAATTGTTTTTCTGAATTTATTAATTCCTGGGAAGTGGGCGTTGTCTAAGGCAGCATTGCTTGTCCACCCCGAACTGCCCTTGAGAAGGTGGGGATGAGCTGCCATCTCGAGTCGCTGCAATCCCTGACGGGTAGGTACATCCACTGTGCTGTTGGGGAGGGAGTTCCAGGATTTTGGCCCAGCGACAGTGAAGGAACAGCCGACATATTTCCAAGTCGGGATGGTGGGCGGTTTAGAACCATCAGGGTAGAGAGGAACCCCCCCCCCCGGGCAGAGAGGAACCCCCCCCCCCCGGGCAGATTCGGTCCGTGGCCCCTTCTTGGCAACATGAAGCCCCTGGTCCGATGACCCCACACTGACCCACCCAGCCGGCCTCTGTCTGACCGTCTCCATTGGGCCGGTGGTCTCCCCGTTGCCGGGGAGCCTCTCTTCTGGCGGTGAAATGCCAGCGAGGCTGCAGAACCAGATCCAAGAATGTATCTGGGCCTCAATGATATTAACTGGCTGTCTGCCTCCAGGAACAGGCAGCTAATCGCTTCTCAGTCAGCCCTTTGGAGAGATCCTGACTGCTGGAAGTGCAGAGGAAACCCCCCCTCCCCCTCCCCCTCCCCCGGCACAGCATTCCCACTCCTCCCTGCCTATTTTCCTGGCCTCCTCACCCTCCCTGCACACCCCAAACCCACCACCAAGCGACCAGAAACATTCAGTCTGAAACAGCCTGAAACAGGAGACCCGGTGAGTAGCACCACACCTCCACCTGCTGGCCAAGAGGTGCCTCACAAGCAATCGGACTGAGCTGTTGGGCACGAAGAATAGATTTCATTCTCCGGGGTGCGTCAGCCTCACTGGCAAAGCTGCCATTACCCACCAATCCCAAGATGCCATGGCTGTGGTGGTATGATTAGCATAACTGCCTGCCATTGGTGCAGAACACCGGCTTACCATTGGCCCTGGTCGGTCATGTGCCTCTCGACCGGTTGGTTGAGACCAGTCACGTGACGGCTCCCCGATTGGTCAAGAGGCTGAGTTAACCCCGCCTCCAGGGCGGGGTATAAATACCCAGGACTCCCAGCGGTCGTCCTTCTACTGTAATCGACCGCAGGGCTTAACATCTAGTGTATTAAAGCCATACTTTTGCTCAGCAACTCGTCTCGCGTTCAATTGATGGTACATCAATGGCCAGGTTAATTGGAATTCCTGAACTGCGGCAGTTTTAATCGCGTCAAAATCAGTCCTCCCAATTCCGGCCCCTCGCGCATCCCGGATTTCCATCGCTCCCCCTTTGGCGGCCTGGAGTTAAATTTCTGTTAACAGTTCAGGCTCGATATAAATGTGGGTTGTTGTTGGAGCAGGGAGGGAAACATGAGCAACTGCAGATGTTTAAGTTTCTGCGAGAGAGGGTGAGTGAGCTGACACGAGTCGCGCTGCTTTTGATTAATAAATGGTTTATGTTTTGGCTGAATAGACCCTGACGGACCTAAACAGGAGACGGGTGATTATCAATGAGTCTTTGGCGGACACCTCGATGGTCCTGGTTAATGTGTATGTTCCAAATTGGGATGGTACAGCTTTTATTGACAAGAAACTGGGGCGGGATTCTCCGACCCCCAGCCGGGCCGGAGAATCGCCCGGGGCCGACGTCAATCCCGCCCCCGCCGTGTCCCGAATTCTCCGCCACCCAAGATTCGGCAGGGGCGGGAATTGCGCCGCGCCGGTCGGCGGAACCCCCGCGGCGATTCTCCGGCCCGCGATGGGCCGAAGTCCCGCCGCTGACAGGCCTCTCCCGCCGGCGTGGATTAAACCACCTACCTGACCGGCGGGATTGGCGGCGCGGGCGGGCGCCGGGGTCCTGGGTGGGGACGCGGGGCAGTCTTCACCATGGCGGAGGCGGAAGAGACCCCCTCCCCTGCGCATGCGTCGGTATGACTGATGCGCTAACAATTGCACACAGAAACACGAAACGGTACAAAAGAGGCTTTATTGCGGTGAGATGTTATTCACTCAACTGCAGCTGTGAAATGGCAGCTCAGGAGACCTCATGGATATTTATACTCCTCCCTGTGGGCGGAGCTAGCCGGCAGGGGCTTACCGACAAACCTGTAATAGCAGGTACTATTGTACATCCCCTAATAGAGGCACACACATATATATACAGTGGTGGATTAACACAATGACGTCAGCAGCCGCTGACACTCCGGTGCATGCGGACTTACGCCGGCCGGCAAAGTCCTTTCGGCCCCGGCCAGTGTGGCACCAAAGGCCGTTCACGCCAGCCGGGAACCACTCCGGCGTGGGCCTAGCCCCTCAATGTGAGGGCGTGGCCCCTTTGGGGCGGCCCAACGCCGGAGTGGTTCACGCCACTCCAACACGCCGGGACCCCCCGCCCCGCCGGGCAGGGGAGAATCCCAGCCCTGGTTTCTATTCCTGACCAGCAAATTTTTTTGTGGGGGGGGGGGGAGGCAATTGGACTGATTGGAACCATGGCTCTGATTCCATCAGGGTGGTAAAGGAATGATTGCCTTTTACGGAGCAGTTGGGGGGGGGGGGAGGGGGTGCAGATTCGTGGCAGTTTTTGAATCCGAGTGTGATGCACGATCAATTGCACAAAGACTCAGATTGGTACAACTGTGGCTTTATTACAGTCAGATACGTGGCCTTCTGCTGCAGCTGGCGAATTGGCTGATCAGGACACGCATATTTAAACAGCTCCTACTGGGCTGAGCCAGCCGGCAGGGGCTACCGGCGAACCTGTAGTGCAGGTCCTACCGTACATCCCCTAATACAGGTGCACACAGTGGTTCACCACAGAGAGATAAGGAATTTTCCTTTTCCCCTGTGTCCACGAGGTTTATTCTCGGATTGACTTTTGAGTGGTGGGTGGGTCTCTGCTTTCTGAGTTGAAGGGGGTGGGATACTCGCCAATTGTTATCTCAGATCATACCCCACAATTTGTGGATTTGGTGTTCAGAGCCAGGTCCCTCTCAACACCCGCCGTGGAGATTAGACACGGCGTTGTTGGCAGGCAAAGGATTTTGCGCACGCACATCCTCTGCCACTGGGGAGAACATTACGTTCAATAAGAGTGAGTCTGTCTCACCTTCTCCGTTGCGCGTGGCCCTAGAGGCGGTAATTAGGGGGGAGATAATTTCCCACAAGTCACAGAAGGATAGGGTTGGGAGGGTGGAGGGGCAGAGGCTGGTGGATTCCACCCTGGAGGCGGACCATCAGTACCCGTTGCCCCTACCCCGGCTGGTGAGTAGGAGAAAGTTGGAGCTGCAATTTGAGCTGCTCTCAATGGGTAAGGCAGTGAGCTAGCTGCGATGTTCAGGGAAGACATTTTCCAAACGGGGAGAAGGCCAGACGCCTGTTAGCACACCAGCTGAGGCGGCAGGTTCCCACCTGGGAGATAGTCCGGGTAAGGGACTCAGGTGTCAGATTAGTTTCTGTCCCAATGAAGGTTAATGCAGCGTTTGGCAGTTTTATCGAAGTCTGTACAGATCGGAGCCCCAGGGAAAGGTTGCCCATGATGCAGTTTTTGGAGGTGTCGTCCTTCCTGGTGGTGGAGATGGAGAGAAGGGAGGAGTTGAATCCATGTTGGGCCCCCGAGGAGATGATGAAATGCGTTGGTTTATCCAGTCGATTAAAGCTCCGGGCACGGATGGATTTCCCATTGAGTTCTTTAAAAAATGTACGGGGTAGTTGATCCCACTGATATTGGACATGTTTAATGATTCCCTGTTCCTGGGGTATTGCCGGCTACATTGGAGCAGGCCTCTATTTCCCTGATTTTGAAGAAGGACAACGACCCTCCAGAATGGGGGTGGTATCGGCCTATCTCGTTGCTGAATGCGGATGTTAAATTGCTGGCTAAAGTTCTGGCACTGCGGTTGGAGACCTGCCCTTGGCACCAGAGAGATAGGCTGGAACTCGGTTTGATTGATTGCCTGGGGGGCCAATGAATTGGCCCAAAAGTCTGTACTCTGCCCAGTAGCCAGCGGGTCCTCTCCCAGTGGAATGGTTTTTCAGAGTCCCAATGAGTTTCAGTTTGCCTCCTGGACACAGAAACACCAGGACCTGCTTTTTCTCCCTCGCAGGAAGGCTGTGAGTGCTGTATTCCTAAAGCTGCAGAGAACCGGGACGAATGAATCTACAGGAAACCCATTAGAGGCTGCTGGCACAGACCAGGACTCTGTCTCTTTCTCTCCAGGAAGGCTGGGAATCCTGTATTCCTGAAACTGCAGAGGCCTGAATGAATCTCCAGTAAAAACCTCGAACTGAAAGTTGAGTAAAGTTGCTGGAAACGCCGATCTTAAACAAAGATTAGTTGTCTTTTAATTATTATTATTCTTCTGCCCCTCTGTGGCTGTCTGTCTTATGTGTACAGTAAGAAGTCTTACAACACCAGGTTAAAGTCCAACAGGTTTGTTTCAAACACGAGCTTTCGGAGCGCAGCTCCTTCCTCAGGTGAATGGCGAGGTATACCTCGCCATTCACCTGAGGAAGGAGCTGCGCTCCGAAAGCTCGTGTTTGAATCAAACTTGTTGGACTTTAACCTGGTGTTGTAAGACTTCTTACTGTGCTCACCCCAGTCCAACGCCGGCATCTCCACATCATGTCTTATGTGTGTGTAGAGGGTGGGGCCATGTTAAAATGGGGGGGGGGATCAGCAATTAGACAATAGCTGCAGATTTCATTACAGTTCTCGTTGTACATGAACAGTAATTGTGTTTAAATTTACAAACATGGTGACTGTAAGAGCCAATTACATTTTCTAAGAATTATTGGTTAATTCTCTTGTGTTGTGCCTCCAGAACGTGTGGGGCGTGAATTGGCCGCGCCCTAGCCCAGAGGGGGCGTAACATCCCCTCACAATCCACGTCAGATGAGGACTGTTGCCCTTTCTCCTCCTCCAGCGTGTCGTCCCTCTGCTGCACAATGCTGCGCAGGATGCAGCAGGCCTCCACAATGCTTGGGGCCTTCTCGCGACTATATTGGACCCCCCCCCCCCCCCCCCCCCCCACCCCAGCAGAGCGGTTCAGGCATCTTCAGCCCATGCACCGCCCAATGACGCTCCTGGTTGCTGCGTGGGCGACGTTATAACAATTCTCCACCTCTGCCTGGGACCTCAGCACAGGGCAGCACGGTAGCATGGTGGTTAGCATAAATGCTTCACAGCTCCAGGGTCCCAGGTTCGGTTCCCGGCTGGGTCACTGTCTGTGTGGGAGTCTGCATGTCCTCCCCGTGTGTGCGTGGGTTTCCTCCGGGTGCTCCGGTTTCCTCCCACAGTACAAAGATGTGCGGGTTAGATGGATTGGCCATGATAAATTGCCCGTAGTGTTCTAAAAAGTAAGGTTAAGGGGGGGGGGGGGGTTGTTGGGTTACGGGTATAGGGTGGATACGTGGGTTTGAGTAGGGTGATCATTGCTCGGCACAACATCGAGGGCCGAAGGGCCTGTTCTGTGCTGTACTGTTCTATGTTCTATGTTCTGTGGATAATCCTTGTTGCCCCAGAGACAACCCCTCACCTGAGGGTGTGTCTCAATAGTGACGGAACCTCAGAGTGAGCCAGGATGTATGCGTCATGCACACTGCCAGGGTTTTGGGTGCAGACGTGCATGATGTGCAGCTGGTCGTCACATACCAACCTCAGGGAGTGGAAGCCCTTCCTGTTGATGAAGGAAACCCCCCCGTTGAACTGGTGCATGGAGGGCGATATGTGTGCCATCGATCACCCCCTGGACCTGGTGCATGCCAGCAATGGTGACACATCCTGCTGCCCGGGCACCCTGGTGGGCCTGGTCCAGGTTGAATGTGATGTAGACCGATGCCTGGGGTGCCTGGGGCATTCATTACAGCGTGGATGCACCTGTATGCGGCATTTGCGAAATTCCACACAGGTCTCCACGATCCAGAGGAATAAAGGTTCTGGGCGACCGTCACCGTGCCAGCCCCCGGGAGAGGGTGTCCTCCTCCATATCCCCGCAGTGCCAGGTGCACCACCATCTGGCACAGGTGGTGCACAGTCTCCCTGGTGAGGCGGAGTCGTCGATGGCACAAGCGGTTCGGCAGCTCCTCGAAGGACAGGCGGCGACGATGTATACGTGCCCTGATTGGGCGCCTCCTTCGTACCGCCTCCTCGGCCTGGTCAGCGGCCGGCACTTGAGCCTCACGGACTGGCCGCTGCTCTCCTGGGACAGGCTGTTCCTGTGCAGGGTCCTCCCTGGGCAGGCCCTGTGCCTCCAGCCTCCGTGCATCCTCAACGGCAGCAGTGACCAGGTCGATAGCGAGCACAGCTGGCTGCAGTCTGATATCCATGTATCTGGGGGTGGGGGGATAGAGAGTATTAGAAAGATCAAGGGTTGTCTTGACTGTCCAGTACCACCAGGTTACATGGTCACCCTGAGTTTTTCTGCTGTGCCACTTTTAATCTGTTGCTGCCTCCCCCCTCCCGATCCCCCACCCTCCCCCTCTCCCCTCTCGATTATGTTTTCCGCCTCGTCACCTTTAATAATTGGCACCCGGCCTGTGATGTGGGAGACCCTATACTGACCGCCTATCCCTGTCAGCAGAGGTACCAGTGGCTGCCGCAGCTGGTGTTAATGATCGTTTCTATGGTGCCGGTTCTGTTTCTCGCAGTGGGGTCCACTGTTGATGTCCTCACTGGGTGAGCCTTGTGTTATGCCACCAGAATGGTGGCACCTTGTTGTGTGGTGGAGACGGCCAACTTGTGCTGCCAGCTGCCTCCGTGTTTAGTATTAGAATCCCGACCAGACCCCAGCTAGGATACTACTGGACCAAAACCCCAGTGTTTTATTTCATTTTTGTAAGACTTTGCGGAGATGTGATTGCACAAAGAAACAAGGATTTGGTATTTTAAAAGAAAACTTTATTATTAACACAGTATTAAACTCTTCAATCTCACCCGAAAATAGCTTACAATTGTCCCTTAAACAATTCTACTCAATACAGTAAATACAATATCCTGAAGTACTTACCCTATTCCCAATTAAACAACACGAAAGGAAAAACACATACTTCTCAATCCATCCCACATCCCAATGGCACAGGGTAATGTTTACTTTTCCAAACAGATTTAGCTCCTACAATCATAGAATTTACAGTGCAGAAGGAGGCCATTCAGCCCATCGAGTCTGCACCAATCCTTGGAAAGAGAACCCAACCTAAGCCCACACCTCCACCTTATCCCAGTAACCGCCATTTAACACTTTTTGGACACTGAGGGCAATTTAGCATGGCCAATCCACCTAACCGGCACATCTTCAGACTGTGGGAGGAGACCGGAGCACCCGGAGGAAACCCACGCAGACACGGGGAGAACGTGCAGACTCCGCACAGACAGTGACCCAGCGGGGAATTGAACCTGAGACCCTGGAGCTGTGAAGCAACTGTGCTAACCACTGCGCTACCGTGCTGCCCTGTTAGAACCCCTGCAGACTCTGCCTGGATGTCTTCAAATAGTTGTTACAACTGGTTAGTTCCAGTCCCCCCCCCCCCCCTTTGTCCTCAGACAAGTCTGCACTGCTTCAAATGCCGATAAACCCTGCCTGAATACTATTGGCTGGGGACAATGGGTATCCCGAGTAGGAGCTCCCCCAATGAGGCGGGGCGGGGGGGGGGGGGGGGGGGGGGGGAGAAACCATTAGCAGTTTACCTGCATAAATAGAGCTGACCAGTGTGATACTAGCTAGAGAAGTGAAGCAGTAGGGAAGTGTTACTACTATTACTGCTGTATATATGCAATTGTAAATGAAGTTATTTCTTTTGAATCTACAAACCCTTGTGTCGGGCAACACAGCATCCAGCCCCTGATTTATAGATCAGCTTCTAACCAGAGGGAAGGATGCTGTCAACTGAGACAGTCCGATATCATCATTGAGCACTAATGACAGTCATAGGATCGTTAGGGTTAGAATGAGGCCACTCAGCCCCTCAGACATGTCCTGTCATTCACTTAGACCATGGCCGGTCTGTAGCTCAACTCCGTTTACCCAAGTTGGATTCTATGTCTTGTAATTCCCTTACCCACCGATCTATCCATCTCAATTCTGAAATTTCCAATCATCCTAAACTCCTTGATTAAATCATCCTTTAATCTTTTATACTTGAGTTTGGCTGAAAAGAGAGAATTCGTCGAAGATTTCCCTCTTGTACTCATCAGGTCAGCACCCGTCAGGGAAACTAGGGGCTGGATTCTCTGAGCCTCCGCGTTAATATCGCATTGGGCGTGGGGGCGGAGAACAACCGCTTTCCCGGAAATCCTGGCGCCGCTGAAGCGATTCTCCGTGGTTCTAACCACGTATCAGCCATCGGGAACCTCGGGTGGCGGCTGCGGACTCAGTCCTGGGGGGGGGGGGGGGGGGGGATCGTTTACCGAGGAGGGCCTCATGGACGGCCAGGCAAGCGATCTGGCAGCACCGATCCATGGGCGCTCGCGATCCCGGGGGGAGGGGGGGGGGCATGGCGGTCCGCGGTGCGAGTCCCGGCCGGAAGTGTGGGGCCCCGTATCCGCAGCCAGAACTGCGAGAAGCACTCCGGGGCCCTGCGCGCCCCCTGCAGGTCGGAGAATCACTCAGCACTGTCTTCACCCCGGCGTGGGGACACAGCCTCATTTTTGGAGAATCCAGCCCGTTGGGAACAACTTTGCACCGGATGAGCAGAGAGAGCCGGCTGTTTGGCAAGTAGAGAGTCCGTCCACACAATAACCTGCTTCATCCAATTTGGAACTGTATCAATCAAATCAACAGTTGGAAGGAGAATCTTCACAAAGAGTTCTCGCCCCTCCCATTATAAACTTAAGTTCAATTGAAATCCTAACATTAAAAAGCCCTTTGGTCCTGAGTGAAATACCTCCCTCACCCACAAGGTGGCAGTGTATAACCAACCATGCAATAGACAAAGTCACGCTTTCTGAATTGCTTCTGTTTGCAGACGGGTTTATCCATAAACATTAGTTACCCGGGTACAGGCCATCATTTCAAAGTTTCTAATGGAACAAATCTTGGCAAAGTGGTAAAGAGTGACGAGAATAGCGATAGATGCCAGGAGGAGATAGTCTGGTGAAAGGGGTGTAGACACATGGCAGATTAACCTTAGTGGGTGGAAATGTGGAATGATGCATTTCGGTCAGAAAAATTAGGAAAGGCAAGAAAAATGAAATTTTTATAAGAGGTTCAGGAACAAGAACGGGAGTGGGGGGGGGGGGGGGTGGGGGGGGGGTGTGGGGGGGGGGGGGCGTGCTGCACTAACCTCTAACGGTGTCAGGCCAAATTTAGAAAGTTGTTAAAAAGCATGAGGCTTTATAAATAGAGGTGTAGAGTATTGCTCAAGCTTCACAAAACACTGATTAGATTAGAAGAATTCACTGTGTCCAGTTCTGTGTCCAGGAATTGGAGAGTCTCAAAGAGATTCACTCGAAGGGATCAGGGATCAAAGAATCCCTACAGAGCAGAAGGAGGCCATTCGGCCCATCGAGTCTGCGCCGACCCTTCGAAAGACCACCCCACAAAGTCCCACTTCCCCTCCCTATCCCCGTAGCCCCACCTAACCTTTGGACACTAAGGGGCAATTGATCGTGGGCAATCCACGTTAACTGCACGTCTTTGGACTGTGGGAGGAAACCGGAGCACCCGGAGGAAACCCACGCAGACGCTGGGGGAACGTGCAGACTCTGCACAGACCGAGGCCGGAATTGAACCCGGGTCCCTGGCGTTGTGAGGCAGTAGTGCTAAGCACTGTAC
Organism: Scyliorhinus canicula; assembly: GCF_902713615.1. Lineage (NCBI taxonomy): Eukaryota > Metazoa > Chordata > Chondrichthyes > Carcharhiniformes > Scyliorhinidae > Scyliorhinus > Scyliorhinus canicula. The sequence continues at coordinate 4,473,198 of NC_052154.1, read as the reverse complement.
CACCGAGCTGCCCAGAGCAGAGAAGGCAAAGAGGAGATTTGATAGAGGTGTTCAAAAGGATGAAGGGATTTGATTAAATACGGACAAATTGATTGCACTGTTGGAGGGGCATAGATTTAAGATCATTCCCAAAAGAAGCAGAAGGGAGATAGCATGGATTCTGTTATCACAGTTTCCAGTATAATCATAGAACCATCGCATGATTACAGCACAGGAGGCCATTCGGCCCATTGTGTCCATGTTGGTTCTCCGCAAGATCAAGTTCCATTCTGCCACCTTTGCTCCGAGACCTCCAATTATTTTCTGCTCAGATAACTTCCCAAATCACTTTCAATGAAGGTTCTGTTTGAACCTGCCTCAGTGGACCACGTTCTCAGGCAGTGCATCCCAGACACTAACCATTCGATGTAGAAAGATACTTTCCCCACGTTGCCTCTGGTTCTTGACACCGTCACCAATGGGAGCGGTTTCTCCCCATTTACTCTGCCCAACCCCCCCTTGATTTGGAACACCTCTATCAAATGTCCGCTCAACCTTCTCTTCTCTAAGAACAGCCCAGAATCACAGAATGATACAGTGCAGTGGAGACCCTTCAGCCCATCAAATCAGCACCGACGCATGAAAGATACCTGACCTGCCCACCTAATCCCATTTGCCAGCACTTGACCCATAGCCCTGAACGTTATGATTTGCCAAATGCTCATCCAGGTACTTTTTAAAGGATGTGAGGCAACCCGCCCCTACCACCCTCCCAGGGAGTGCGTTCCAGACCCTCACCACCCTCTGGGTAAAAGGTTCTTCATCAAATCTCTCGTAAACCTCCCGCCCCTCACCTTGAACTTGTGACCCCCTCGTAACTGACCCTTCAACTGAGGGGAACAGCTGCTCCCTATCCACCCTGTCCATGCCCCTTATAATCTTGTCCGCCTCAATCAGGTCACCCCTCAGTCTCTGCTCCAGAGAAAACAACACAAGCCTATCCAACCTCTCTTTATAACTGAAATGTTCCATCCCAGGCAACATCCTGGTGAATCCCCTCTGCACCCCCTCCAGTACAATCACATCCTTCCTATAATGTGGTGACCAGAATTACACCCAGTGCTCCAGCTGTGGCCCCACCAAAGTTCTATACAGCTCCATCATGACCTCCCTGCTTTTGTAATCTCTGCCTAGGTTGATACAACACGAGTGTCCCAAATGCCATTTCCACCACCCTATTAACCTGCCCTTCTGCCTTCAGAGATCTATGGGCAAACACACCAAGGTCCCTTTGTGTCATCCGTAAACTTACTGGTCCTACCCCCCACCTAGTCAACTATGTTGTTTGTACAAATGACACACAATAGGGACCCTTTACAGATCCCTGTGGTCCCCACTGGTCACTGGCTTCCAGTCACGAAAGCAGCCGTCTGTCATCACCCAATGTCTCCTACAGCTAAGCCAGCTTTGAATCCACCTTATCGAGTTCCCCTGTATCCCATATGCATTTGTCTTCTTTATAAGTCTCCCATGTGAGACCTTGTCAAAGGCTTTGCTGAAATCCCTGTAAACTAAATCAACTGCACTACCCTCATCTACACACGTTCACATGTTCAAAACATTCAATCAAATTTGTTAGGCACGAAATCCACCTGACAAAGCCATGCTGACTATTCCTGATCAAACGCTGCCTCTCCAAGTGGAGATAGATTCTCTCCTTCAGAAAGTTCCCCAATAGTTTCCCTAACACTGACGTGAGACTCACTGGTCTGTAGTTCCCTGGTTTGTCTCTACAACCTTATTTAAATAGTGGGACCACATTGACTGTTCTCCAGTCAAAGAACAAATAACAATACAGCGATGGTGGTGGAGGGAGTGAATGTTTGTGGAAGGGGTGCCTTCCAGCACGGTAGCATTGTGGATAGCACAATGGCTTCACAGCTCCAGGGTCCCAGGTTCGATTCCGGCTTGGGTCACTATCTGTGTGGAGTCTGCACATCCTCCCCGTGTGTGAGTGGGTTTCCTCTGGGTGCTCCGGTTTCCTCCCACAGTCCAAAGATGTGCAAGTTAGGTGGATTGGCCATGATAAATTACCCTCAGTGTCCAGAATTGCCCTTAGTGTTGGGTGGGGTTACTGAGTTATGGGGATATGGTGGAGGTGTTGACCTTGGGTAGGGGGTAGGGTACTCTTTCCAAGAGCCGGTGCAGACTCGATGGGCCGAATGGCCTCCTTCTGCACTGTATGATATATGATATGATGCTATCTTCAAGTGGGAATGCCCCAATTGGATTGGAGGCCAGCTCGGCCCAGGGAGTGTGTCCAAGTGCCGACACGGAAACAATGGCAGAGCAGATTCCCCACAGGGTAGGCACCAGCCATGACTGGGCCTGTTGCAGTCTTGCAGGAGGTCAGAGGGCAAACAGCCTGATGGGAGAGAAGTGACCATACGGCCGATGAAACGGTATCACACCAGAACTGACATTGCAGCCCTTACTGCCTACAATGCAGCTGTCCAGTGACATGCACCTGACAGTTCAGTCGTTCTGATTTGCAAAATGAAAACCTCCTTCTGGCCCTCCTCAGCCCTTGAACAATCACCTCAATGGGTTTCGGAAGCTGTTACCTGGAGGCATTTAGGTTTGCAGGTTTGAAGATGCTGTCTTCAAAGTGTGCCTCCACCGACCTGACCCAGACGGGCAATTGAAAATCAAGCCTGTTGAGCCAATATTGCCCTCTCTCTATTCCTTCTAGTCCTTCTGCTAAAACGCATCACTTCCCACTTTCTCTGCATTAAATCTCATCTGCCCTTGTCTGCCCATTCTCCCCACCCATGTCCCGTTGCAGCAGAGGGCTCAACTCCAAGTTTGCTATCATAGACAAATTTGATTCCATATTCCAATATCCAAGTCATTTATATCGATCGCAGTGACCCTACGCTGACCCTTGGGGAATTCCACTGTCTTTTTTTTTTATTCGTTCGTGGGATGGGCATTTATCACCTTTCCCTAATTGCCCAGGATGGGGTAGTTAATAGTCAACCACATTGCTGTGGGTCTGGAGTCACATGTAGGCCAGACCGGGTAAGGACGGCAGATTTCCTTCCCTAAAGGACATGAGTGATCCAGGTGGGTTTTTACGATAATCGATGGATGTTTCATGGTCACTATTACTGAGACTAGCTTTTAATTCTAGATTTGTGAAATAATTGGCTTTAAATTCCACCAGCTGCTGTGGTGGGATTCGAATCTATGTTTCCGGAGGGTTGACCTGGGCATCTGGATTATTGGTCTGGTGATGTTACCACTGCTCTGCCACCGTCTCCCGCTGTTCCTCCATAGTTTCCAGGGAATCGTAAAGAGCCACCATTGGTGGCCTCTTAGAGGAGCGGTGAACCCTTGTCTGAATGAGGGGACCTTTAAAAAGGTAGGTTCAAAAGGCCCTCCTTATGCCAATGCCAAGATCGCCCCCCCATCCCCACAGGCCCCTCATGCCCTCATGCCAACCTGTGCATTTCTACCCACCCGTTTTATCCTCTCATGCACCCTATGTCTCTGGCACTTTCATGCCTATTGACGTGCTGCACGCTTCCTATGACCAATGAACATACAAGATAAAGTAGGATGTTTTTTTAAAAAACTCGGAAAAGGCGTAATCCATTGATCACTTTCTCCTGTGAAAAATGTTTGGACAGCAATTTAATAAAATTGTCAACCATCCAGGCCCTTTGATGTTTCGGAAACCACAAACCAAAAACATGTGATACCACTTACTTATGTCAACAAATATTTTGAAATTGACCATAGAAGTTAGAGACTGTGCTGTGACTCGAATAATGTTTCCTCTGGGGAGCAGATGTTCAGTTATTCTAATAGATGTCCGGGTTCCTAGTCAAGCTTCATTATGGATTGGCCTCCAGCAATGAGGATCCTGACTTGGCAGGAACGGTTTCTCGATGCAGGCGGGCAGAGCAGGGAATTTTCCGGACTCCCCCTACCCACACCTCGAGGATAAAAATCCAGGTCAGCATTCCAGGGCACTGCCCCTTCATCAGAACTGGGGAAAGTTAGAGCTGTAACAGGTTTTGAGCAAGTGACGGGGGGTGTGTGGGGAGGGGGCTGGTGGTGGAGGATGTGAAAGGAACAAATGAGGGAATTCTGTGATCGGGTGGAAGACAGGAGAGATTAAGTGACAAAAGAGTGCAAGGCCAAAGGGAGTGGTAATGGAACAAGTAACAAAAGATGTGTCTAGAGGAGGTGTGAATGGCTGAATGATTAACAAAGGAAAGGAAACAAAATGGAGGACAGAGTTCATGGTCTGAAATTGTTGAATTCAGTGTTGAGTCCAGCGGCTGTAGAGTGTCAAATCGGAAGATGAGGTATTGTCCCTCCAAGCTTGCGTTGAGCTTCATCAGAACACTGCAGGAAGTCAAAGACAGAGAGGTCACAGTGGGAGCAAGGTGGAGAATTAATATGAGGACCCACTGGAAGCTGGGGTACATGCTTCTGGATGTGAAAGGGACCCACTGGAAGCTGGGGTACATGCTTGTGGACGTGAAGGGGACCCACTGGAAGCTGGGGTACATGCTTGTGGACGTGAAGGGGACCCATTGGAAGCTGGGGTACATGCTTGTGGACGTGAAGGGGACCCACTGGAAGCTGGGGTACATGCTTGTGGACGTGAAGGGGACCCACTGGAAGCTGGGGTACATGCTTGTGGATGTAAAGGGAACCCACTGGAAGCTGGGGTACATGCTTGTGGACGTGAAGGGGACCCACTGGAAGCTGGGGTACATGCTTGTGGATGTAAAGGGGACCCACTGGAAGCTGGGGTACATGCTTGTGGACGTGAAGGGGACCCACTGGAAGCTGGGGTACATGCTTGTGGACGTGAAGGGGATGATGGTGGCAGAGTGGTGATGTCACTGGACTAGAAAAACGGAGACCCAGAGTAATCCTCCGGCTTGATCCAGATTCAAATTCCAACTCTGCAGATGGTGAAATTTGAATTAAGTAAAACTCTGGAATTAAAAGTCTAATGATGACCATGAAACCATTGTCAATTGTCATAAAACCCCATCTGGTTCAGTAATGGCCCTTTAGGGAAGGAAATCGGCCATCCTTACCCGGTCTGGCCTCCAGGCCCACAGCAATGCGGTTGATCCTTAACTGCCCCCTTCAAGGGCAATTAGGGACGGGCAATAAATGTCGGCACAGCCAACATCCCATGAATGAATAAAAACGAAAATGTTGGACTATTTCATTTTTCAGTTCTGCTATAAAATGGTCTCTCTGAGAGCAGGTTTTGTGCTGTGCCACCCATGTCCAACTCCAGAGCCTCCGTCTTCGGAGTATCATTTCAGATCCATTGCAACCTTCCGATTGGTCTGAGCTGAAGCTCAAGGTGAGAGATCAGCATTATCATCCTTTCACATTCCAAACCACAACAGCTGGAAAGGCAAGGGCAGGAGATACTTGGGAACACCACCACCTGCAACCTCATAGAATTTACAGAAGTAGGTCATTCGGCCCATCGAGTCAGCACTGGCCCTTGGACAGAGCACCCTACTTAAGCCCATGCCTCCAACCTGTCCCCATAGCCCCGTAACCCCATCAAGTCTTTTTGGACACTCAAGGGGCAATTTAGCATGGCCAATCCACCTAACCTGCACATTGTTGGACTGTGGGAGGAAACCGGAGCACCCGGAGGAAACCCACGCAGACACGGGGAGAACATGCAAACTCCACATGGACTATCACCCGAGGCAGGAACTGAACCCGGGTCCCTCGTGCTGTGAGGCAGCACTGCTAATCGCTGTGCCACCCTGCCGCCTCTCTGAGTCACTCACCACCCTGACTTGGAAATACATCGGCCGCTGCTTCAGTGTATCTGGACCAAAATCCTTGAACTCCCTCCCTAACAGCACTCTGGATGTACCTCCAGCACATTGACTGCAGCGGCTCAGGAAGACAGCTCACCACCAGCTTCTCAAGGGCAATTCGGGATGGGTAATAAATGTCATTCTCACTTGCAATGTCCACATCCAGAGAGTGAACAATATATAGGGTGCGAGTCCTGTTTTGAGTGTGAATAGCGAGCGGGATGTTTATTAGTACTGCAGTGCCAAGAAGGACTCCGCTATCATACAGGACCCTGTTTTTTTGGCATGGCCCAAATGCCCCATTGAGACTCCATCACTGCAGGAAGAGATCGGGGCGCCATTTTTAAATACCCCCTTGGGATCCCGACCACAGCCTACAGACTCCCCCCCAAAGCCCCAACTTACCTATAGGGGCCCCTGGGTTCTCCCTCACCCCACCTCTTAAGGGCAGGGCACCCTGGGTCCATTTCCTGGCTCCTGAGCACCATGGGGATGAGAAAAATATCAGCCATGATTGAATGGCGGAGCAGGCCCGATGGGCCGAGTGGCCTGCTTCTGCTCCTATGTCTTATGGGTGACACCATTAGGGTGCCAGGGTGGCACTGCCAGAGTGCCCAGGGTACCACCTTGCCCAGAGCCCGACCACCCAGGGGGTCTCCGAAGGTCTGAGGAAGGAGCTGCGCTCCGAAAGCCAGTGATTTGAAACAAACCTGTTGGACTTTAACCTGGTGTTGTCAGACTTCTTACTGTGCTCACCCCAGTCCAGTGGCATCTCCACATCATATCTCCGTCTTAGCAGGGAGACCCCTTATTTTCAAACTGTGTCCCTGAGTTCTAGTCTCTCCCTCAAGGGGAGACATCTTTCAGCATCCCCTCAGCATCTTGTATTCTTAAATAAGGTCACCTAAACTCCGATGGATACTGGACCATCCTGTCCAACTCTTTCTTGCAAGGTAACCCCCCCCCCCCCCCACTCCAACCCCACACCCCTACACCTCCCCCAACCTCGCCATCCCAGTCCGGGTCAACCTTCTCTGAACTGATTCTGATGCGATGACATCCTTTCAGAAATAATGAGACAAAAACTGTACACAGTTCTCTCAATGTGGTTTTGCCAACGCCCTGAAGCACGGTAACAATAACTCAGCAGCGGCGGAAATCGGCTGGTTTAGGGGTTTTCCGATCGGTTGTTAAGTGTGAGCAGGGTTTCGCTCTGTGAGGTGTAAGGTTGTTCGTGCAGCTGGCTAGTTAACTCACTCAGGCCCGTAATGAGTTGTTACTCACGGCATGAGATGTTTATCAGATCTCCTTAAGGCCAGGAAAGAATTCTATTTATAGGTCACATAATTAAGCTACAACTTAGAAACGATTAGGTGCATTTTTGCGATGCTCGGGCCGAGCAGCGTGTGGAGCGAAATATTTAACCCTTGAGCTCAGGAGTGAGGCTAAGGGGCAGGAAAATTCATCGACCCTAGGTTCTGGGGGTCGTGACTCATGATTTGCCCCAGTCCATTCAGACCCAGGTAACCAACATGCAAAATCCATGACCAACTTCATCGAAATGAGGTGGCACCGGCTGGAATAACTCCAACAAGGTTTCCCGCTCCTGAACACTGCCTGTGAACTCAGTACACAGCAGGAGACCCCAGCAGCGTTGATAACAGTCCATATGGCACTGGCAAGCTGCCTCGAGGTAGCAGAAAGATTGCTGCAAGATAGTTTCCTTGAATCTGAACACCAGGGCAGACAAGAGGGATCCCTGGTGATGGATGCCACTCTAGAAGCATTGGTCGTGCAGTTGGACAGGAGGTCTCATGGCGGGGGAGGTGTTGCTCCTCAAGTGAAAAGTAAAGTTGCCAGAATCCCAGACGACCATAGGCTGCTTTCCCGTTTGAGGGGGAGAGCTGACTGGCGGTGATTTAACCTGAAGATCATCACACCTCAGGCGAGGGGCAAGGTTGAGAAGGCGGGGCTCTTGATTTTGCCACCACTCGGGTCTTCCTACTTTTGGAATGGGGGGTATAGGGATGTTACAGGGGCTTTGTGTTCTCTTCAGCACCCCTTGCTGTAATAGTGCATTGATCACTCCCTCTATCCCTCTTTCTGCTTTCGGTGCCAACCTGTATATTTTTAAGCAGGGGCAGGGCAACGTTCTTCTGTAACTGCACCCTATGCGCTGGGGAAGAATTTACCTTATATAATGGAACACTATTCCTCTCACCCTGAATTCCACATATTACCACCTTTTCTGGCAACATTCTTCCCAGACTACATAACTCCTCATCTCTTACCATCAAAGATTGACTAGCTCCCGTATCTCTTAAAATTGTGACTTCTTTACCTGCTCCTCCTGATACACATGAGTAAACTTTACCCACACAAGTAAACTCTTTAAAAAAGATCTGGCACCTTCTTATCAATCGCCTCTTGATCAGGCTGTACAATCTTTTGCACCTCCTTCGCTCCACTTGGGCTTTCCTTTACCACTTTAACAGACCCCACTACTTGTGAGAAACGTTTAGCATCGTGCAGTATTATGCATGATCAGCAAAAGGGTGGTTTAATGCTTTAACTGGACTTCATCAACAATGATAACGGTAAGAGCGGTTCATAGTGGTGTTGATGAATGGCCACCATTTCAAATTGGGTCATTTTTCTTTGACGGTAACGAGGGCAGAGAATCAAGGAATGCTGAATGTGTCAGAGATATTTTCTCTCTTTTGCATCTTTCCTCATCGCATCAGTACCCCAGTTACCTCCAACCTGTCCCAGTATCCCTCTCCAGGACCCACTCACCGCCTCTCATGAATTTGGTTGCATATTAATTACACTAATGAGGTTTTCATTCCATTTTTGGGTAATGGTGTGAAGTGTTACCCCAGCCTATACAATTCTGAGCCATTCAGGAAAAAAACAGGAGATTTTAAGTATTGTTTGCAATTGCTCCAGAATTGCAGAAACATGGGGAACTTAAAATACTGTGTATTTTTTACAAAAATGTATTTTTTATTACGAACATGCATCTAAACAGGTTACAACAAATAAACACCCCAGGGCACATAATTCCCAGCAATCAACTACACAGTGTACAATCATCCCCCACCCCCAGGAACAGCTCCTCAAACACGGTCACGGTAGCACAGTGGTTAGCACAGTTGTTTCACAGCTCCAGGGTCCCAGGTTCGATTCCCGGCTTGGGTCACTGTCTGTGCGGCGTCTGCACGTCCTCCCCGTGTGTGCGTGGGTTTCCTCCGGGTGCTCCGGTTTCCTCCCTGTGGTGATATGATTTGCATAGCTGTCTGCCATTGGTGCAGAACACCGGCTTACCATTGGCCCTGGTCGGTCATGTGCCTCTCGACCGATTGGTTGAGACCAGTCATGTGACAGCTCTCCGATTGGTCGAGAGGCTGAGTTAACCACGCCTCCATACCGAGGTATAAATAGTCGGAACGCCAGGCGGTCGTCCATTTTATTGTAGACAACCGCAGGGCTAAGTTCTAGCTTATTAAAGCCTAACTTTTGTATAGCAACTCGTCTCTCGTGCAATTGATGGCTCATCACTCCCACAGTCCAAAGATGTGCAGGTTAGGTGGATTGGCCATGATAAATTGCCCTTCGTGTCCAAAAAAAGGTTAGGTGGGGTTACTGGATTATGGGGCTAGGTTGGAAGTGTGGGCTTGCGTGGGGTGCTCTTTCCAAGGGCCAGTGCAGACTCGATGGGCCGAATGGCCTCCTTCTGCACTGTACATTCTATGACCTCAGCCAGTACGGGAATTGAACCCGCTGCTGTTGGCTTCACTCTGCATCAGGAACCAGCTGTCCAACCACCTGAGCTAAACCGGCCTCCTGTCTCTCATGTTCCGCCCTCAGAAAGGAGTGTGGACAGGTAGTCAGTGAGACCAACTCCTCGAGTGAGGGCCCAAAGACCAGGCAACAGTACCACCAGATCTTTAGTGACATAATACAGATGTTCAAGGACATTGAATGCCTCTTTCTGTGCCATTTACCACCTACACAACCAGCCTCCAACACTTCTCAACACACTGCACCCTCATCACTCACCCAGCAGCTCTTGTGAGTACTCTGGCCGAGCACTCGGATATTCCATATCACTCTGGCACACCTAACAATGCTGCCAACCCCACACCCACCACTCCCACACCTCCAGCTATTCAGCTATGGCAGGCACATTACCCAAACACCATGCGGCGCAATCATTGCCCTCAGGACCGTCCACCGGTGATACACAAATAGAACATAGAACAGTACAGCACAGAACAGCCCTTCGGCCCTCGATGTTGTGCCGAGCCATGATCACCCTACTCAAACCCACGTATCCACCCTATACCCGTAACCCAACAACTCCCCCCCTTAACCTTACTATTAGGACACTACGGGCAATTTAGCATGGCCAATCCAGCTAACCCGCACATCTTTGGACTGTGGGAGGAAACCGGAGCACCCGGAGGAAACCCACGCACACACGGGGAGAACGTGCAGACTCCACACAGACAGTGACCCAGCCGGGAATCGAACCTGGGACCCTGGAGCTGTGAAGCATTTATGCTAACCACCATGCTACCCTGCTGCCCACAAATGAATTTCATCCCTCAAAAATTTTATTTTACAATAATCTTTTATAATAATCATTATTATTGTCACAAGTAGGCTTACATTAACACTGCAATGAAGTTACTGTGAAAATCCCCTAGTCGCCACATTCCGGCGCCTGTTCGGGTACGCTGAGGGAGAATTCAGAATGTTCAAATTACTTAACAGCACGTCTTTCGGGACTTGAGGGACGAAACCGGAGCACCCGGAGGAAACCCACGCACACACGGGGAGAACGTGCAGACTCCGCACAGACAGTGACCCAAGCCGGGAATCGAACCTGGGACCCTGGCGCTGTGAAGCAACGGTGCTACCCCCCTGTCCCACACGCACCCTGACCTCAATGGTCTCCCTCCCTTTTGACAACATCTTCCACCCAGAAGGACAAGGGCTACAGACACATGGGAACGCCGGCACATTCTCAGGGGCAATTAGGAATGGGCACTAAATGCTGACCTAGTCAGCGGTGCCCTCAACCTGCAAATCAATCATTTCTAAGAATCAGTCAGCCGTGGGTTTCCATTTTTTTTGAAGGGAGTGGGGGTTAATAAGCTTTCCTGAAAGAGGGGCAAGATTGAAAGTTTGTGATTGATGCTGGGTCACCGAGTGTGGAGGGAATCCTGGTCCAAACAAAACAAACCAAAACCAGGCAACTTCAAACTTCACAAAGAAGCAACGAAACAGGCGCAGAACTGCAACCACCATCAGCAAAGTGTTAGCCAGTTCCGAATACATCACTGGGTCCCAGTCTTTTACACGTTGACTGAAGTTTATGTAAACATGCTCCATGTGCAGTTAAATTGAACTCACACATATAGACAAACAAAGACAGATTGTCAGAGACATAGGGATTCTGATATTTGATATTCTCAAAGCTGCGTGGGAAATAGACTGTGTTTGTGGGAAAGGTCGCAGAGTTCACAGAAACTCAACCTCAGTTCTAAAGGCAGATTCCCTGAGGATCAGCAGATGGAATTGTGCTCACAGGGGAACAGGGAATACCCCGGAGGGAGTAAATCAAAACCTGGATTGGGACAGGGAGCAGAGACGACTGCATTCAGAGGCACACACCATGTATTCGGACCAGGACAGGTACAGCACGGGGTTAGATACAGAGTAAAGCTCCCTCTACACTGTCCCCATCAAACACTCCCAGGACAGGGACAGCACGGGGTTAGATACAGAGTAAAGCTCCCTCTACACTGTCCCTATCAAACACTCCCAGGACAGGTACAGCACGGGATTAGATACAGAGTAATGCTCCCTCTACACTGTCCCCATCAAACACTCCCAGGACAGGTTCAGCACGGGGTTAGATACAGAGTAAAGCTCCCTCTACACTGTCCCCATCAAACACTCCCAGGACAGGTACAGCATGGGGTTAGATACAGAGTAAAGCCCCCTCTACACTGTCCCCATCAAACACTCCCAGGACAGGTACAGCACGGGGTTAGATACAGAGTAAAGCTCCCTCTACACTGCCCCCATCAAACATTCCCAGGACCGGTACTGCACGGGGTTAGACACAGAGTAAAGCTCCCTCTACACTGTCCCCATCAAACACTCCCAGGACAGGTACAGCATGGGGTTAGATACAGAGTAAAGCCCCCTCTACACTGTCCCCATCAAACACTCCCAGGACAGGTACAGCACAGGGTTAGATACAGAGTAATGCTCACTCTACACTGTCCCCATCAAACACTCCCAGGACAGGTACAGCACGGGGTTAGATACAGAGTAAAGCTCCCTCTACACTGTCGTCATCAAACACTCCCAGGACAGGTACAGCACGGGGTTAGATACAGAGTGAAGCTCCCTCTACACTGTCCCCAGCAAACACTCCCAGGACAGGGACAGCACGGGGTTAGATACAGAGTAAAGCTCCCTCTACACTGTCCCTATCAAACACTCCCAGGACAGGTACAGCACGGGATTAGATACAGAGTAATGCTCCCTCTACACTGTCCCCATCAAACACTCCCAGGACAGGTACAGCACGGGGTTAATGTGATGATATGATCTGCATACTCGTCTGCCATTGGGCCAGAACGTCGGCTTACCATTGGCCCTGGTCGGTCATGTGCCTCTCGACCGATTGGCCGAGAGGCTGAGTTAACCACGCCTTTATCAACGAGGTATAAATGCTCAGAAGCCTGACGATCGTCCCTTTCCACTGTAGACGATCGCCAGGCTGTGTTCTAGTTAATTAAAGCCTGACATTGGTAAATCACTCGCCTCGCGTGCAATCGATGGTGCATCAGTTAGATACAGAGTAAAGCTCCCTCTACACTGTCCCCATCAAACACTCCCAGGACAGGTACAGCATGGGGTTAGATACAGAGTAAAGCCCCCTCTACACTGTCCCCATCAAACACTCCCAGGACAGGTACAGCACGGGGTTAGATACAGAGTAAAGCTCCCTCTACTCAGTCCCCGTCAAACACCCTCAGGACAGGTACAGCACGGGGTTAGATACAGAGTAAAGCTCCCTCTACACTGTCCCCATCAAACACTCCCAGGACAGGTACAGCACGGGGTTAGATACAGAGTAAAGCTCCCTCTACACTGTCCCCGTCAAACACCCCCAGGACAGGTACAGCACGGGGTTAGATACAGAGTAAAGCTCCCTCTACACTGCTCTAATGATGTCTTCACCAGAATTAGGAATAAATCAATGTATTGCCTTTTTGCAATACCCTCCCATTCCTCACAGCCCTGACCATCGACATCTGGCTCCTGGTTTTGAGCGTGTCAGGATGCTGTGAATGGTGAGGCAGATTTCTAAATATTACTGGATAACCTAGAAGTCTCATTGGTGCTGCTGTCACCTGGTAAACCCATCCCCTTACCACTGAACCAGGAGGCGGTAGCAGGGCATTCCTATAGCGCCTTTCACAGCCTCAGCACATTCTGGAGACTCTAAGCCAACGCTAAAGCATTGCATTTTAACCTCCAATAGGTATCCCAGCCTAGTGAGAAATAATCCAGAACATATTGGATTGCACAAGGCTGTGGAGGCCAAGTCACTCAATGTATTCAAGAGACAGATTGATCATGTTTTAGATTTTACCGGCAGCAAGGGTTATCGGGGGAAAGCAGGGATATGGTATTGAGATTGAGGATCAGCCATGGTCGTATTGAATGACGGAGCAGGGTCGAAGGGCTGAATGGCCTCCTCCTGCCCTAGTTTCTATGTATCATTGGACTATTTTTGATGTGTATATAGATACTCTCTCACAACGCTGCTCTCCTTTCGCTCAAGGTCTAGTCACTGAAATGGAAACAGAAAATGCAGGAAATACCTAGCATGTCAGGCAGCGTTCCAGCTACACCTCTCACTGCCTGGGGAAAGCGGGCAGCATAATCAAGGATCCCTCCCACCCGGCTTACTCACTTTTCCAACTTCTTCCATCGGGCAGGAGATACAGAAGTCTGAGAACACGCACGAACAGACTCAAAAACAGCTTCTTCCCCACTGTCACCAGACTCCTAAATGACCCTCGTATGGACTGACCTCATTAACACTACACCCTGTATGCTTCATCCGATGCCAATGCTTATGTAGTTACATTGTATATCTTGTGTTGCCCTATTATGTATTTTCTTTTATTCCCTTTTCTTCCCCATGTACTGAATGATCTGTTGAGCTGCTCGCAGAAAAATACTTTTCACTGTACCTCGGTACACGTGACAATAAAAACAAATCCATTCCAATCCAATCCAAGCGGCTGTGGAGAGAGAAACAGGGGCTACGGGCGTGATCTTCCTGCTGTTAACGCTGGCGGGATCTTCCTGCTGTTAACGCTGGCGGGATCTTCCTGCTGTTAACGCTGGCGGGATCTTCCTGCTGTTAACGCTGGCGGGATCTTCCTGCTGTTAACGCTGGCGGGATCTTCCTGCTGTTAACGCTGGCGGGATCTTCCTGCTGTTAACGCTGGCGGGATCTTCCTGCTGTTAGCGCTGGCGGGATCTTCCTGCTGTTAACGCTGGCGGGATCTTCCTGCTGTTAACGCTGGCGGGATCTTCCTGCTGTTAACGCTGGCGGGATCTTCCTGCTGTTAACGCTGGCGGGATCTTCCTGCTGTTAACGCTGGCGGGATCTTCCTGCTGTTAACGCTGGCGGGATCTTCCTGCTGTTAACGCTGGCGGGATCTTCCTGCTGTTAACGCTGGCGGGATCTTCCTGCTGTTAACGCTGGCGGGATCTTCCTGCTGTTAACGCTGGCGGGATCTTCCTGCTGTTAACGCTGGCGGGATCTTCCTGCTTTTAACGCTGGCGGGATCTTCCTGCTTTTAACGCTGGCGGGATCTTCCTGCTGTTAACGCTGGCGGGATCTTCCTGCTGTTAACGCTGGCGGGATCTTCCTGCTGTTAACGCTGGCGGGATCTTCCTGCTGTTAACACTGGCGGGATCTTCCTGCTGTTAACGCTGGTGGGATCTTCCTGCTGTTAGCGCTGGCGGGATCTTCCTGCTGTTAACGCTGGCGGGATCTTCCTGCTGTTAACGCTGGTGGGATCTTCCTGCTGTTAACGCTGGCGGGATCTTCCTGCTGTTAACGCTGGCGGGATCTTCCAGACCCGCCGATGAAACGCCGCGGACGCGAGTTTCCCAGCGGGGGAAATCCCATTGGCTAGACCGGACGAATCCTCCGCTGGCCAATGGCAGGCCGCCTCGCGCCGCCGAGAAGCGAGCGCTATGTTTCAGTCCAGTGTAACTCTTTGAGTCCAATGTTCTGCGAGGAAGAATCGAAACGCCAATTGTGTTTCTCCCTCCACAGATGCTGTCAGACCTGATGTGTTGTTGCAGCATTTTCTGTGTTATTCCAGATTTCCAGTGTCCGCAGTCAATTGTTGTCTCTGCTTCTCTCGTGGGAAGAACATAGAACATAGAACAGTACAGCACAGAACAGGCCCTTCGGCCCTCGATGTTGTGCCGAGCAATGATCACCCTACTCAAACCCACGTATCCACCCTATACCCGTAACCCAACAACCCCCCACACCCTTAACCTTACTTTTAAGGACACTACGGGCAATTTAGCACGGCCAATCCACCTAACCCGCACATCTTTGGACTGTGGGAGGAAACCGGAGCACCCGGAGGAAACCCACGCGGACACGGGGAGGACGTGCAGACTCCACACAGACAGTGACCCAGCCGGGAATCGAACCTGGGACCCTGGAGCTGTGAAGCATTTATGCTAACCACCATGCTACCGTGCTGCCCTAAAGAAGAATTGGGGGAGAGTGAGGGGGCAGCGTTATACAGGGGGGGGGGGGGGGGGGCTGCCCCTACACCCAAAAATGCCCCCAAATCCCGTTGGCGACCTGCAATCTGAATGGCCTGGGTTAGGTTTGCCTACGTGTGTCAGTGACAGGTGCTGATCTCTGTAACGATGCTGAGGTAGAACAGCCCTCAGAATACTCAGAGCTAAGACGGAGCAGGAGAGAGTCCCAGGAGAGAGAGTCTCAGATGAGCTGTCTGAGTCAACACCTACATTGATCCAACATACTTGTTTGCGTAGCACATAACCCGTGGATATTTAGACAAATGACTCAATGATTTTGAGATCAATTCAGTTAAGAGAATTGAAAACTGTCTGTTCACTCCGCAGATCTCATCAATGATACGGTTGAGTCATTTTTAGCTGGAGGAGCTTCTCCTGTGACTGACAACTGCTGTCAAATGATTCCCCACATCAGCTTCTGTGCAGTATCCAGTGCCTTGGTAACAGGAAATGATTCACTCCCCGATGCTCCTGGATGGTGTGCGTATCTCATTATCGGTGCATGAACAACACGTAGTCGGTAAATGGGAATGATTCATTCCCATCTGGTACATTCCAGTCCATGTATGCCTCAGTGTCAGCCCCTGTATATGTACACGGCGAGAGTGTGGGGGCAGGCGGCGGGCGGGGGGGGGGGGAGGTCAACAGATTGAAATGTCGGGAGACTTTGAGCCGGGGGACTGGAGTGACAAAGCCTCCCGCCAGCGTGGGCGACAATCGGGGTGGCGAGGGGTGGGGGTGGGGGCGAGAGGCTGAAAACTGGCACCAGGAAAAGGGGTTAAAAATATATTTTTGAGCTGGTTGTTCTCCTTCCCCCATTGGCTTTATGCTGTCGCTGTAGTTCATCACAGTATCGTGCATCTGATTTAACTAACCCGGGAACATTGCGAAAGATAAAATGCTGGAGTATAGCCCAGTGTTGATAAGTTTTCCACTGCTTGAGCCAATAGCTGGGGTGACCAGGTGATCTGGATGGCAGACAAGCGACTTCCTGAATCTCGGCCACCAGTATTCGCAACCACGTGAGGGACTCACACAAGCACTCAGCAAACTGCCTGGGCCATAAGGATAAAATAGGTGAGAGGAGAAATCCATTAAAATGTCACAGCTAAAACGAGTGCAGGCTAACTAGATGAGCAGAGAGGTTTTACGGAACGGAGATCCATTCACGGCTGCACAGCAAGAGGCCATGATCATAAGAAGGAGCAGGGGATAGGCTATCTGGCACAACAAGCTTGCTCCCCCAGACGATAAGAGGTCTGGTGTTTATTTCTGTATTTTAAATTGCACTGTTTAAAAGAAAATCAATTATTCCTTCTTCAAGATTTATGAACCACTTTACAACAGGGTTTATAGGTGATTTTATACAGACGTTTAAATCTCGGAAGGGATAAAGCAGATTGAATATAAACCAACTGGTCCCGATGGCTGAGAGTTTAGAATGAGAGGATAAAGCTTGAGGGTGTATGATGTACCATCAATTCAACTCAAGACACATTTAGGATCCGAACTGTGGCTTTAATCAGCTAGTTGTTAGCCCGGTGGTCGACTACAGAGAATGGCCGACCGCTGGGAACTCTGAGTACTTATACCCCGCCTCAGAGGCAGGGCCTACTTGCCTCTCGACCAATTGGAGAGCACTCACATGACTAGTCCCAACCAATCGGACGAGAGGCACATGACCAGCCAGAGCCAATGGGAAGACAGTGCTCTGCACCAATGGCAGTGCTCATATCCATACCACCACAGTGTAGTATGTAGGACAGCAAGCAGGAGGAATTTGGCTTTACGTGAGAGTACAAGGCTGAATAATGCAATGATTATGTAGAGGGAATTTTCCAAAATTCTCTGGAAAGCAGTGGTGGAATCAGACAAAGTCA
This sequence comes from Scyliorhinus canicula, assembly GCF_902713615.1. Lineage (NCBI taxonomy): Eukaryota > Metazoa > Chordata > Chondrichthyes > Carcharhiniformes > Scyliorhinidae > Scyliorhinus > Scyliorhinus canicula. Next base: position 4,455,563 of record NC_052154.1, on the reverse strand, counting down.
GCAGGGATTTATGACAGGGGGAAAATCACATTTCACAAATCTGCTGCAACTCTTTGATGATGTAACTAGTAAAATTGACCAGGGAGAACCGGGGAATGTGGTTGATTTAGATTTTCTGAAGGTTTTCGACAAGGTCTCGCATCGCAGATTAATATGTAAAGTTTTTATTTTTTATTTTTATTAACGTATTTGAAAATTTTAATTAAAATAACATAGACAATGACATCAACATGGTATAATAAACATTTCCCCCCATCTCAATCTTCACACACCCCAATCATACAACAACAACCCCCCCCCCCCCCCCCCCCCCCACCCTGGAATTCTGCTTCTGCTGACATTTTTTTTCTCCCGAGAAAGTTGACGAACGGCTGCCCCCTCCGGGTGAACCCTAACCCCTAACATTGACCCTCTTAGGGCGAACTTTATTTTCTCGCGGCTGAGAAACCCAGCCATGTCACTAACCCAGGTCTCTACACTTGGGGGCTTTGAGTCCCTCCACATTAATAAAATCCGTCTCCGGGCTACCAGGGAGGCAAAGGCCAAGTCGTCGGCCTCTTTCGCTCCCTGAACTCCCGGCTCTTCCGACACTCCAAAGATGGCCACCTGCGGACTCGGCACCTCCTGTGTTTTGAGTACCGTAGACATTGCCTTAGCGAAACCCTGCCAAAACCCTCTAAGCTTCGGGCATGCCCAAAACATGTGGACATGATTTGCTGAGCTTCCTGCGCACCTCGCACACCTATCCTCTACCACGAAAAACTTGCTCATCATGGCCACCGTCATGTGTGCCTGGTGGACTACCTTGAATTGTATCAGGCTAAGCCTGGCACATGAGGGGGAGGTATTAACCCTGCTTAGGGCATCCACCCATAGACCCGCCTCTATCTCTCCTCCTAGCTCATCCTCCTACTTGCCCGTAAGGTCCTCCACCGGGATTTCCTCCGCCTCGGAGAGCTCCTGGTAAATATCCAATACCTTCCCCTCTCCCACCCAGGTACTGGAGACACCTCTGTATCCCCTGTGGCACCAGCAGTGGAAAGGCCGGAACTTGCTTTCTCAGGAAGACGCGCACCTGCAAATACCTAAACCTGTTCCCTGCTGGCAATTCAAATTTATCCTCCATGGCTTTCAAGCTGGGAAAGCTCCCATCTATAAGTAGATCCCCCATCCTTCTAATTCCTGCCCTTTGCCAACTCCGGAACCCACCATCTAGCCTACCCGGAACAAACCAATGATGATTATAAATCAGGGTCCAAACCGATGCTCCCTCCACTCTCTTATATCTCCTCCATTGCCCCCAGATTCTCAGAGCCGCTGCCACCACTACCTTATGGAGTATCGGGCCGGCCAGAACGGAAGAGGTGCCGTTATCAGTGCTCCCAAACTGGTGTCTTTGCATGACGCCGCCTCCATCCGCTCCCATGCCGACCCCTCCCCCACTACCCACTTCCAAATCATGGCTATATTAGTCGCCCAGTAGTAGTTGCAGAAGTTTGGCAGCACCAACCCACCCTCCCGCCGACTGCGCCCCAGCAACACTTTCTTCACTCGCGGGGTTTTACCCGCCCACACAAAGCCCAAAATAACCTTATCCACCGGCTTGTAAAAGGCCTTTGGGATGAAGAAAATGAAAATTCGCTTATTGTCACGAGTAGGCTTCAATGAAGTTACTGTGAAAAGCCCCTAGTCGCCACATTCCGGCGCCTGTCCGGGGAGGCTGGTACGGGAAGATGGGGAGGCACTGAAAGACAAACAGAAATCTGGGGAGGACCGTCATTTTCACGGTCTGTACCATCCTCGCCAGTGATAGCGGGAGCTTGTCCCATCTTTTAAAGTTCCCTTCCATTTGGATTGGATTGGATTGGATTGGATTAGATTGTGTTTATTGTCACGTGTACCGAGGTACAGTGAAAAGTATTTTTCTGCAAGCAGCTCAACAGATCATTCAGTACATGGGAAGAAAAGGGAATTAAACAGAATTCAAGAAAATACATGAGAATACATAATAGGGCAACACAAGATATACAATGTAACTACATAAGCATTGGCATCGGTTGAAGCATACAGGGTGCAGTGTTAATGAGGTCAGTCCATAAGAGGGTTATTTAGGAGTCTGGTGACAGTGGGGAAGAAGCTGTTTTTGAGTCTGTTCGTGCGTGTTCTCAGACTTCTGAATCTCCTGCCCGATGGAAGAAGTTGGAAAAGTGAGTAAGCCGGGTGGGAGGGATCCTTGATTATGCTGCCTGCTTTCCCCCGGCAGCGGGAGGTGTAGATAGAGTCCATGGATGGGAGGCAGGCTTGTGTGATGGACTGGGCGGTATTCATGACTCTCTGAAGTTCCTTACGATCCTGGGCCGAGCAGTTGCCATACCAGGCTGTGATGCAGCCCGATAGGATGCTCTCTATAGTGCATCTGTAAAAGTTGGTAAGGGTTAATGTGGACATGCCGAATTTCCTTAGTTTCCTGAGGAAGTATAGGCGCTGTTGTGCTTTCTTGGTGATAGCGTCGACGTTCTACCAGCTGGGATAGGTTTAACTTGTGCAATGCCTCCCTCCCGGGCCACAAGGATTCCGATACCGAAAGCTCTTCCCTACCATTCTCAGCGGCAGCTCTCCCAGTCTCTTCTCCTGTCCTCTTACCTGGATTGCGAACATCTCGCTTTTCCCCATGTTCAATTTCTACCCCAAAAAATTGCCAAATTCCCCCAAGATTCACATTACTTCCCCCATCCCCTCCAAAGGGTCGGAAATATAGAAGAGCAGGTCATCTACGTAAAGCGAGGCTCGGTGCTCCACACCCCCCCCCCCCCCCCCGAACCAGCCCTTTCCAGTTCCTAGAGGCTCTTAATGCCATGGCCAATGGCTCTATGGCCAGAGCAAACAGTAACGGGGAGAGGGGGTACCCTTGCCTCGTCCCTCGGTGTAGGTTAAAGTACCCCAACCTCAGCTGGTTCGTACGCACACTCGCTACTGGTGCCTGATAGAGCAACCGCACCCAGTCAATAAACCCTCACCAAACCCAAACCTTCCCAGCGCCTCCCACAGGTAATTCCACTCCACCCGATCAAAAGCCTTCTCCGCATCCATCGCTACCACCACCTCCGCCTCCTCTCCTTCTGAGGGCATCATAATAACATTGAGAAGCCTTCGAACATTGGCCTTGAGTTGCCTGCCCTGAACAAATCCCATCACCCTCTCAGCCCCGGGACACAGTCCTCTATCCTTGTGGCCAGTATCTTAGCCAGCAGTTTGGCCTCCACATTCAGTAGAGAAATCAGCCTGTATGACCCGCATTGCTCCGGATCCTTCTCCCGCTTCAGGATCAATGAAATCGAAGCCTGCGACATTGTTGGGGGGAGGACTCCCTTCTCTCTTGCTTCGTTAAATGTCCTCACCAGCAGTGGGCTCAATATCTCTGAAAACTTCTTCCGGCCCCGGGGCCTTGCCCGACTGCATGCCCTCCAGACCCTTGATTATTTCTTCAATCCCAATTGGGGCTCCCAGCCGTTCCACCAGATCCTCATCTCGGGAACCTCAACTGATCCAAAAACTGCCTCATCCCCTCCACCCCATCCGGGGGTTCCGACTCATATAATTTACTATAGAAGTCCTTAAACACCTCATTCACCCCGGCTGGGTGTAGGACAATATTCCCACCTCTACTCTTTACTTTACCTATGTGGTAGTCACCACTAGCTGTATTATATGTATTACACATACACATATATACATGGGAAAATCCCTGCCTGCTGGCTCCGCCCAGTAGGCGGGGTATAAATGTGTGTGCTCGCCGGTGCTGCAGCCATTCTGGTTCCAGCTACAGGAGGCACAATATCTTTGCTGAATAAAGCCTCGATTATTCCACTACTCTCGTCTTGGTGGTAATTGACGGTGCATCAACCTATCTCCCTGGCCACCTCCCTTTTCCTGAGCTGGTGCGCCAACATTCTGCTTGCCTTTTCCCCATACTCATAAATTGCCTTCCTCAACTGTTCCACCGCTTTCGCTGGTCAATAGCCCAAACTCCGCCTGTAAACTCCGCCGTTCCCTCAGTAGCCCCGCGTCCGGGGTCTCCGAGTATCTCCTGTCCACCTGGAGTATCTCCTCCACTAACCTGTCCCTCTCAGCCCGTTCCGCCTTTTCTCTGTGGGCCCATATGGAGATTAATGCCCCTCTGACCACTGCCTTCAGAGCTTCCCAAACCGTCACTGCAGAGACCTCCCCCATATCATTTGCTTCCAGGTAGTTCTGGATGGGCATGTTAACCTGCCCACAGACCCCCTCGTCTGCTGGCAACCCCACATCCAGTCTCCACAGCGGGAGTTGGCCTCTCTCCACACTAACCCGTAGATCCACCCAATGTGGGGCATGATCTGACACTGCGATTGCCGAGTATTCAGTATCCAACACCTCCGGTATTAGCGCCCTGCTTAGAACAAAAAAGTTGATGGGAGAGTATACCTTGTGGACCTGTGAGAAAAAGGAAAACTCCTTCCCCCTCAGCCGTGCAAACCTCCATGGGTCTACTCCCCCATCTGTTCCATAAACCCCTTCAATTCCTTTGCCTCAGCCAGCCTCCTCCCTGACCTGGATTTTGACCGGCCCGATTCTGGATCAATGACTGTGTTAAAGTCATTAATATGTAAAGTTAAAGTGCATGGGATTGCGGGCACTACCTTGAGATGGATAGAAAGCTGGTTGGCAGACAGGAAGCAAAAAGCTGGAATAAATGGGTCTTTTTCTGATTGGCAGGCAGTTCCACAGGGACCTGTGCTCGGACCCCAACTGTTCACATTATGTATTCATGATTTGGACGAGGGAGTGAAATATATTGGGTGGGATTCTCCTTTCATGGGACTAAATCCCCCACGGCGGGGGGAAAACCGGCGCAAACCACTCCAGCGTCATCAAGCCCCTAGTCACCACATTCTGGTGCCTGTTTGGGTACACAGAGGGAGTTCCCCGCACTTTTGGGGGCTAGGTGGACAGCGGAGGGGTTGGCGCCACGCCTGCTGGTGCCGAAGGGACGGCGCGAGTTCACGCATGTGCCAAAGGCCCAGCATGACCCCACGCATGCGCAGACCGGCCGGCGCATTCTGGCGCATGCGCAGAGGGGTGCCTTCTCCGCGCTGGCCATGGCGGAGCCCGACAGTGGCCGGAAGGAATGAGTGCCCCCCCCACGGCACAGGCCCACCCGCAGATCGGTGGGGCCCCATCGCGGGTCAGGCCACTGTGGGAACCCCCCCCCTCCCGCCCCGCCGTGGTCGGATCCCCCCGAGGACCGACCCAGCCGACTTACCTGCCAGGTCCCGGCGTGTGGGACCATGTCTAACCCACGCTGCCAGGACTGGCCAAAAACAGACGGCCGCTCAGCCCATCGCACCCGGAGAATTTGCCGGGGGGGGGGGGTGCTGCTCACGGCCCCCGACCGGTGTGGCGTGATCCCCCCCCCCCCACCCCCACCTGAAAACTGACGGCGGAGAATACGGCAGCCAGCGCCGGGGCGGTGGGGCGGGATTAGCGCTGCTCCCCCCCCCCCCCCCCCCCCCCCCCCCGGGCGATTCTCCAACCCGGCAGGGGGGGGTCGGAGAATCCTGTCTTTTATCTCCAAATTTTCAGATGATACAAAGTTGGGTGGGAGGGTGAGCTGTGAGGAGGATGCAGAGATGGGTCAGTGGGATTAGAACAGACTGAGCGGTTGAGCAGATTTATGGCAAATGCAATATAACGCGGGTGGATTTGAGGTCATCCACTTTGGTAGCAAAAATAGGAAGGCAAATTATTATTTGAATGGGTGTAAATTGGGAAGTTGATGGGCTCATGCATCAGTCACTGAAAGTAAGCCCGCAGGTACAACAGGCAGTGAAGAAGACAAATAATAATAATAATCTTTATTAGTGTCACAAGTAGGCTTACATTAACACTGCAATGAAGTTACTGTGAAAAGCCCCTATTCACCACCTTCTGGTGCCTGTTCGGGTACACAGAGGGAGAATTCAGAATGTCGAATTCACCTAATGAATGGTATGTTGGCCTTGATAGTGGGAGAATTTTAGTACAGGAACAGGAACGTTTCACTGCAATTCTATCGGGCATTGGTGAGGCCACACCTGTAGTATTGTGAGCCATTTTGGTGTCCTTACCTGAGGAAGGATGTTCTTGTGATGGAGGGAGCGCAGCGAAGGTTTACCAGGCTGATTCCTGGGATGGCGGGACTGTCATACAGGGTGAGATGAAGGACGGGATTCTCCGTTAGCCGATGCCGGAATCGGGAAATGTGTTTGGGCGAAGAATAGTCTTGGACGCCAAAATCGTGGTGGGCACCGATTTGACGCCAAATGGCGATTCTCTGTCGCCTCCAAAAACGGCGTCAATGCGTTTCGCTCCGCATGTACAGTAGATGCCGATTGCATAGCAGGCCCGACCCTGTATTCTCCAGGACCTCCGCCATTCTCCGCCTCCGATGGGCCGAGTTGCCAAGGGCGAAGTTCACTTAATAATAATAATATTTTTATTGTCACAAGTAGGCCTACATTGACACTGCAATGAAGTTACTGTGAAAAGCCCCTAGTCGCCACATTCCGGCGCCTGTTCGGGTACACGGAAGGAGAATTCAGAATTCTCAGCTGGTACGGGAATTGAACCTGCGCTGCTGGCCTTGTTCTGCATCGCAAACCAGCTGTCTAGCCCACTGAGCTAAACTTCTGCTTTCAAAACTTGTGAAACTGGTGCGGCGGCTGCTGAGGGAGAGAGAGGAGGTAGGGAAGGTGTCCAACATCGTCATTGTTTGCTGAGTGGAGGCTGGCCAGGAGGTGGGCTGTGGGGTCGGGGTGGAAGGGCACAGAACACCATTGCCGCAGCCAGCAAGGCAACCCTGAAGGTCACGACTGCTGGAGACTGGAGATCATGTGATGAAATCTCCAGTGTATGCCGAATCAGAGTTGACACCCACAGGCTTCGGCCTAAGGACCAGCCCCCCCAGTCCCAGGCCTCAGCTCACAACTCCTAGGCCCCAGGCCTCTCCTCAGCAGGTTTCACCACTTTAGTCTGAATAGTGTTACATGTATCAGCTGTCACGTGCTGAGGATCAATCCGCTGACACTGATATAAATAGCAAATGCTTAAACCAAAATAAAAACGCTAATCTCAGCCAAACTATAAAAAGCTACACGCATATACTCACGTCAATTAGGTCCCTCTGAGGTGTATTTATACGCAGCGTGTTGACAGATGCTCCTCAAAGCCAGGCCTGACACATAGAGTCTGGGAAACTACCGTTTCTATTTAGTAAACACCACAATAAAGCTCCTTAGAAACAGTAAGTGACAGGACCCTTCTCCAACTGTGGGCAGACTCCACGTTTCCAGTAAACGGGCCTGACATGGGAAGGTGTTCATTGGGCAACTGCCTGATTAGCAAAGGGTCAGAAATATTCCATCAGCCCTGACCGTCCTCGCTGCATTTAGCTATCATGCTGCTAATTTGGGGGACAGTGCTCACGGCCAGAATGCAAAACATGGCCGTGTTTTTCCAGCCAGAGAGACAGGGAGAGAGAGAGGGGGGTGAGCCACAAAGGGCCGTAGATTAACAACACTGACCAACATTCCAAAGCCCAGCTTGCTATGATACAAACTGAATAAAGCAAAAGAAAAGTAATTATGAAGCTGGAATCGAATCAGGGAGTTCACAGGGTTTATATAGAGAGAGTAGCAAATCGTCGGAAATTAGCAGAATCATGGACATCATGGGGTTTATTTATAGAGCAACAGATACCTGGGAGTGAGTTACAGACTGGAATCTAATTGAGGGGTTCGGAGTGGTTTATGTATAGAATAACAGATACCCGGGAGTGAGTTACAGACTGGAATCTAATCGAGGGGTTCAGGGTGGTTTATATATAGAATAACAGATACCCGGGAGTGAGTTACAGACTGGAATCTAATTGAGGGGTTTGGGGTGGTTTATATATAGAATAACAGATACCTGGGAGTGAGTTACAGACTGGAATCTAATCGAGGGGTTTGGAGTGGTTTATATATAGAATAACAGATACCCGGGAGTGAGTTACAGACTGGAATCTAATCGAGGGGTTCAGGATGGTTTATATATAGAATAACAGATACCCGAGAGTGAGTTACAGACTGGAATCTAATCGAGGGGTTCAGGATGGTTTATGTATAGAATAACAGATTCCCGGGAGTGAGTTACAGACTGGAATCTAATCGAGGGGTTCAGGATGGTTTATATATAGAATAACAGATACCCGGGAGTGAGTTACAGACTGGAATCTGATCGAGGGGTTCAGGATGGTTTATATATAGAATAACAGATACCCGAGAATGAGTTACAGACTGGAATCTAATCGAGGGGTTTGGGGTGGTTTATATATAGAATAACAGATACCCGGGAGTGAGTTACAGATTGGAATCGAATCGCGGGGTTCGGGGTGGTTTATATATAGAATAACAGATACCCGAGAATGAGTTACAGACTGGAATCTAATTGAGGGGTTTGGGGTGGTTTATATATAGAATAACAGATACCCGGGAGTGAGTTACAGACTGGAATCTAATCGAGGGGTTCAGGGTGGTTTATATATAGAATAACAGATACCCGGGAGTGAGTTACAGACTGGAATCTAATCGAGGGGTTCGGGGTGGTTTATATATAGAATAACAGATACCCGGGAGTGAGTTACAGACTGGAATCTAATCGAGGGGGTCAGGGTGGTTTATATATAGAATAACAGATACCCGGGAGTGAGTTACAGACTGACTGGAATCTAATCGAGGGGTTCGGGGTGGTTTATATATAGAATAACAGATACCCGGGAGTGAGTTACAGATTGGAATCGAATCGCGGGGTTCAGGGTGGGTCATATATAGAATAACAGATACCCGGGAGTGAGTTACAGACTGGAATCTAATCGTGGGTGCATAAGCCTGTACATTGCGTGAGGCCACCGTGAGAGCGAGCGCTAGTTTCTTGGTCGCCGTGAGGTCAAGCGTGGCCCCTTCTAAGAGGCGCTGGCAGATGTAGTCAGACCCTATGCCCGTAATGAATGCGTCTCTCATTGGCAGGTTCGAATGTTCAGTGGCTGAAACGGCCTCACAGTCACAGTCTCTCACCAGGGCGAGCAGGGCACGCGGAAATCTTCCACAGACTCACCGGGAAGTTGGTGCCGCGTGGACAGGAGGTACCTGGCGTAGATCTTGTTGGTCCGCTGAGCGTAATTCTCCTTCAGTAGCGCCATGGCCTCTGTGTAGGTCGGCGCGTCCTGGACGAGGGGGAAAGACGTTGGAGCTCAGCCGTGTGTACAGAATCTGGAGCTTCTGTGCTTCTGAGATTGGGTCTGGCGCAGTACCCGATGTACGCTTCAAAACAGGCTAGCCAATGTGCAAAGTCCTTTTTGGCGTTGTCAGCTTGAGGATGCAGCTGCAGGCGCTCCGGCTTGATGCGGAGGTCCATCTCTGAAAAATCTGTGTAATAAATTGATGGACTATCAATTACGACGAGACGAGAATAGAATGTAATCGAGGCTTTATTACACAGAGATGTGTGGCCTCCCACAGCAGCTGGTGAAATGGCTGCTGTTCGGGGAGCACACACATTTATACTCCGTCTACTGGGCGGAGCCGCAGGCAGGGATCTACTCCTGTACCTGTAGTACAGGGGCATTACTGTAAAACCCATATATACAATATAATACAACAGTGGTGACTACCACACCCAGGCAGATGTGTCTGGTGGAGCGATTAAAATCGGATTGTGCAAAAGGCCAGAAATCAAGGAACGGTTGTAGAATGTATTGGGCAGGATTCTTACAAGGGAGGGCTGCAGCTGTCTCTGGGTATTTACTCAAACACTGGTTTATTTACATTATTGACCGTACGTACATAGTGGGTTGCAGGAAAGGCATATCTCCCCTCAGGGCTGCCTGTCTGCTCCCTAAAGTACCGAGCACATAGCTGCCTGATGTCAGCGTTACATCATCATGTACGTCACAGATTAGCATATCCAATCTTTTAACCCATTATACTATAGTGCGGCTTTTGGAGAATCCAGAGATGGGGCAGGGGTGAAGCAGTGGAGGAATTTGAACAAGAGAATTTTAGAATTTGAGGTGTGGATCAAACCTTCACTGCTGTCTCTAGATACACAACTCTCCGAAGGATATCACGTCTACATTTGCAATCCCATATCAGGATGTGCTGTTAATTCTTGGACCCATCACTTTAACCAGAGCACTCACAGGGTCAGAGGTTGCTGGGATTCCTGCTCCTTCACTGTGTCCTTTTCAGTAAAGTTGAGCAAAGTGAATATGGAAGAAGGGACGTAAAAATAGATTAAAGAAGAGACAAGAACAGGGGAGGACAGACGCATATATTAAACCATTCGGCATGAAGAGAATAGAGAAAGGAAAATGAAGACGTTCAGAGCGATCCTGCAAAACAGTGACAATGATTCGATATCACGTATGTCATTCCATTAAAGGAATGTCCTATTTATAACTTCAGACATAGACTGTGCTCAGATGGAAGCTTCTGGAACAGGCCTCTATTTGTTTCAATAGAAACACTATTGATGACTTATTAAGATGGCTGCCAAGGTGTCAGGAGACCGTTGCTTATGCAATACAGACTATAAGTTTCTGGAACATTCTAATTGAATCACTTTAGGGGTCGCCCGCCTCGGATAACCATATCCAGACGTCTGCCATTGTTCGAAGCTTACTCAAAACACAAGAGTCAATGGACTCCGAGGCTCGAATCTTTGCAATGAAGGAGAGCCTCTCCGTCATTGAAAAAATGACAAAACAGGCCCGAGTCTGGATGTCGCGCCATCGAATGTAGCACTTATCATTTTCACAAGGAACGGGCCTGGGGTCGGGATTTGTGGAAGTGCATTTCACAGAGGCAGCTGTCCATAGAAGTCAGCAGAAATCTCCACTCGTGTTGCGATTTTAGTGCGAGAGGTCTGAACTTTGTAGATTCATCCGATAGCAGGGTAGGCTCTTGGGATAGGTAAGGAATCCTTTTGGATATGGTCGTGGAACACGTTTGACGGAGGTATTATTAGAACGGTCAGAATCAACTGTCAAAATGTCACGGTGAACTATTAAAACTGTCAAGGTATTTAAAACTCCTGCCCTTTAACTTTTTGAAAAAGTGTGGAATGTTAAAAAAAATTGCTATTTCGCCCTGTTGACATAAGCCTTAGATTACTGCTGCATAATTGATTTCACAACCAGCTCCAACTGGCTATTGATTCTGACGTGCGAATACAAATACCAATGCTTGCTTTTATGAGGGGTTTTCCAATTGAGACTGGTGTTATAAGGAATAATGTAGTTGAAGGAATGTAATTGTAGTAAATGGGTTTTAATGAATGTGAGTGCTTTTTAAAAAAAGTCGGCAAACAGAATAGTTGGATCTTTGTTGTTTTTAAATCTAAGAATGGATCCTGCATTTTTTTCACAAGCGCATTGCTGCAGAAAATGGAGTGAGTGGGAGAGGGGGGTAGGACACTGTGGTGGAAGGGAGATGGTGAGGGACAACCGAGTACAGAAAGGGAGGCAAGACACAGTTAGGGATGGGAGGTACGGACGGAAGGACAGGACACTGCTGGGGAGGATGGAGGAGAGAGGCAGGACACCACAGGGGAGGGCATCAGGGAGAGGGGCAGGACACAGCGGGAGGGAGAGTGAGAGAGATGAGGAGGGCACTGTGGGGATGAGAAAGTTCAGGGGGAAGGATGAGGACACTGTGGGGTGAGGGGATTGAGGGGTGAGGGGGACACTGTGGGTGAGGGGATTGAGGGGAGAGGAGGGCACTGTGGGGTGAGGGGATTGAGGGGATTGAGGGGTGAGGGGGACACTGTTGGGGTGAGGGGTAGGGCGAGGGAGAGGAGGGCACTGTGGGGGTGAGGGGATTGAGGGGAGAGGAGGGCACTATGGGGTGAGGGGATTGAGGGGTGAGGGGGACACTGTTGGGGTGAGGGGTAGGGCGAGGGAGAGGAGGGCACTGTGGGGTGAGGGGATTGAGGGGAGAGGAGGGCACTGTGGGGTGAGGGGATTGAGGGGTGAGGGGGACACTGTGGGAGTGAGGGGTAGAGCGAGAGAGAGGAGGGCACTGTGGGGTGAGGGGATTGAGGGGATTGAGGGGTGAGGGTGACACTGTGGGAGTGAGGGGTTGAGCGAGGGAGAGGAGGACACTGTGGGGTGAGGAGATTGAGGGGTGAGGGGGACACTGTGGGAGTGAGGGGTTGAGCGAGGGAGAGGAGGACACTGTGGGGGTGAGGGGATTGAGGGGTGAGGGGGACACTGTGGGAGTGAGGGGTAGAGTGAGGGAGAAGAGGAGGGCACTGTGGGGGTGAGGGGATTGAGGGGAGAGGAGGGCACTGTGGGGTGAGGGGATTGAGGGGTGAGGGGGACACTGTTGGGGTGAGGGGTAGGGCGAGGGAGAGGAGGGCACTGTGGGGGTGAGGGGATTGAGGGGAGAGGAGGGCACTGTGGGGGTGAGGGGATTGAGGGGATTGAGGGGTGAGGGGGACACTGTTGGGGTGAGGGGTAGGGCGAGGGAGAGGAGGGCACTGTGGGGTGAGGGGATTGAGGGGAGAGGAGGGCACTGTGGGGTGAGGGGATTGAGGGGTGAGGGGGACACTGTTGGGGTGAGGGGTAGGGCGAGGGAGAGGAGGGCACTGTGGGGTGAGGGGATTGAGGGAAGAGGAGGGCACTGTGGGGGTGAGGGGATTGAGGGGAGAGGGGGACACTGTTGGGGTGAGGGGTAGGGCGAGGGAGAGGAGGGCACTGTGGGGGTGAGGGGATTGAGGGGAGAACACTGGGAGTGAGGGGTAGGGCGAGGGAGAGGGGCAGTTATTGTGACGGAGGGGCAGATTGCTGCCAGGTTTCACAGTGTGTGTCCAGTTCAGTGGATGGTGGGTTAATCTGTGCAGTCAGTCTCGCTCTGTACAGCAAATTGGAAAATGTGACAGTGAGTCACTCATTTATTGCAGGAAAGGTTTTCTCAGCTCTGAGGGCCTTTTATTACAGTTTCCATCCATTAGCAATCAGCAGATATGATCATGGTTAAATCTATATCTGCCAATTGACTTTTTAAAATGTATTTATAGAAACCTATTAAACAAAGAGTATTGAAAAAAGCATTGTCCTTCTCATATCTGCAACCAAACCTTTGTAAACCCTGGGTGAAAACAATTGTGAGGGTTGTTTGGGAACCTCTGAGTTTTGGACCTTTCAATTCCCTTGACACACACAAGACTAATAATGTCGGCTCCAACATTGTGCTTTCAATTGTTCCCCTCTCTAAAACCAGGAGCATGTGATTTGTATTTATTTGTGAAATTGGTGGAGCGAACTGGAGGTGGGGGAGTTAAAGTCACTGGGGAGGGGCTCTCACATTTGTTTCTTTGAAATTTTAAAGCAGAGACGATTGGAATCTTTCCCCGGTTTATTTCTTTATAAGGCAGAATCTCCCAATGACAGATTTTAGTTCCCTCCCACTGCTGCTGTCTCCTCCACAGATTTGCTGAAATGCAGGAACTCACTTTCACCCTCTCTTTCCCTCATTAATACACTTTAAACATTCGCATAGGCATCTCGAAGCTGTCTGTTCACGCGACACATGCTCCGGGAATGAAACTCGTGCTCTATTATCCCCGATACATGACTCATGGTGTCACAAAGTACTTTCTAGTCAATGAAGTGCTTTTGGTTAGTGTAGTCACTGCTGTCACGCAGGAAACACGGCGACCAATTTGTACACAGCAAGCTCCCACACACAGCAAGTCAGCGCCTCCAGCAGTGCAGCACTTCCTCAGCACTGCACTGGGGCTGACAGCCGAGATTTCTTTGATCAAGTCTCTGGAGTGGAATTTGAAGCCACATCCTTCTGGTTTGGAGGCAAGAGCCAAGGCTGACACTGAGAGCGAAGGCAGAGATGTGGAATGGTCTGACGTTTCAAATTAATTTGGATAACTGATCACAGAAAGGGAGATGAGAAAGGTTTCCTCAGCTCAAGTGGGACAGTGGTTAGCACAGTTGCTTCACAGCTCCAGGGTCCCAGGTTTGATTCCCGGCTCAGGTCACGGTCTGTGCAGAGTCTGCACGTCCTCCCCGTGTCTGCGTGGGTTTCCTCCGGGTGCTCCAGTTTCCTCCCACAGTCCAAAGATGTGCAGGTTAGGTGGATTGGCCATGATAAATTGCCCTTAGTGTCCAAAAAGGTTAGGTGGGGTTACTGGGTTATGGGGATAGGGTGGCCGTGTGGACCTTGGGTAGGGTGCTCTTTCCAAGGGCCGGTGCAGACTCGATGGGCCAAATGGCCTCCTTTTGCACTGTAAATTCTATGAAAACAATCGCAATTGCTTAATTTTTCTTTGAACTGTGAAATTCACGTCAGAAGTTCAAGGTTAAATTTCCTTGCATCCAGTGTTGGACTGAAATACAAATGGAAAAGTTGTTTCATCCTAAATATTCATTCACAGGCTGTGGGGATCACTGGGCCACTGGTTAGGCCAGCATTTATTGTCCATCCCTAGTTGTCCTGAGAAAGTGGTGATAAGTCACCTTCTTGGACCTCGAGGAGAGGCTGGGTCCAAGGTTTGCTCGGCTGCATCGGGGACAGTTCAGAGTCAATGACATTGGTCTAAGACTGCACTCACCCAAAGGCCCAGACTAGGCAAGGACGGCCGGGTTCCTTCCCTAAGGGATATTAATGAACCAGTTGTTACCACAACCCATAGCTCACTGTTATAGACAGACGTTCTTTACAAATGAATTTGCCACTTCCACCATAACCTGAATCCATTCCCTTCCTCACCTCCAGAATCATTAACTCAAAATCTGACCTACCTCTCCTGTTAAAAGCAAATTACTGCGGATGCTGGACTCTGAAACAAAAGGGAAAATGCTGGAAAATCTCAGCAAGTCTGGCAGCCGTCGGACTCGAAACGTTGGCTCTTTTCTCTCCCTACAGATGCTGCCAGACTTGCTGAGATTTTCCAGCCTTTTCCCTTTCGTTCCTACCTCTCCTGTTGTTCCCTCGGTAAAATCCGGCTCGTCCACGGGGAGATCTGACGCACGATGCTACTCATTCTCCCCACGTTCCCTTTCCCGAAGCTCAGGGGCTGGTTTAGCTCACCAGGCTAAATCGCTGGCTTTGAAAGCAGACCAAGGCAGGCCAGCAGCACGGTTCGATTCCCATACCGGCCTCCCCGGACAGGCGCCGGAATGTGGCGACTAGGGGCTTTTCACAGTAACTTCATTTGAAGCCTACTCGTGGCAATAAGCGATTTTCATTTTCATTCATTTTCATTTTCATTCATTTTCATGTAGGTTGGATGGGCCACTGTGAGAACACAAGGATCGAGGAGGCCATTTGGCCCTTTGAGCCAGCACCGCTGTTCAGTAACATCATGGCTGATCTGTCGGCTCAACTCTCCGTTCCTATCTGCCCCCTCGACTCCCCAGTTGATGAGCAATCTGTCTAACTCGGCCCTGAATATATTCAATGAGCCGGCCTCACTGCTTGCTGGGGGACAGAATGCCACAGACGAATGGCCCTCTGAGGGAACAAATTTCTCTTCATTTTCGTCTTAAATGGGAGATCCTAAATTTTTAGTCTGTGACCCCTGGTTCTAGACCTCAGGGAGAGGTAACAGCCTCTCAAGGTCTCCATCAAGGCCACTCAAATCTTATTGTTTCAATTACTTCACCGTTCTTCTGAATTGCAATGAGTATGGCCCAATCTACTCAATCTTTCCCCATAAGACAAAGTCCTTCATCCCAGGAATCAGACCAGTTAACCTTCTCCGAACTCCCTCCAAAGTAGGTTTATGCCTCCTTCACTAAGTGGACCAATCGGTACTTCACAGCGAGGATGGACATGATGGGCTCCCATGTGGGTCGGAGATGGAAGATATTGGGCGGCATCTACTGACCGCGTTGCGCCCGAGAAGGAGCGACGCTTGGCCAGTGGATCCCTCTTCCAGGATCTACCCGGCTCCCCACGCCTCGTGATATCTAACGCGATCTCGGGAGATATCGTGATATGAATCCCGCCCATTGTGGGCAGGATCACTTTCTGGAAAATCAACATATTAGAGTGAGATAGCTGGTATTCATTCAAATTTGCATTCTAATATGCATTCCTGAGATCTAACCAAGGAATGGGATCTAACACCTTTGCCTTGGAAACCTCGGGCGAATGCTGTTCAATGCTGCTCTCCACAAACAGACCGATTGGCACTCGCGGGGGTCTCCGAGGGGATTGGAGGACCCTGGGTACTTGCCCTTTGGGCAGGGTGGTACTGCCAGCCTGCCACCCTGGCAGTGCCACCTGGGTGTCAACCAGGCACTGCCAGCTGGCAGGGGCAGTGCCAAGCTGGCATTTTTCATGTGATGGGGATCGGGTCTGGGGGCGCCCGGCGTGGGGAGCGGGAACCGAGGACTCCTTGTAGGTGAGTTGGGGTTTGTGGGTTGAGAGATCGGGACGCCGTTTAAAAGTGGCGCCCCGATCTCCCCTTGCACTGAGGAGTTCCAGCGAGCAGGTTCCTCAGGGAAAACAAAACGGGGCTGAGGTGCGGCCTCAGTTGCAAGTTCCCCACTGAGGCCCTCGATCTACCCGAATGGCCATTCAATAGCGTGATGTGTCCTGTCGCTCGGAGCGCCGGGAAACACCTGGCTAAACATGCTCGCTATGGGACTCTGTTCCCATTCGTGTAGATCACGCCCGATGTGACGAAAACTCCAAAACAAAATCTGACCACAGCTTCTGTTGGCTGCGGAATAGATGTTTCATTGTGAAGCCTGCTGTCAATTTTCCCCATCAACAACTCACTGGCTGACGCAGTGATACCAACAGATAGGATAGAACAGAACAGGGCTCATTGAGTCTTTTGTTTCACTCATCTCTGTATTTTTGTCATTTTGTAGACAGAATACATCAAAGATGAAATTAGACACTTATTCACCAATATATTCATTGCTCTTGTCCTCCTCAGGCACAAGGACTTTAAGGAAATCCATGTTAAGTGAGACTCTACAGTTATACAGCATGTTTTAATGGGTACTCTATCGTTGCGAAGGTGGAACGCTTTCACATTTCATACAAATATAAACATAGATAGCTCTTAATTAATGAAGCCTCCGGCACAAATACAATTTGCCTTTCCATCGCAGCGATAAATTCATCTACAAACGTCTGCAGGCACAGTTCGAGATTGATTGCTTGGGGTTTTAATTAAACTGTTTCCTCTCCTCACTTGAGCTCACTCCAGTGTTTCGATGAGTGAGCTCCTCAGCGGGATGGTTAGACAGTGAGGAGCAGGAGGCACACGGGATAAGTACTGCACAGGGGAGAAATCAGTAGTCAATATCCCACATAATCAGCCCCCCACATAATCATTGTACTCCACTCATAAAGTATACCACAGACCCAGTGTACCGTGTGGTCAATATGCCACACACACAATATTGCACATACCAAATATACCATGGGTATGTTATATCATGTATGTAATATACCACATACCTAACATAACACCTTCATAATGTATGGTGTAAATAATATATCACATCCAATATACAAATGCATAATTCATGTACATAATGTACTGTTCACTCAGTATACCCTGTACAAAGTACTTCCCACACCCATTATAATGCATATAATCATTCTCCCAATAAACCATCTATTATATATTATACACACACACATATATATATTATAATCCCATACCCATTACACAGCACTTTGTGAATGAGGACTATACAGTGAGAGGTTTTCTTGGAGCAAGGGTGATTGGGAGCCACAAAGGATGCGGTGGATTATTTAGATAAACTGAGTGATGTAATGTTGCAGGATTACTCATCTTTGCATCACGCTAACGGCGCTCAGTGACAATCAGGTCACTGTGGGTGAGCTGGATTTATTGTGTTTCACACTGATTTTGTTCGAGTCTGATTGTGTTTGGAGATTGAATCTCTCCAGAATACTTTTTCCCATATTGGTCCTGAGGTTTTTACCCCTGGGTTTTTTTCCTGCCTTTCCCAGAAGGAAGAGAGGGTGAAGGAAGTGTCCAGCCCAATCCTCCAGGCATCATTGGGGGGGGGCAGCTGCTTTTTCTGTGCCCGTTAGTTTTCTGTGGTGGTTTTCATGGTGCCTTCCTGACACGGCATCAACGCTCTGGGACCCATGTAGCCTGGACAATGTGTGCCGCCGGGTAACCACGCCGGGTTACCACAGCGGATCAAAGTCAATTCAGGAGGATTGCACCCGAGTGACTCTGTTGTGTCCCGTCCAATTTTACACTGAATGAAAGTTAATGGAGTGCAAAGCTATTTTAGTTAAAATTAGGGGTTAAAAAGCTCTAAATCTCCTAGTTATTCTCTATAATGAGCAGATTTGTTCTACCTTCTAATCCCTTGTACAATCACGATAAACTCAGTGGTGAACAATGATATGGTGACAAACAAATGAGAAGAAATTGAGTTTGCGTTTTGATCCAGGTGTATATTCTGATTGTCCTCTCCACATATTCAATAGGACGTTGAAAATAAGCAATCCAATTGGTCGGAGGGATGGCTTGGTGACTGTGCATTGAGCTGGTCCACATTAGGCTGAAAAACGTAAAGGTGAGGATTCAATGCTGACATTTCGCTTCCTCTTCTTGTGCTGTTTTCCATTAATGGACAGGTGCACCAAGGTAATGGTCAGGAAAAAGGCTGCCCGTGGGGAAGGGAGAAAGAAGATGGAGAATTAATCTACAAAATAGCAAAGAACAATACAGCACAGGAACAGGCCCTTCGGCCCTCCAAGTTTGTACCGGTCATGATACCAACCTTGGCCATAACCCTCAGCACTTCCTTGTGCCATATCCCTCTATATCCTATCTATGTGTTTGTCGAGATGCCTTTTGAACGCCGTTAATGTATCTGCTTCCACAACCTCCCCTGGCAGCGCATTCCAGGCACTCACCCCCCTCTGTGTAAAAAACCTGCCTCGCACATCTCCTCTAAACTTTGCCCCCCACGGACAAAGAAAGGAGGAACTTGCATTTCAATAGCATCTTTCACAGCCTCTGGGCTTCCCAATGTACTTTGCACGCAGTGAAGTACTTTATCAATGTAGTCACTGTTGAAAAGTAAGAAATGTAGAAGTCAAGTTGTACACAGGAGAATTCCAGAATGAGAACCAAGGTAACCTATTTTTAACAATGTTGGTTGAAGAACAAATTTTAACATAGAACATACAGTGCAGAAGGAGGCCATTCGGCCCGTCCAGTCTGCACCGACCCACTTAAGCCCTCACTTCCACCCTATCCCCGTAACCCAATAACCCCTCCTAACCTTTTTGGTCACTAAGGGCAATTTAGCATGGCCAATCCACCTGACCTACACGTCTTTGGACTGTGGGAGGAAACCGGAGCACCCGGAGGAAACCCACGCAGACACGGGGAGAACGTGCAGACTCCGCACAGACAGTGACCCAGCGGGGAATCGAACCTGGGACCCTGGCGCTGTGAAGCCACGGTGCTATCCACTTGTGCTACTGTGCTGCCCCTAATTAACTGGGAACTCTCTCACTCTTCTTGAAATAGTGTTCTGGGGTCTTGTCCCCTGACAGAGTACGCGGCTCTTCATTTAAACATCTCTTCTAAAAGACAGAGCCTCTGACAGATCAGCATTCTCTCAGGGTTGACATCAATAGTGGTCAGCCGAGATTAGGGGTCAAGTTTCTGGAGTGAGGTTTGAACCTACAAACATAGGATTCAGAAGTAAGAGAGTACCACAGCTGATAGCTTTTGATCCAATATCATTGAACCTTTCTTTCCTCTTTTACTCTCCCTCTCTCGCCCCCAACCCCCATCAGGTGATAGGGCAGGGTTTCAATTGAACGTTCCTCCAGAACTGGCCCGGCGCATTGCCACATCAATCCTCATGGGGATTCAGTAAACGTTTACATTACAGTCAGATTATTAGTCTTGATGGGTGAGATCTTTCAGCTGATCCCGCCTGCGGGACCTTCCAGCCTGCGGTGATACCTCACCACAGGTTCCCTGGCAGCGTAGTGTGGATTCAATGGGAAATCCCATTGACAGCGATTGGACCAGAGGATCCTGTCACCGGCCAATGGCAGGCCAGCCTCCTGCTGTAGAGAAACACGCCAATGGGAAGCCAGACAATTCCGCCCGGAACCACATAAACATAAGACCTAGGAGCAAGAGTAGACCATTTCACCCTTTGAACCTGCACCAATATTCAAGATCATGGCTGACCTTCGATCTTAATTCTATCTTCCTTCACTATCACTATCCTTAATTCTCCTCATGCTCAAAAATTGATCCATCTTCTCTTGACCATGCTCAGTGAATGAACATCATTTGACCAATATCAGGAATGGGCAGGTTGCCTTATGAGGAAGGCTGGAAGGGTTGGGTTTGTATCCATTGGAGTTTAGAAGAGTAAAAGGCGACTTGATTGAAAGTCAATCCTGAGGAGGATTGGCAGGGTGGATGTGGAGAGGGTGTTTCCTCTTGTCAGAGAATCTAGAACTAGGGGGGTCACTGTTTAAAAATAATGGTTCACTCATTTCAGAGATGGGGAGAAATGTTATCAGAGGGTCGTGAGTCTTTGGAACTCCCTCAAAAGGTGGTGGAAGCAGAGCGTTTGTAGACTTTCATGTCAGTGCGAGGTAGACTGTTGGTAAGCAGGGGGCTGAGAGGTTATCGGGGTCGGCAGGAATGTGGGGTAGAGGTCACAATCAGAGGAGCCATGATTTTATCCAATGGCAGGACAGGTTTGAGGGGCCGAGTGGCCTCCTCCTGCTCCTAATTCAGATATTTGTTTGTATTTCCACAGGCCACAAATTCTAAAGGTTAATAATCCTCTGAATGAAGAAATGTCTGCTCGTCTCAGTGTGACTGCCTATTCTGAGATTCTGACTCTATCTCCTGGATTCTCCAGGCAGGGGAAGCATTTCATAGAATCATAGAATTTACAGTGCAGGAGGAGGGTCTGCACTGGCTCTTGGAAAGATCACCCTACCCAAGGTCAACACCTCCACCCTATCCCCATAACCCCACCCAACATTAAGGGCAATTTTGGACACTAAGGGCAATTTATCATGGCCAATCCACCTAACCTGCACATCTTTGGACTGTGGGAGGAAACAGGAGCACCCGGAGGAAACCCACGCACCCACGGGGAGGATGTGCAGACTCCGCACAGACAGTGACCCAAGCCGGAATCGAACCTGGGACCCTGGAGCTGTGAAGCCATTGTGCTATCCACAATGCTACCGTGCTGCTCAGCATTTACCCTGAACAATTTAATATGGTTCAATGAGATCACCTCTTATGAACTGAGCCACTTACCTATCACCCCGAATGTACCAGCAATGGTGGCCACAGTCGTCAAGATGGTGGGTTTACCCGGAATAGGCCCCACCTCGATCTTGCAAACCTCACGGGAGCTGCAGGTACAGATAGACACTGCAAAAACAATGGAAGAAAGTGAATTTAAAAGAGCAAATG
This sequence comes from Scyliorhinus canicula, assembly GCF_902713615.1. NCBI lineage: Eukaryota > Metazoa > Chordata > Chondrichthyes > Carcharhiniformes > Scyliorhinidae > Scyliorhinus > Scyliorhinus canicula. The sequence goes on along the minus strand of NC_052154.1, from coordinate 4,434,008 downwards.
CTGAAACTACTCAGCAGATTAGGCAACATCTGTAGAGAGAGAAACTGAGTCAGTAGTTCAGGTCAATGGACTTCCCATCAAAATTGGAAAGAGTTTGAGATGTCTCAGGTTTTCAGAGGCAGGGAAAGGTGGGAGGGAGGAAGGAGCAAAGGGGAATGTTTGTGATAGGGTGGAGGCAGAAGAGATTAAACGACAAAAGGGGAAGATGTAACACAACCATTACCAGTACTTGCTGTCTGGGAAATATAGGAACATTGGTTTTTGATCTGAAATTATTGAACTCAATGTTGAGTCTGGAGGGTTGTGAAGTGCCTAATGTAAAAATGAAGTGCCGGCCCTCGTGCGTCCATTGAGCTTCCTCCTCGACCTCCTCCTCCTCATCCAAGGAGATGTGGCTCCTCTATCTCCTTCTGGTCCAGCTGCTCTCCCCGCTGCAGTGCCAGGTTGTGCAGAGTGCAGTAGACCCCAATGATGTGGAACACCCTCTGGGGGCTGTATTGGGGGGCTCCCCCCGACTGGTCCTGGCATCGGAACCGCATCTTGTCGAGGCCGATCACCTGTTTGACCAGTGGGTGACCCCCCAGTCCATGTGGTGCCAACTCTTGCATCACCTGGCACAGGTGGTCCGCCGTCCCCCTCGGGAAAGCACTGGACATCTGACATCTGGAGGTCAGACGTTCCACGTGATGCACAATCAATGGACACGAAACGTAGATGAAGTCTGAACGATAGGCTTTAATACACAAGAAGTGGACCCGGCAGCAGACGTACAGAAGAATTGCTGGCTGCCGGGGTACACGGGTTCTTATACCCCGCCTCGTAGGCGGAGCTACCATCATCTCAGCCAATCGGCTGAGAGGCACATGATATACCTAGGCCAATGGGCAGCGAGCCCTCTGCACCAATGGCAGCTCACACTCCCAGGTACCGTAATACCCCTAGTCATACTACCACACCACGTCAGAACACTCACGGCTGGCAGTGTCACCTCCAAGGCTCCACCATCTGTGGTCCTGCTCGTGGGAGATCACCAGGGCGCTGTTCCTGGGCACATCGAACTCGCTGCTGCTGCTCAATCGCAATGAAAAAAAAACTGCCACTTCGATTGGCTCCATGGTTGTCCAGAATCCAAACCCCCAGAGATGCCGATACTGAACCCCCCCCCACCCGGCCCGGAGTCGGAATTATCTGGGTCCCCTGCATCCTTTCCACTGTCCCCTCTGCGACCAGCGCCCTGGATGATAATGGCGACCTGCACACTGACCTCAGATATCCGCTTCAGCGCCAAGTTCTCATTTGTATAAAGCTGTTGTGGCATCATGCCAGTGACCGATGAATAATCGGGGTGGGTGGGGGGCACTAGTGAGGGCCCTGGAAAATCGGGAAACACTCTCTCGCCGGTGGGAATCGCTGTTCCCGATTCTCTGCGTACTTCCCGCCCACGTCAGCATTCTCGCTGATGGCTAACGCTGGCCCACAATTCCGCCCAGAGTTAACGTTTCAGTTCTGTGGGCGACGTCTTCAGAATACAGTAAATCACCATTTCACCTTACATCATTGCTGAGGCCCCTGGAGGATGGGAATGGAAGAGGTGATAAGGCAGGAGTGACACGAAGAAAAAAGACTTCTTCTCCTTCACGACTGACTATTACCGATTGAAGTTGACTCGTTACAATGAGAGTTCTGCTCTGAGTGATCTGCAGTTTCAATTATGTAGCACTACACCCACAGGTCAATGCTGCAGGAGTTCCTCTGGGAATTTTCCTCGGCCCAGCCATCTCAGCTGACCTTCCTTCCATCATCAGGTCAGAAGAGGGGATGTTCGCTGGTGACTGCACAATGGTCAGCACCATTCGCCGATTCCTCAGACAATGAAGCTGCCTGTGTCCAAATGCAGCAAGACCCGGACAACATTCCATCTAAGGCAAATAAGTGGCAAGTAACATCTGTGCCACAAAAATGTCAGGTAATGACATAGGAACATAGAAAATAGAAGCAGGAGGAGGCCATTCAGCCCTTCGAGCCTGTTCATTATGATCATGGCTAATCAACAAACTAAATAGCCTGATCCTGCCTTCCCCCATTACCTTTGATCCCCTTCACCCCAAGAACTATGGGCGGGATTCTCCGACCCCCCCGCCGGGTCAGAGAACCCTCGGGGGACGAGCGAATCCCGGCCCGCCGGTCCGACGCCGGCTGCCATACTCTCCGGTGCCGGTTTTTGGGAGGGTGCGGGGTTTACATCGTAACGGCCGGGGGCCGTTGGCAGCGTCCCCCCAGCAATTCTCTGGCCCCGATGGGCCGAGCGGCCGTCGTTTCCTGGTCCATCACGGCGGGACCTGGCTTGTAGTCCGGCTAGGTGAGTCCTCGGGGGGGTGGGGGCGCAGGGGGATCCTGCCCAGGGGAGGGCGGGCCCACCGATCTGCAGTGGGCCTGTGCCATGGGGGCACTCTTTCCTTCCGTGCCGGCCTCTGTAGGGCTCTGCATTGGTTAGCGCAGAGAAGAACCGCCCTGCGCATGCGCAGGAAACACGCCGGCCGGTCTGCGCATGCGTCAACTTGCGCTGACTCTTCAGAGCCAGTTGGTGTGGCGCCAATCCTCCGGCATCGGCCTAGCCCCCAGAAGTGCGAAGGATTCCGCACCGTCCGGTCGGTCCGATGCCGGAGTGGTTCGCGCCGCTCTTGGCACCGGCATCGGGCCATCCGGCCATTTGCGGGAGAATCCCGCCCTATATGTTTCTGTGCCTGAAAGGGTAAAACCTATAGTTAGATTCATGCTGGACAAAGTGTTTGTATGTGTCGGCGTTGGTTCAGTTCCAAATGTGATTCTATTGTGCTTAGAGAGGCTACAGCCTAAAGGCTAAATAAACCAGCAGGGGTTGCTTAGCAAATGAGGCCGCAGGGCGGTTCTTCTCCACGCTGACCATGGCAGAGCCCTACAGAGGCCGGCGCGGAAGGCAGAGAGAAATTTAAGTTTTAGTTCAGCTAATTTGTTTGTAGTTGGAGACAGATAGTCAGAGAGAAGGCAGCTCTCACAGCGTTGCTAGAAACAGTTGGTTTTAGAAGGGTAAAGAGGAAACATCTCTCTCATCCTTGCTAGAAGAAAAGCCATACGATGGAGAAATGGTTAAGCAAACAGATGCCGACCAGCTATTTAAGGAAACAAGAGAAATGAAGAGATGTTTCCAAGAAGTCTGCTGTTAGCGGAACAAAGGAAACTGGGAACTAGAATAGATTACTGCTCAGTAAAATCACAGAGAGTCTAAAAGGGAGACCAGAAAGGTATCTGCAGTAGTGTTAAGATTTGTGAAAAATTACTACAGTTTGCGAGACATTATTTGAAATGATTGTGGAAATCGGTGGCTGGACCTCAGAATTTGTGTAAAAGCTTTTCAGACAGAGGAAATCTGAAGGAAGAGGTGTAAAACCTAAAATTGCAACCTTGGTGGAAGCAGCAGAGGGAAAGCATCGTTTAAAAGAAGATTTGAAAGTGTGCCTTTTGAAAGTGGAATCTGAAATCATTCGTGCGGAAGCCAGAGTTCAGTGAGACAAGGGGCGAAATTCTCCCCTACCCGGCGGGGTGGGGGGGGGGGGGGGGGGGGGTCCCGGCGTAGCGGAGTGGCGCCAAGCACTCCAGTGTTGGGCCTCCCCAAAGGTGCGGAATTCTCCGCACTGGCGCCAACGGCCTTTGGCGCTATGCCGGCCGGCATCGGGGCTGGCCGAAAGGCCTTCGCCGGTCGAGGTGAGTCCGCGCATGCGCCGGAGCGTCAGCGGCCGCTGACGTCACCACTGGCGCATGCGCGGTAGGGGGGTCTCTTCCACCTCCGCCATGGTGGAGGCCGTGGCGGTGGCGGAAGAAAAAGAGTGCCCCCACGGCACAGGCCCGCCCGCCGATCGGTGGGCCCCGATCGCGGGCCAGGCCACCGTGGGGGCACCCCTCGGGGTCCGATCGCCCCGTACCCACCCCTCCAGGACCCCGGGGCCCGCTCCCGCCGCCTGCTCCCACCGGCACAGAGGTGGTTTAAACCATGTCGGCGGGAGAGGCCTGACAGCGGCGGGACTTCGACCAATCGCGGGCCGGAGAATCGCCGCGGGGGGGGCCCTCCGATACCGGGTGGCGGAGAATTCCGGCCGCGGCGGGGGCGGGATTTACGCCGGCCCCGGGCGATTCCCCGACACTGCGGGGGTCGGAGAATTCTCCCCAAGGTGGCTCACAGTAAGAGAATCATCTGGGGAGATTTTGAGGCGAAACTGACAGGCATTCAATTAGGTTCAGGGAGGAGTGTGTCTGACCACAGTCATCCTGTGAGCTTAAAAGGGACTTTGTGTGTTAATGAAACGTAGTTTAGAATGTACTTTGTAATCCATGTTAACCTTAAATTCTGTGTGTAATTGTTAAGATAAGAGGGGAAGTAAAGGAGTATTGTATTATAATCCAATTTATCCAGGTTTGGGGCAACATCCTAGAACTCCCTCCCTAACAGCACAGTGGGTGTACCTACACCTCAGGGACTGCAGCGGTTCAAGAAGTCAGCTCAGCACCTTCTGAAGGGCAATTAAGGATGGGCAATAAATGCTGGTCGAACCAGCGACGCGCACATGCCGTAAATTAATTTTAAAAGAAGGTTTAATTCAATGTTTTTTCTTGTTTATCAAACTAATTAGCGGCCCCGTGGCTCTGATCCTCCACATCTTATTTTAAGAAAGTAAAGGTAACGGCCTTTTGAGCCAGGGTTGCATTCTGGGAACTTCCTGTCCAGTCACAACACCAACTGGGATGGTAACACTGCACCATAGCGGTTCAAGGATGCGGCTCACTACCACCTTCTCAGGGGGCAGTTAGGAACGGGCAATGAATGCTGGCTGAGCCAGCGATGCCCACATCCCATGAGCGAACGAAAACACAGAATGCACAGCAGAGAAAGAGGCCATTCGGCCCAGCTGATATGTATTCTGCACACCAATCTCCTCCTTTCATCACATCCTATTAATACAGCCTTCTATTCCCGTCTCACTGATGTGCTTTGCTGGCTTTCCTGGGTGATAAATAATAAATATTTTAACTTGATAACAAATGCATCTAAACTTATTTTGTGAGATCGGGTGGACAGCGTTAAATAATAAATGAGCCAATCTGATATGCAGGTTATTTTCCATGTTTGATTGAAAGCCCTTTCTTTAAAGGTCATCTGTCAATTTATGCAAGGGAGCATCTTCGTTATTCACGTGACCCCCAACTTTGAAACATGGGAAGCACTAATGAAAGTGCGACCACGTAATAACAGGCAGCCCAAGATTTAATGGCAGCAGGGTGACCCTATTCTGACATAAACAGATCTTTGAAATATTCGCGGTTCGCACAAGAATGAAAGTAGCCAAATACCATTATTATCTGTCCTTCCTCCTTCATAAAATTAGATAGAATTTATAATACACACACTAGCACTCATTTTAGAGAACCTAGTGGTGTAGCGACAACAATCTCTCCCTCAATGCCAGCAAAACTAAAGAGCTGGTCATCGACTTCAGGAAGCAAAGTACTGTACATATCCCTGTCAGCATCAACGGGGCCGAGGTGGAGGTGGTGAGCAGTTTCAAATTCCTAGGGGTGCACATCTCCAAAAATCTGGCCTGGTCCACCCACGTCGACGCTATCTCCAAGAAAGCACAACAGCGCCTATACTTCCTCAAGAAATGAAGGAAATTCGACATGTCCACATTAACCCTTACCAACTTTTACAGATGCACCATAGAAAGCATCCTATCGGGCTGCATCACAGCCTGGTATGGCAACTGCTCGGCCCAGGACCGCAAGGAACTTCAGAGAGTCGTGAACACAGCCCAGTCCATCACACGAACCTGCCTCCCATCCATGGACTCCATCTACACCTCCCGCTGCCTGGGGAAAGCAGGCAGCATAATCAAAGACCCCTCCCACCCGGCTTACTCACTCTTTCAACTTCTTCCATCGGGCAGGAGATACAGAAGTCTGAGAACACGCACGAACAGACTCAAAAATAGCTTCTGCCTCACTGTCACCAGACTCCTAAATGACACTCTTATGGACTGACCTCATTAACACTACACCCCTGTATGCTTCACCCGATGCCAGTGCTTACACTGGAGATCTTGTGTTGCCCTATTATGTATTTTCTTTTATTCCCTTTCCTTCCCATGTACTGAATGATCTGTTGAGCTGCTCGCAGAAAAATACTTTTCACTGTACCTCGGTACACGTGACAATAAACAAATCCAATCCAATCCAATCCTATCAGTCTTCATGCTGAATAAAAGCCTCTTATCAACTATCGATGGGCCAAATGGCCTAATTCTGCTTCTATGTCTTATGAACTATTATCATTATCTTCAATTCCAGTCTCCCATGTGCATGCATTTCCTCAGCTTCCTAAATGCACCAACACTATTCACTTTTGTTAATGAGTTCCACATTCTCACCACACTCTGGATTAAGGAGTTCTTAAATTTCTTACTTGATTCCTTGCCAACTATCTGATTTTGGCATCCTGTGGGTTTGTTAATCCCTGGAAGTGGAAACAGTCTGGGCTGGGTTTAGTGCAGGCTATAGGGGGTTTCAGCCTCCCGCTGGAGATCCAGTGAGAGCTCCGAGTCGCCTCTATTCGAGAAGGCCCATCGTATCAACAGGCACTTCACTGCTCAGTGTCGGGCCTTCCCCACGGACAGAAGCCCCTCCCACCAACAGCTGCTGACCAATAGAGGCCTGAGTGGCAGTGCCCACAAGGCAGGTGTTGGCTGCGGCCAATGCAACACCCACCTGCAGCCCAGTGTCTTCCCTGGATCCCAGATCACAGGTGAGTGAAGGGGGGGGGGGGGGGGGGGGTCAGAGGGAAGAGAGTGGGAGAGGGAGTCAAAGTCAATGGCAGGGGATAGTTCACAGCGTACCTCCCCATCTGACGGCGTACCTCTCCCGAGGGCAGCACGGTAGCACAGAGGTTAGCACAGTTGCTTCACAGCTCCAGGGTCCCAGGTTCAATTCCCAGCTGGGTCACTGTCTGTGTGGAGTCTGCACGTCCTCCCCGTGTCTGCGTGGGTTCTCTCTGGGTGCTCTGGTTTCCTCCCACAGCCCAAAGATGTGCGGGTTAGGTGGATTGGCCGTGCTAAATTGCCCTTAGTGTCCAAAAAATGTTAAGTGGGGGTTACTGGGTTACGGGGATTGGGTAGATACGTGGGCTTGAGTAGGGTGCTCTTTGTAAGGGTCGGTGCAGACTTGATGGGCCGAATGGCTTCCTTCTGCACTGTAAATTCTATGAATCTATTATCCCCCCCCCCACTTCATTCTCCCCTCCCCAATGCCCAGTCCCTCGATCAGGCACCGTGTGCCTTTGACTGCAGGACCCTCCCCACTCTGCCCCAGCCCCAGGAGCCCACAGGCAACCCCACACACAATTGCTTCTCAAGCACAATTTCTGAAGCACAATTTCTTAATTGGGCATTAATTGGCCACCTAAGGGTGACAAATGGTAGTGTGGGGGTGGGAATTCTGTCAAGGGACTTTTCTCGCACAGATTTAACCAGGGTGGAGGTGGCATGGTGCCCCCCCACCCACCCACCCTGTGCGCTCTCTCCTGATTATCTGCCCCTCACCATGGGAGGGGAGCAGTCAATTCTGGCCTCAGTGTCTACTCCATCAAAAGGCCTTTGTTCTGTCCCACCTCATCTTCCAGCCACAACACAAGTCAAGTTCTATTGAACAAATTTACTATTAAATATTTAAAAAACCAACATGCGTGTAGTGAAAGGAATAGTAATAACAGCGGAAATACAGCTGAGGTTACATTAGATTTCCACCGCATTCTCAAAACTTCCCTGAACCGTGATAGAAATTTCAGTGTCAAACCCTTACATTCAGGCTAAAATTAATTAACATGTTTATTTACCAATTACAGAAACTTTAAAGTACTAAAAACAACAAAAACGAAATCAGCCCACAACAGATTCAAAAATCCTCTCTTTTCACGTTTCTTATTCACTGGAACATCTAGTAACTGAATGAAGCAACTAATCAATTTAGAAACATAACAGTTATCAATATGCACATTTATAGTAGCAAATGGTTCTGCATTGCCCAGGTGGTGTCACAATGTTTTACCTGGTAATATATCACTGTGCCGTTTGCTGGATTCCCCTTTCACACTGAGAATGATGGGAATCTGGTACAATCCTGGATCAACCCAGCTGAGTGCAATAGTCAGATAGGCGTGAGTTTCTGAAAGGAACAGTGAATCAGACTGGGAGTAATACTGTACACATCCTATAAACAGAGAGATCACAGCTTCAGGATCTCTCAAAGCACTTCACAGCCAATGAATCAACTTTTGAAGTGTAGACACTCTTATAATGTAGGAGATTTGGCAGCCAGTTGATCCCACGAACAGCAGTGTGATCATGACCAGATTACCATTTTTGTGACTTGAGTGAGGGATAAATATTGGCCAGGAAACAGGAGAGATCTTCCCCGCTCTTCTTCAAAATACTGTCATAGGATCCTTTACATTCACACGAGCAGGAAGCTGGGACCTTGGTATATTGCCCCATCCAAAAGACCTCTGACAGTGCGGCACTCCCTCAGTACTGACCCTCTGACAGTGCAGCACTCCCTCAGTACTGACCCTCTGGCAGTGCAGCCCTCCCTCAGTACTGACCCTCTGACAGTGCAGCACTCCCTCAGTACTGACTCTCTGACAGTGCAGCACTCCCTCAGTACTGACCCACTGACAGTGCGGCACTCCCTCAGTACTGACCCTCTGACAGTGCAGCACTCCCTCAGTACTGATCCTCTGACAGTGTGGCACTCCCTCAGTACTGACCCTCTGACAGTGCGGCACTCCCTCAGTACTGACCCTCTGACAGTGCAGCTCTCCCTCAGTACTGACCCTCTGACAGTGCGGCACTCCCTCAGTACTGACCCTCTGACAGTGCAGCACTCCCTCAGTACTGACCCTCTGACAGTGCAGCACTCCCTCAGTACTGACCCTCTGACAGTGCAGCACTCCCTCAGTACTGACCCTCTGACAGTGCGGCACTCCCTCAGTACTGACCCTCTGACAGTGCGGCACTCCCTCAGTACTGACCCTCTGACAGTGCAGCACTCCCTCAGTACTGACCCTCTGACAGTGCGGCACTCCCTCAGTACTGACCCTCTGACAGTGCAGCCCTCCCTCAGTACTGACCCTCTGACAGTGCAGCACTCCCTCAGTACTGACTCTCTGACAGTGCGGCACTCCCTCAGTACTGACCCTCTGACAGTGCGGCACTCCCTCAGTACTGACCCTCTGACAGTGCAGCACTCCCTCAGTACTGACCCACTGACAGTGCGGCACTCCCTCAGTACTGACCCTCTGACAGTGCAGCACTCCCTCAGTACTGACTCTCTGACAGTGCGGCACTCCCTCAATACTGACCCCCTGACTGTGCAGCACTCCCTCAGTACTGACCCTCTGACAGTGCAGCACTCCCTCAGTACTGACCCTCTGACAGTGCAGCACTCCCTCAGTACTGACTCTCTAACAGTGTAGCACTCCCTCAGTACTGACCCTCTGACAGTGCGGCACTCCCTCAGTACTGACCCTCTGACAGTGCGGCACTCCCTCAGTACTGACCCTTTGACAGTGTGGCACTCCCTTAGTACTGACCCTCTGACAGTGCGGCACTCCCTCAGTACTGACCCTTTGACAGTGTGGCACTCCCTTAGTACTGACCCTCTGACAGTGCAGCACTCCCTCAGTACTGACCCTCTGACAGTGTGGCACTCCCTCAGTACTGACCCTCTGACAGTGCAGCACTCCCTCAGTACTGACCCTCTGACAGTGCAGCACTCCCTCCGTACTGACCTTCTGACAGTGCAGCACTCCCTCAGTACTGACCCTCTGACAGTGCGGCACTCCCTCAGTACTGACCCTCTGACAGTGCGGCACTCCCTCAGTACTGACCCTCTGACAGTGCGGCACTCCCTCAGTACTGACCCTCTGACAGTGCAGCACTCCCTCAGTACTGACCCTCTGACAGTGCGGCACTCCCTCAGTACTGACCCTCTGACAGTGCGGCACTCCCTCAGTACTGACCCTCTGACAGTGCAGCACTCCCTCAGTACTGACCCTCTGACAGTGCAGCACTCCCTCAGTACTGACCCTCTGACAGTGGAGCACTCCCTCAGTACAGACCCTCTGACAGTGCAGCACTCCCTCAGTACTGACCCTCTGACAGTGCGGCACTCCCTCAGTACTGACCCTCTGACAGTGCGGCACTCCCTCAGTACTGACCCTCTGACAGTGCAGCACTCCCTCAGTACTGACCCTCTGACAGTGCAGCACTCCCTCAGTACTGACCCTCTGACAGTGCAGCACTCCCTCAGTACTGACCCTCTGACAGTGCAGCACTCCCTCAGTACTGCACCAGGCTGTGCTCGGGTCTCAGGCATTGGACTGGACTCCACAACCTTCAGCCTCCGAGATGAGAGCCCATTGAACCACATCTGACATTGAGTCCAGTGAAGATGAAAATTATCCCTTGAATTTCTATCACTGCCCACACATCCCAACATTGTACCATTCACTTTTATTTTGAAAGTATGTGTTATTGAACTTTTAACATTTTATTCAAATCAAAATAAAACAACAGTAAAACATGTATCAATGTCCAAAAAGACAAGCCCCAATTAACAACTGTAACAGCCCTCCCCCCACCGAAAGCCTGGAACACCCCCCCCTCCCCATTCCCCCTCTCCTCCCCCCCACCCCCAATAGCTAACAGTGACCAGATCCTTTCTGTGCAATATCCAACGCCGCCATCTACAACAGAACCCGTCGATCTGCCCCCTCACCGTGAACGTGACCTTCTCGAGGTAGAAAACTGACTGAGGGGAGCTCAGTGAATAGGCCCAGTAACACTAAAAGGAATAAAACGGGAAGTAAAAACGTAAATGGTAAGCGACGCGGAAGGTTGTTACATGAAGATGTGGGTTCAACGACAAGGAAAATTAGGAGAAAAGTTAAGAGGAAATATAACTTAGGAGAGGTTACTGATCGAGTTGTTAATAAGATTGTTATGAGGAGGTAATAAGATTATTCAAAACAGAGGTATAAAAGCCAACATAAGTGTATTTTACCTGAATGCTCGTAATATTCGGAATAAGGTAAATGAGTTGGTGGCGCAAATCATCGTGAATGACTATGATTTAGTGGCCATTACTGAAACATGGTTAAAGGATGTTCAAGACTGGAAGTTAAATATGGGAGGGTATCAAACTATTCGGAAGGACAGAGTGGATGGTAAGGGAGGTGGTGTTGCTCTGTTATTTAAGGATGACATCCGGGCAATAGTAAGGGATGACATCGGTGCTATGCAGGATAAGGTTGAATCCATTTGGGTGGAAATTAGGAATAGTAAGGCGAAAAAGTCACTGATATGAGTAGTCGATAGGCCACCAAATGGTAACATTATGGTGGGGCAGGCAATAAACAAAGAAATAACTGATGCATGTAGAAATGGTACAGCAGTTATCATGGGGGATTTTAATTTACATGTCGATTGGTTTAACCAGGTCGGTCAAGGCAGCCTTGAGGAGGAGTTTATAGAATGTATCCGCGATAGTTTCCTAGAACAGTATGTAATGGAACCGACGAGGGAACAAGCGATCCTAGATCTGGTCTTGTGTAATGAGACAGGATTGATTAATGATCTCATAGTTAGGGATCCTCTCGGAAGGAGCGATCACAATATGGTGGAATTTAAAATACAGATGGAGGGTGAGAAGGTAAAATCAAACACTACTGTTTTGTGCTTAAACAAAGGAGATTACAATGGGATGAGAGCAGAGCTAGCTAAGGTAGACTGGGAGCAAAGACTTTATGGTGAAACAGTTGAGGAACAGTGGAGAACCTTCCAAGCGATTTTTCACAATGCTCAGCAAAGGTTTCTACCAATAAAAAGGAAGGACGGTAGAAAGAGGGAAAATCGACCATGGATATCTGAGGAAAAAGGGAGAGTATCAAATTGAAGGAAAAAGCATACAAAGTGGCAAAGATTGGTGGGAGACTAGAGGACTGGGAAATCTTTAGGGGGCAACAGAAAGCTACTAAGAAAGCTATAAAGAAGAGTAAGATAGATTATGAGAGTAAACTTGCTCAGAATATAAAAACAGACAGCAAAAGTTTCTACAAATACATAAAACAAAAAAGAGTGGCTAAGGTAAATATTGGTCCTTTAGAGGATGAGAAGGGAGATTTAATAATGGAAGATGAGGAAATGGCTGAGGAACTGAGCGGGTTTTTTGGGTCGGTCTTCACAGTGGAAGACACAAATAACATGCCAGCGACTGATAGAAATGAGGCTATGACAGGTGAGGACCTTGAGAGGATTGTTATCACTAAGGAGGGAGTGATGGGCAAGCTAATGGGGCTAAAGGAAGACAAGTCTCCTGGCCCTGATGGAATGCATCCCAGACTGCTAAAAGAGACGGCTAGGGAAATTGCAAATGCACTAGTAATAATTTACCAAAATACACTAGACTCTGGGGTGGTCCCGGCGGATTGGAAATTGGCAAACGTGACACCACTGTTTAAAAAAGGAGGTAGGCAGAGAGCGGGTAATTATAGGCCAGTAAGCTTAACTTCGGTAGTAGGGAAGATGCTGGAATCTATCATCAAGGAAGAAATAGTGAGGCATCTGGATAGAAATTGACCTATTGGGCAGACGCAGCATGGGTTCATGAAGGGCAGGTCGTACCTAACTAATTTAGTGGAATGTTTTGAGGACATTACCAGTGCGGTAGATAAAGGGGAGCCAATGGATGTGGTATATCTGGATTTCCAGAAAGCCTTTGACAAGGTGCCACACAAAAAGTTGCTGCATAAGATAAAGATGAATGGCATTAAGGGTAAAGTAGTAGCATGGATAGAGGATTGGTTAATTAATAGAAAGCAAAGAGTGGGGATTAATGGGTGTTCCTCTGGTTGGCAATCAGTAGCTAGTGGTGTCCCTCGGAGATCAGTGTTGGGCCCACAATTGCTCACAATTTCCATAGATGATTTGGAGTTGGGGACCAAGTGTAATGTGTCCAAGTTTGCAGACGATACTAAGATGAGTGGTAAAGCAAAAAGTGCAGAGGATACTGGAAGTCTGCAGAGGGATTTGGATAGGTTAAGTGAATGGGCTAGGGTCTGGTAGATGGAATACAATGTTGACAAATGTGAGGTTATCCATTTTGGTAGGAATAACAGCAAAAGGGATTATTATTTAAATGACAAAATATTAAAACATGCTGCTGTGCAGAGAGACCTGGGTGTGCTAGTGCATGAGTCGCAAAAAGTTGGTTTACAGGTGTAACAGGTGATTAAGAAGGCAAATGGAATTTTGTCCTTCATTGCTAAAGGGATGGAGTTTAAGACTAGGGAGGTTATGCTGCAATTGTATAAGGTGTTAGTGAGGCCACACCTGGAGTATTGTGTTTGGTCTCCTTACCTGAGAAAGGACGTACTGGGGCTGGAGGGTGTGCAGAGGAGATTCACTAGGTTAATCCCAGAGCTGAAGTGGTTGGATTACGAGGAGAGGTTGAGTAGACTGGGACTGAACTCGTTGGAATTTAGAAGGATGAGGGGGGATCTTATAGAAACATATAAAATTATGAAGGGAATAGATAGGATAGATGTGGGCAGGTTGTTTCCACTGGCGGGTGAAAGCAGAACTAGGGGGCATAGCCTCAAAATAAGGGGAAGTAGATTTAGGACTGAGTTGAGGAGGAACTTCTTCACCCAAAGGGTTGTGAATCTATGGAATTCCTTGCCCAGTGAAGCAGTTGAGGCTCCTTCATTAAATGTTTTTAAGGTAAAGATAGATAGTTTTTTGAAGAATAAAGGGATTAAGGGTTATGGTGTTCGGGCCGGAAAGTGGAGCTGAGTCCACAAAAGATCAGCCATGATCTCATTGAATGGCGGAGCAGGCTCGAGGGGCCAGATGGCCTACTCCTGCTCCTAGTTCTTATGCTCTTATGTTCTTAAAACCTCACAACAAATCACCCAACCACGATGCGGCCCTGAGATGTGCCCCCTGCCTCCAACTCAGCAGAATCCACGGCCAAGCCAGCGACACGATGAAAGCCAAAGTATCTGCCCCCACACCCGTCCTCAAAACCAGCTGGTCCCACACTCCAAATATCGTTATTAATGGACAGGGCTCCAGATCCATGCCCACGATTGCCGACGTGGTGTTGAAAAAAGTCCCCCAGAAACCCACTAATCTGGGGCAGGACCAAAACTTGTAGGTGTGGGTCGCCAGCCCTCTCGAGCAGCGCTTCCACCTCTTCTCAAAAAATCAGCTCATTCTGGCCCTGGTGAGGTGTCCCCTGAACATCACCTTGAGGTGTATGAAACTTAACCCCGTGCAGGATGATGTAGCGTTCACCCTGCAGAGAGACGCACTCCACACCTCCTCCTCCAAAATGGGTCCCAGTTCCTCCTCCCACCTGGCTTTCACCACCTCCACCGAAACCGTGCTCCCCCCACCCCCGTGATCCGTCTGTATATCCCAGACGTGCTGTCCCCCTCCGGCCCCAAACGGGACAGAATCCTTTCCAGCAAAGTGCAAGCGACGCTTCCAGAAACGTCAGAACGACTCGCTGAACCCAGTCCGCCACCTGAAAATACCTGAACAAGTCCTGCTTTGTCCCTTCAGGTCCTCCCAGCTAACAAACCGACTCTCCAAATACAAGACCCTCACCCTCTCCAACCCCTTGTCCATCCACCCCACAAACGTGCCATCCAATTCCGCCAGTTCGAACAGATGGTTCCTGCAGATAGGGGTCCACCTCGATGCTACCCACAGGTTAAAATGTTGGCAGGGTTGTCGCCATATCTTTAACGTGGAGATGACCACTCTATTCGAAGAATATTTCACTGGGGCAAACGCAGAGATGCCGTCACCAACGCCTCCAAGCACGACCCGTAGCATGGCCTCTGGCACGACCCAGACTCCATCCGCACCCAAGTGACCTCCTGGTCCCCAAACCAATCCAACACTTTCTCCACATTGGCCGCCCAATAATAAAACAACAGGTTCGGCAGTTGAACCCGGCCCGCCAGCGACAATGGGAGGCTGACCCATCTCTGTGAACCCACCCAGGAGGCTGACCCATCTCTGTAAACCCACCCGGGAGGCTGACCCACCTCTAATCCCACCCGGGAGGCTGACCCACCTCTAATCCCACCCGGGAGGCTGCCCCACCTCTAATCCCACCCAGGAGGCTGCCCCACCTCTAATCCCACCCGGGAGGCTGACCCACCTCTGTAAACCCACCCGGGAGGCTGACCCATCTCTGTAAACCCACCCGGGAGGCTGACCAGCCTCTGTAAACCCACCCGGGAGGCTGACCCACCTCTAATCCCACCCAGGAGGCTGACCCATCTCTGTAAACCCACCCGGGAGGCTGCCCACCTCTGTAAACCCACCCGGGAGGCTGACCAGCCTCTATAAACCCACCCAGGAGGCTGACCAGCCTCTGTAAACCCACCCAGGAGGCTGACCAGCCTCTGTAAACCCACCCAGGAGGCTGACCAGCCTCTGTAAACCCACCCGGGAGGCTGACCAGGGTCTGTAATCCCACCCGGGAGGCTGACCAGCCTCTGTAAACCCACCCGGGAGGCTGACCAGGGTCTGTAAACCCACCCGGGAGGCTGACCAGGGTCTGTAATCCCACCCGGGAGGCTGCCCCACCCCTGTGAACCCACCCGGGAGGCTGACCAGCGTCTGTAATCCCACCCGGGAGGCTGACCCATCTCTGTAAACCCACCCGGGAGGCTGACCCATCTCTGTAAACCCACCCGGGAGGCTGACCAGCGTCTGTAATCCCACCCGGGAGGCTGACCCATCTCTGTAAACCCACCCGGGAGGCTGACCCATCTCTGTAAACCCACCCGGGAGGCTGACCCATCTCTGTAAACCCACCCGGGAGGCTGACCAGCCTCTGTAAACCGGCCCTGATCCTCCTCGCCAGGCTAGTGGAATTCATTTTGCAAAGCTGTGTCCAATCCCGCGCCACCTGGAGCCCCCGATAGCGGAAACTAGTCCCAGCGAGACTGAACGGCAGTCGCCCCCCCTCCCCCTCCCCAGCTCCTCCCGTCAGGGGCCTAGCCACAAAATAGCCACACTTCCCAACGTTTAGTTTATATGGGGTTATCTTCAATACCCCCATAATATCCCCCATCACTGTGGCCGGGTCGCTTATGTAGAGCAATCGGCAGACAAACACACTCTGTGCTCCACTCCCCCCTCACAATCCCTCTCCACTTGTCTGAAGCCCTCAAGGCGGCAATTGCCAATGGCTGAATCGGCAGCGTGTGAAACAACAGACACAGGACCCCCCTGCCCCCCCCCCCCCATACAGCCTAAAGGACCCCAAACTTGTGGTGTTAGGCCGCACACTTGCAGATGGTGCCTCATGAAGCAGCTGTACCCACAAAACAAACACAGGACTGATCCCAAACTGCTCCAAGGGGCTGGTTTAGCACACTGGGCTAAATCGCTGGCTTATAAAGCAGACCAAGGCAGGCCAGCAGCACGGTTCAATTCCCGTACCAGCCTCCCCGAACAGGTGCCGGAATGTGGCGACTAGGGGCTTTTCACAGTAACTTCACTGAAGCCTACTCGTGACAATAAGCGATTTTCATTTTCATTTCATTTCAGAGCCACGAACAGGTAACAGGTTTCACCCCATCGTCACCTTTTCCACTTGATGCGCATCGCTGGCGTGAGCACCATGTTCAGTCACCGCCTCAAGTTGGACGCTAACTTCCTACCCTACACCAAGCCAGTCTGATCTTCCCCCACAACTTCCAGGAGACAGGTTCAAACCTTAACGCTAAAATCTTAGCCAAAGGTTCTATATCCACATTGAGCACAGAGATTGGCCGGGACGACCCGCACTCTGTGGGGTCCTTCTTCAGAAGGAGGGAAATGGACCCTTGCCCCAACGTCCCCGGGAGTGACCCCATGCCAATGAATCACTCACCTGATGAAGGAGCAGTGCTCCGAAAGCTAGCGATTCCAAATAAACCTGTTGGACTTTAACCTGGTGTTAGAAGACATCTTACAATGAATCATTAAACATCCATAGCACCAATCAGCCAATTAACCCCAAACTTCTTGTAGAATTCTACTGGGAATCCATCTGACCCCGGCGCCTATCCCCATCAGCATCTTGCCCAAGGTCGTGTGAACCACCTCCAACGCCGCCCCCAACACCCCCCCGCCTGGGGGAATTCCAAATCTTCTATGAACTCTGCCACTCCTTGCTCATCCTCTGATGGCTCCGACTTATAGTCCCTCATAAAAGGCCCAGAAATCTGGGGTGGACAGCAACAACCTCCCCACCCACCCCCCCCCCCCTTCCAACCCCCCACTCTCCCCCCACCTCCCCATTCCTCCCCCACCTTCCCCCTGTCTCCCGCACCTGCACAATCTCTCTAGCAGCTTCTTGCCACCTTAACTGATGAGCACAAAGGCGGCTGGCGTTTTCCCCATACTCAGGCGCCACCCCCTTTACACACTCCGCAGCTGGCACGCCACCCACCCCCTGGACAGGAGGTCAAACTGCATTTGCAGCTTCTGTTGTACCGTTAACTTGATTGATCTTCCAATTCCTTTTCTCCAATGGTTTGCCATCAACGGAGAAGCTGAGAGGCTGCCTGTTTCCTCTTCCATAGCGGTACGAGGCAGTGATGGCGATTGACTGCCCGTCTCTCCGTGGCGTGCACAGGAAATCTCCGGAATATTCCAGAATTGGGGCGGGCACCTCTTCCTCAAAGTCTTCAATGTGAATCAGCAGGTGAGCAGTGACGAATAAGGAGGCATCATCTATTAATATACATAAAGAAAGTGGAGTTACCGGCATTAAAGATATCGGTATTTCAAGTCTTTCAAACTCTCTGTTGAGCACAAATAGATTTGAGTTGAAAGTTTGTGAAGGAAATCCAAACGATCCCCTTGTCCCATCCTCTCCTGCGCCTGCTGAACTACTACAGCTCCCGATCCACAAATACTTCCAGACTTAACATTCTCAACCTTCCCTTCTGTGGGAGTTTGGGGAGGGTGGGGAGGATGGGGGGAATGTGGGGAGGGGGTGGGGGGAATGTGGGGAGGGGGGTTGGAGGGAATGTGGGGATAATGTGGGGAGAGGGGAATGTGGGGAGGGGCAAGGGGGGAATGCGGGGGAGGGATGTGACGAGGGGGTGGGGGAATGTGGGGAAGGGGACTGGAGGGAATGTGGGGAGGGGGTGGGGGGAATGTGGGGAGGGGGGATGTGGGTGGGGGGAGTGTGGGGATGGGGTGGGGGAATGTGGGAGGGTGGGGAATGTAGGGAGGGGGAAATGTGATGGGGGAATGTGGGGAGGGGGTGAATGTGGGGAGGGGGTGAATGTGGGGAGGGGTGGGGGAGAATGTGGGGAGGGGGTGAATGTGGGGAGGGGTGGGGGAGGGAATGTGGGGATGGGGTGGGGGAATGTGGGGAGGGGGTTGGAGGGAATGTGGGGAGGGGGTGGGGTGGGAATGTGGGGAGGGGGGGTTGAAGGGAATGTTGGGAGGGGGTGGGGTGGGAATGTGGGGAGGGGGGTGGGGGGGAATGTGGGGAGGGGGGATGTGGGGAGGGAGGTGGGGGGTATTTGGGGAGGGAGAAATGTGGGGAGGGGTGGGGGGAGTGTAGGGAGAGGGGTTGGAGGGAACGTGGTGAGGGAGGTGGGGGGAATGTGGGAAGTGGGAGGAATGAGGGGAGAGGGGTTGGGGTGGGAATGTGGGGAGGGGGTGGGGGGTGGGAATGTGGGGAGGGGGTGGGGGAATGTGGGGAGGAATTGGGGGAGAATGTGGGGAGTGGGGTGGGGGGAATGTGGGGAGGGGGTGGGGTGGGAATGTGGGGAGGGTGTTGGGGGGAATGTGGGGGAATTTGGGGAGGGGGATATTTGGGGAGGGGTGGGGGAGGAAGGTGGGGATGGGGTGGGGGGGAATGAGGGGAGGGGGTGGGGTGGGAATGTGGGGAGGGTGTTGGGGTGAATGTGGGTGGGTGTGGGAGGGATGTGAGGAGGGGGAGGGAATGTGGGGAGGGGGTGGGGGGAATTTGGGGAGGGGGATATGTGGGGAGGGGGTGGGGGAATGTGGGGAGGGGGTGGGGGGAATGTGGGGAGGGGGGTGGGGGGAATGTGAGGAGGGGGGTGGGGGGAATATGGGGAGGGGGTGGGGGGGAATGTGGGGAGGGGGTGGGGGGGAATGTGGGGAGGTTGAATGTTCTGCATTGGAGTAGAGACCTCCCGGATCTGGAAACTGTGTAACCCTCAGCCCAAGGCAAGTCAGTGTTGCCTGATTTGGGATCCTTGGAGACTGTGGGAGACATTGGAAATGTGGATCCCATCAGGATCCAGCTTCGTTGGGTTGGCACTAAGAGCTGCAATATCTGTAATGTCCCCCCGCTCACACGCCAAGGAGAAGGGAAGATTCCACTTGCTCCCAGTTCACGATGAATCATAAAATTACCCTAAAAAAAACCCATGGTCTGGATTCCCGGCCCCCCAGCCACGTGTTTCCCGGTCGGGCGCCATTCCTTGGCGGCGAAATTCTCTCTTCCCGCCGACTGTCAATGGAATTTCCCGTTGTATCCGCTCTGTACCGCCGGGAAACCCACGGGCAGGAGTACGCTGTCAGCGGGAAAAATGAATCGCAACAACTGGAGAATTCTGGCCATATCCCAATTCGACCTCTGACCTGTCTGTCCTTAATCTCCTGCTGTGTCCGGAAACTCAAGAACACTTTACAGCTTCCAACCCCAATACTGAGTTCAATAATTGCAGCTAACAATCTCCACCCCCTCATTGTTTCCAGCCAACAGATCTTGGTGTTGATCCTGATTTTCCCGTTTACACCTCCTCGAAACCTATCATTTACTGCTTTACCTGTCCCGTTACCACCTGTTTTATCCCTGCACCATCGGCCCTTTTGCCATTTCAACTCCTCAGCTTTGCACCGTATCACAGATCTTCCTTTTCATCCCCCTCCCGGCCTCGTTTTCTCTCTCTCTCTGCACATCATTGAATGCTATTATATCTCTAATAGGTACAGAAATGATCTCTCCTGGTCCTGATGAAAGGTCATTGACTTTGAAATGTTCTGCCTCAGCTGGGTTCCAATTCTGGGCACTGCACTTTAATCAGGATGACAAGGCCCAGAGGGAGTGGAGGAAATTCACCAGGAGAGACTTCAGCTCTGTGGAGAAATGGGAGAAGTTCTCCTCCGAGCAGGGAAGGTTTTTCAAAATGTTCAAAGTCATTAAGGGTTTTGATAGGATGAATGAACATACAAAATAGGAGCAGGAGGTGGTCTGAGGGAAGGGAACTAGGAGGATGGGGTTAATTAAGGCAATTGGCAAAAGAACGACAATTGACATGAAGAAAACTATCTAGCGGTGAGCTGCAGGGACCTGGAAGGTGTTTAAAGGGCGGAGGAAACAGATTCAATGGTAACTTTCCAAAGGGAATTGGACAGATACCTGTGTGGGGAAAAAGACGGGGAAATCGGGAGTCAGGCATGTTGGGGTTTGGAATTATCTTCCACAGTGAACAGTGAAAACTGGGTCATAGTCAAGGCTGAGTTTGACAGGTTTTTGATTGACGAGGGGATCAAGGGCTATGGGGTCGGCAGGAAAGTGGAGTCGAGGTCACAATCAGATCAGAAATGAACGTGCTCAATGATGGAGCAAACGCAAGGAGCTGCTCCTGCCCCTCTTTCTAACTTATTGTTGTGTTATGTTTCTTCATGTAGCATAAGCTGCTTCCTTGATGTATGCTCTGACAAAGGAAGGTTCAGACTTGGAGATAGGTTTAACACATTTATTGAACAGTTAACAATTCTCCTACTTGGGTTCGACTCTCCTGCTAATCTTGCTATAGTAAGTCGATCTAACTAACCAGTCTGCTCTAAGCCATGCGGTGGGTGTGATGCTTCTGATCTGCCCCTGTCTCTCTGAGTGTCGCCTGTGGAAAGAGAAAGAGCATGTGTGCCCTGTCCTTTTATATGGGTAGCCCAATTGTGGTAGTGTCACCTCTGTGTGTATCGTGACTGCCCATTGGTCGTGTCCTATCTTACTGACCTATTGGTTGAATGTCTGTGTGTCATGTCTCTGGTGCTCCCTCTAGTGTTTATTTAGTGCTAGTGTATCTACATTAACCCCTTGTGTATTTACAGTGATGCATATCACCACACTTATGTAACTGGATGGCTCTTTCAAAGAATTGGTACAGGCATGATTGGCCAAAAGGCCACTTTTTTGTTCTGTAAGACTGGGTCTAAGCCAATTTCTCTCTCTAATGTTGCTGCTTGGACTGTTGATTGCTGACTTTTGCTTCGAATTTCCAGTGTCTGCAGTATTTTGCTCTTCCTGGAACGAGATTTCGTTCCACTCGAAATACGGAATCTCAGTTTGGAGCAAGCAGTATTGGGGAAGGGTTGACATCTCCACGTGGAGCTGGTTTGCGGCGGATACTTTGGCTGTGTTTGCCAGCCTGCTGTCACTCACTCTGCCATTCTGACTGTAGCCAGTAACCTGGCTGAGCTGATCGCTGCATTAATCGTGCTGTCGGCTTGAGTGGAGCCAGGATAAATATTACCCTCGGAGATGTACAAAAAAAACCAGTTCCTCATCCGTCACTTCATTGTGAGCGCAACACAGCAGGGTTTCCATGGAGACGCAAAGCAACCACTTTGGCAACATTCACGTGACTGAAATCTTAAAAGTGAGCTGTTTGGAAATGTGTCATTACCAAGCAATGTGAGGGGTGTTGGTGATGTGAGTGGCCACAATCTGTGTTTCCAAACATCCAATGCTGCACATTGTACAGAAAGTCAGACAACCTTTCCCCTGCCTTGCCGTGATGAATGATTTGGTTGTAAATATTTCTCGAGTGTCTCAGCCGAGGCCCCACCACCCGAGCAAAACATTAACTCGTCCGAGGCCAGGACGCGCAGTTTGGATTTTAGAAAGCGCTTCTTCAAAATATTGTTTTATTGCCTTCTTAAAGTTACAAAGCCAATGTGCAGGAACAGACCATAATCCATCTCCTTCATTGCTCCAAAGGTCATATCAAATTTAATCTGAATCCAATTCATGGTCCCGATGGCAGTATTGGAACTTGCAAGTTCTTTTCAGTTACTTTGTAGAATTGTTTTGGGAAGAATTCTCTGCAGTCCGACGCTGAAATCGGGATTGGCAATCAGGCAGAGAATGGCTTCCGATGCCAAATCCGGGACAGGCGCCACTTTGATGTCAGTTGCCGATGACCCGCCCCCTGGTGCCATCAGGCGCCGCGTGCAGTCGCAATGCCGTTGGTGCATCTTCAGCCTGCCCACCCGCGATGCTCTGCCCCCGATGGGCCAAGTTCCCGGCATCGTGGGTGGGCCACGGGTGATCCCAGTGGTCGGGAACCTGCCGTGCCGGCTGCAGACTGTGCCCAGCGCCGCCCCACTTGGCCGGGATCCATGCCGCTGGCTGGGGGGTAGCTGCTGGGGCTGGGGGGGGGGGAGGGAGTGGTGGGGGGGGGGGGGGGGAGTGGGCTGTGGGGTCGGGGTGGGCGGGTTGCGGTTTCAGCACGACCAGCGCCAGATTTTACGACGTGACCGGTGCAGCTCGACAGCTCTGCACATGCGCAGACCGGGACCCGGCAATACTCCGGCCGTTTTCCACGCAATCCGCCGGTGGCTGACGTGGCGCCGGTGCTAGCCCCTCATCGGTATCGGTGATGGGTTCACGCCGATTCTCCTGTCGTGATCCACCTGTGGATTCTCCATTAGCGCCGGCTCTTAGGCACTGGAACGGAGAGCTCCACCCATTACTTTTAAATAATATTGAACATGGGGAATAAAGCCTGTTGGGACGCAATGAAGAGTCATCCAATCAGATAACTACCAGACCATTTGCTTTCTGATTGGCTGTAGGAAAGGCAAGTGTCACAAAGATGGATGTGGCAGGCAACCGGTGGGCGGAGAGTTGGGGGGGGGGGGGGGGGGGATGGCAGACTGGAGGTCATGTGATGAAAACATCATCAAAACATCCCCCCAGAATTGGTGACCCCCTAACTGACGCGCTGCTGACTGGGAGGTGGAAGTGATGCTCACTGAACCACAACTGCCATTAGCAGACTGTCCCCTGAATGTATTGAACACGTTGATCTCTAAAGATCCTGCCAGGAACCGGTTTCAGTGAGGGGAAGTGATGGTATCGCATTGCTGAGCGATCCACACCCCAACACAAATCATTTCACCTGTCTGGCTCTGAAGTAGACTAAACTCCCCCAGATCATAGAATCATACAGACATTCAGTCCATTGCGCTCCTTGAAAGACTGGCTCACTCATCTTACACCCCCCCCCCCCACCCCCCCCCCCCCCCCCCCCCCCCCCCCCCCACCCCCCCCCCCCCATCGCCCTGCATATATTCCTTCCAGTATATCTCCAATTCCCTTTTGCAAGTTCCTGAATCTGCTTCCATCACCTGTTCAAGCAGCACCTTCCAGATCACAGCAACACGCTGGGAAAATGTTCTCCTAACCCTAGTTCTTTTACCAATGATTTTAAATCTGAGTCCGCTGGTTAACTACCTGCCTGGCAGCGTAATTTCTCCCCATTTACACTGTCAAAGCCCTTCATTATTTTGAACTCTTAAATCTCTCTCTAAACTTGTGACATTATGATAAATGTTCAGAACTGTAAGGGTTAATGTTATGTCCAAATCAACCACTAGAGGGAGCTAGATGCAGAGCTATAGAAGGCATTGGTGCTAAGCATTCTGGGTGAGAGGTTGAGGAGAAACTGGAAGACAAACTGTAGAAAGATAGTGTGAGTGAGAGCAGATCATAGTTATGGTATTAGTGTGGAGATTAATAGTAGATGAGTGTAGGTTGTCCTCGGATTAGAACCACAAAGAACACCACAAAACTTGCTCTGCTGTGTGGGGAACAACCCCAGCTTTGAAAGTCATTGGGGGCGATTCAATGGAAACATTTCAACGTCCGGTTTTGGACCCCCCCCCGGGCGGGGTGTTTTGCGATGGCCACGTGGTGCCAAAAGTGAGCCCCCAGAGATTTTCAACATTACCGGCTCCCTCGCCGTCTGATTGGCCAGACTCACACCTCAGCTGCCCGTCGCTAACAAGGAGGAGCTGCTTCTGAACGGTCCCTCACCACTCACTCCCGGTCAACACGCAAGCATGGCAGCGCGCAGACCTGCTCTTCGCTTTGGGAACCTGGCCAGGGCTCTCGACGTTGGGGACGATGGGCGGGACAACCTGTTTCCCCCGAGGGGGTCAGAGGACCAGCAGGGTCAGCGATACCGTCTGGGAGGCAGGGGCAGCGGCTCTCAGTACGGGCAGCATGACCAGGAGGATCGCCATCCAATGTCGGAAAAAGACAAACGACCTCCACCGAGCTGCAAGGGTAAGTTACCACCTCTCTCCTGGCATCAGTTCCGCCTCCCGCCCCTCGAATTTACAAACCTTCCCCCACCCCCACAAATCACCGGCTGTCACTTTGCACCATCCCCACATCTGATCTTCATGCTTGTTCCTCAGCGCGCCCGGGCACTCGCCAGTACAACCCCTTCATGTCCCGATGCGGTGCCCACACGTGCCACCTGCTATTGACTCTCCCTGACCCATCAAGTGTGTGGCTCGGACAGCACGGTAGCACAGTGGTTAGCACTGCTGCCCCACAGCGCTGAGGACCCGGGTTCGATCCCGGCCCCGGGTCACAGTCCGTGTGGAGTTTGCACATTCTCCCCATGTCTGCGTGGGTCTCACCCCCACAACCCAAAAGATGTGCAGGGTAGGTGGATTGGCCACGCTAAATTGCCCCTTAATTGGAAAAGACAATTGGGTAATCTAAATTTAAAATTTTGAAAAAGCATGTAGCTCACAATGCCCTCTCCCTGTTTCCGCAGGAGAAGATAGCCCATAATAAATAGGAAAGGGCCAGGACGGGGGAGGAATCCCAGAGATTTGAGTCCTCAGCCCTTATGAGGAATGGGCCGGGATTTGGTGGGGTTGCCCGAGGAGACCGCAGTCCACCACCATCCCACCCCTCACCCTCGGGGTCCCAGTGGTCAAATGTCTTAAGCCCCATGAAGACCCCGTTCAGATGGGTTTGAGCGCGCTGTTGGCAGAAAGGAAGAGTTTTGCAGGAAACTGAAGAGCAGCAGAGCTTTCCTCACAGTGAGGAGTCATCACTCTCCTTCCGTCTAGTGACCCCGCTGACAGTGCCAACACAGACCCATCACCCAGAGAGATCTTACACAGTCCCTTGGAGGAGGAACGCAGCAGCTGGGGAGGGGGAGGTGTGATGGGGGGGATGATGGGGGATTGGGGGAGGGAGGGAAATGGGGGGGAGTGGCAGAGGGGGAGATTGAGGGTGGGTGAGCTGATGGACTCAGCCTCATCCTATGAGAATCTGGAGACAATGAGGGTCTCCCTGGTCCTCCTCGCATGTGGGACCCTTGTGCCACCTGTCCCCCTCCCTCCAGCCCCTCCTGGACTGCCTCCTCCTCCTCCTCCTGCTGCCCCTCCTCCCCCAGCCTGTCAGATTGTGGAGGGCACAGCACACCACCACAAAGTGGGACACCCTCTGGGGATATACTGCAGGGCACCGTCAGAGTGGTCCAGATATCGGAACCACATTTCCAGCAGTCCAGTGCACCGCCCAATGACAGCAGGGGTGTCAGCGTGGGCCTCATTGTATCGTGTCTCTCCCTCGATCTCAGGCCTCCGCACTGGCGCCACCAGCCAGGCCCTCAGCAGATATTCCTTGAACCCCCCCACCCCCACGAACCAACCCGTCATCCTGGGATGGTCCTTGAAGATGCCAGGGATGGAGTGCCCCAGGATAGAAGCGGGAGCAGAGCTCCGTCCTGGGTGTGTTCGGTGGGACAGACAGGCGGCAACTGTGGTTGCCCCTGTTATAGGTCTCCACAATATTTAAAGGTGACAGGAAGGTCTCACAGATGCAACACCCCCCCCCCCCCCCACCCCCACCCCCCCAGGGGCGACCCCCGACCTAGAACTGAGGGAGAATTCAGAATGTCCAATTCACCTCTTAGCACGTCTTTTAGAACTTGTGGGAGGAAACCGGAGCATTCGGAGGAAAACCCACGCAGACACGGGGAGAACGTGCAGACTCCACACAGACAGTGACCAAAGCCGGGAATCGAACCTGGGATCCTGGTGCTGTCATGTGTTTATTCATTTTCCCCACAAATGTCTCTACTTCCTACAGTCTGAGGGGGAGTCATTGAGGAGTCTAGTAGCTGTGGGGAAGAAGCTGTTCCCACGTCTGGATGTTCGGGTCTGCAGACTTCTGTACCTTCTGCCTGATGGAAGGGTCTGGAAGAAGGCAATGCCTGGGTGGGAGGGGTTTCTGACAATGCTGTCTGCCTTCCTGAGGCAGCGAGAGGTGTAGACAGAATCTACTAGGGGTCCATCTACTTCCTACAAAGCTAAAGGAATTTGGCATGTCTGCATCGACTCTCACAAACTTCTACAGATGTGCGTGGTACACTATCAATTACGACGAGACGAGAGTAGGATGTAACCGAGGCTTTATTACGCAGAGATGTGTAGCCTCCTGCAGCTGCTGCCGAAATGGCTGCAGCTCGGGGAGCACACACATTTATACTCCGCCTACTGGGCGGAGCCAGCAGGCAGGGATCTACCCCCGTACCTGTAGTACAGGGGCCTTACCGCAATACCCTCGAATGCAGTGCAGTATATACAATATAATACAACAGTGTTGACTACCACAGTGCGATGGAGAGCATCCTATCCGGCTGCATCACAGCCTGGTATGGCAACTGCTCGGCCCAAGATCGCAAGAAACTGCAGACTGTGGTGAACTCAGCCCAACGCATCACACAAGCTTCCCACCCCCACATTGATTCTGTCTGCACCTCCCGCTGCCTCAGGAAGGCAGACAGCATTATCAGAGACCCCTCCCACCCAGACTTTGCCTTCTTTTAGACCCATCAGGCAGAAGGTACAAAAGTCTGAAGACCCAAACATCCAGACACAGGAACAGCTTCTTCCCCACAGCTACAAGACTCCTCAACGACTCCCCCTCTTGGACTGATCTGTTCCCTGTAAGAACACTATTCACGATGCCCTATGTTGCTCTTGCTCATGTATTTGCTTTGTTTGGCCCCTTGTTCCGCACTGTAACCAATCACTGTTTGTCGATGTACCAGTTGTCAATGTTCTCTGTTGATTATTCTTTTTTGTCTACTATGTACGTACTGTGTACGTTCCCTCGGCCGCAGAAAAAATACTTTTCACTGTACTTGGGTACATGTGACAATAAATCAAATCAAATCAAATCACAAATGTATCGACACTGTTCACCTCAGCCACTCCCCGTGCTATCGACTTCCACATTCTCACCATTCTCTGGCTAAAGAAATTTCGCCTGAACCTTTTTGTTGGATTTGTTGTCTTGTTGGTGTGACATTTATTTTTACATTAGGTCACCACTTGGCTTCTCTTCAGAGAAAAGAGCTCAGCCTTTCCTGACAGATATTTATAACTGCTCAGTTCTGGAACCATCCTTATGAATCTTCCCACTTGCATGTTCTCCAGTGCACCTACATCCTTGTTGGTAACACGTAGGCCAGAACTGTACAAGGTGCTTCAGGGGAGGAGAATAAAGTCCACGTCTGACAGGACTTGCGTTGCCAATTTGTTTGGGTCTATTTGTCGAGGCTTCATAGAATTTTACAGATCATAGAATTTACAGTGCAGAAGGAGGCCATTCGGCCCATCAAGTCTGCACCGGCTCTTGGAAAGAGCACCCTACCCCCTACCCAAGGTCAACACCTCCACCCTATCCCCATAACCCAGTAACCCCACCCAACACTAAGGGTAATTCTGGACACTAAGGGCAATTTATCATGGCCAATCCACCTAAACCGCACATCTTTGGACTGTGGGAGGAAACCGGAGCACCCGGAGGAAACCCACGCACACACGGGGAGGATGTACAGACTCCGCACAGACAGTGACCCAAGCCGGAATCGAACCTGGGACCCTGGAGCTGTGAAGCGATTGTGCTTTCCACAATGCTACCATGTTTCACCGCATGATTTCCTGCCTCTAATCCATCCTGACCCCGCACCCCTTCCATTGGTCAATCAGCATGCCAGTCGTCATGGTACCCGTCCTCCCATGACCAACTGGAATGCAAATAGACACTTCGTCACCCAAGTGACCGCCAAGGATCAGCGAATCAAACGGCCCCTTTTTCTCCATATCTGCCACTTTTATAACCAACAAGCAAAAAGTGTTCAAAGACTCTGAAAAAAAATACAGAATATTTTAATTAATACACTCCCTTGATTACTCCTTTTGTTTTGCTCCCAGCACTTTGTCCTGGAGATTAATCTTCAATTGCTGGAGGCTCCAGGAGCCACGCTACAGGGTCGACCATTTAATCAGAGTCAGCAAATACCAGGAGGTCGGAGGAGGAACCGTTCCCTCAACAGGGCTAATGTGAGAAAGAATCAATGTGACATGAAGCACCAGCCCATGGGCACTCCCTCTCTCCCTCTCTCTCTCTCTCTCCCTCGCTTTCTCTGCAGGCAACAGCTTGTGACCGACGTAAGAATGAGCGGGTTCCTGGACTTGGACATTGTCAGGAATGTAAACAATCAGCTGCCTGGACTGTCACTGTTTCGGGGGATGCTGCAGAGCGATGAGACAAACATCTCCACATAAACGGAGAGAGGGAAGAGTTCCTGCCCACTGTTTCTGATTCATGCCGGGGCAAAACAGTGATAGATCACAGCAAAACTTTCCACTTCACAACAGTGTCATCGTTACTCCCCAATGCTGGGCTGAATTTAATGCAATACCTGGAGGGGAATTTGGTATTTCATTGGGTGCGAGAGTGTCAGTGCTTGAATGAGGGACCCAGCCTCAGGATGGAGGGGCCCCGCTGAGCTCTACCTCCTCTCGGCTGCAGTAAGACGTTCTGACAAGTCCTCTTGCAATGAAGGCCAACATACCATCTGCTTTCCTAACCGCTAGCTGTATCCGCATGCTTGCTTTCAGTGACTGCTGTACAAGGCCACGCAGGCTCCTTTGCACATCAACATTTCCCAATCTATAACCATTTAAATAACACTCTGCTATTCTGTTTCTCGTTTCCAAGTGGATAACTTCACATTTATTCATGTTATACTGCATCTGCCACGTAATTGCTCACTCACTCAACTTGAATCTAAATCACCTTGAAGCCTTTTAACATCCTCCTCAGGTCACTCACATTCCCTCCAGGTTTTGTGTCACCATCAAACTTGGAAATATTACTTTTGGTTCTATCATCCAAATCATTGATATACATTGTGAATAGCTGGGGCCCAAGCACTGATCACTGTGCGTCTTCACTAGTCACTGCCTGCCACTTCAAAAAAGACCCATTTATTCCTACTCATGGTTCCCTCTCTGCTAACCAATTCTCAATCCATGCCAACAGATTACCCCAATCCCATGCACTTTAACTTTGCACATTGACCTCTTATGTGGGACTTTATCAAAGGCTTTTTGAAAATCCAAATACACCACATCCACTGGTTCACCCTTATCTATTCTACTAGTTACATCCTCAGAAACCCCCAGTAGGTTTGTCAAACATGATTTCCCTTTCGTAAATCCATGTTGACTTTGCCTAATTGTTGATATTTTCTAAGTGTCCCGTTTTCTCACCCTTTATAACAGATCGAGCATTTCCCTTATGCTGACGTTAGTGTAAAGGGTCTATAATTCCCTGTTTACTACCTCCTTTTTTAAATAGTGGCGTTCCATTTGCCACCCTCCAATCTGCTGGAGCTGTTCCAGGAGCAACAGAATGTTGGAAGATTGCAACTAACATATCCCCTATTTCCACGGGCACCTCCTTTGGTACCCTGGGATGGAGTTTATCAGGCCCTGAGAATTTATCGACTGAAAGTCCCACTCATTTCTCCAGCATTATTTTTTAGCAATACTAATTTCCTTCATTTCCTCCTTATCACTAGACCCTTGCTTCCTTACATTTCTGGGCAGTTATTTTCCATGAAAACAGAATTAAAGTAGTTGTTTAATTTCTTTGCCATTTCCTTGTTGTATATTATGAATTCTCCTCTTTCGGACTGTAACGAACCTACCTTTATCTTCACTAATCTTTGTATTTTCACTTATGGAAGCTTTTAGGGGCTGATTTAGCACAGGGCTAAATCGCTGGCTTTCAAAGCAGACCAAGGCAGGCCAGGAGCACGGTTCAATTCCCATACCAGCCTCCCCGAACAGGCGCCAGAATGTGGCGACTAGGGGGCTTTTCACAGTAACTTTATTTGAAGCCTACTTGTGGCGATAAGCAATTTTCATTTCATTTCACTTAATTTTACAGTCTGCTTTTATGTTACTTGCAAATTTACTTTAATACCTATTTTTACCCTCTTAATTAATCCCTTAGTACTCCTTTGCTGAATTCTAAACTGTTACCAGTCCTCTGGCTTGCTACTTTTTCTCGCAACTCTTTTGATCAAATACTATCCTTAGGGTGGCACGGTAGCACAGTGGTTAGCACTGTTGCATCACAGCACCAGGGTCGCAGGATTGATTCTCGACTTGGGTCACTGTCTGTGCGGAGTCTGCACGTTCTTCCCGTGTCTGCGTGGGTTTCCTCCCACAAGTCCCTAAAGACGTGCTGTTAGGTCATTTGGACATTCTGAATTCTTCCCAGGGGCCACTTTAGAAGAGACAGACCTTGTTATTGTGTTTTAATTGAAATCATAGCAGGTGGAGCTCAGAAGCTAGAAAGAGCAAACAGCTGTCAGCTCTGTCATCGGTCGAAGCAGGACAAGGAAGTTGCATAAAAGCAGACTTCCCCCAAAAAAACACCATGGGCGAAATTCTCCCATCGGGAGACTAAGTCCCGACGCCGGAGTGAAACCGGAGTGTTTCACTCCGGCGTCGGAGGCCGCTCCCTGCCCCCTATTCTCCCATCCCCGGGGGGGATGGGAGCGGCGCCACCTCATTTACGCGCGCTGGGCCTTGGTGCCGCGTAAAAGCAGCACTGCGTAAACTACACGGCCGGCGCCGCGTAAATTACGTCACCCGCGCATGCGCAGTTTGGCCGGTGCCAACCCGCGCATGCGCAGTTGCCGCAGCGCCAGTTTGGGGGGGGGTGGAGAATTGCGTGCGGGTGCCGGGGCGGCATGGCGGGACTTGCCCGCCGCCCCAGCGATTCTCCCTCCCGGCATGTGGGGGGGGGGGGGGGGAGAATTCCACTCCATAAATCTAAAGAAATGCTGGTTAAGGAAATTAGAGGATGAAGAGAAGTTTCCAGGATGTCTGAAGTTAAACGAACATAGGAAGCTGGAACCGGGTACTGTTCATTAAAGCCACAGACAGAGTTGAGAAGGAGTTGGCTAGTGAGATGCTAAAAAGATATCTGAAATGGTTTTAAGGTTTGCGACAAAGAACAAAGAAAAGTACAGCACAGGAACAAGCCCTTCGGCCCTCCAAGCCTGCCTAGCATAAATTTTCTACACTTCCAGGGTCCGTATCCCTCTATTCCCATCCTATTCATGTATTTGTCAAGCTGCCCCTTAAATGTCACTATCGTCCCTGCTTCCAGCACCTCCTTCAGCAGCGAGTTCCAGGCACCCACTACGCATATTACTACAGCCTGTGAATCAATGGTTGAAGGAATTGTGAAGCAATTGGTGGCTGGATCCTAGAGACGGTGTAAAATCTTGAAAGCATTTGAGACAAAGGATCATTGAAAATACAGTTGTAAAACCTGGAATTGGATCCTTGTTGGGAACAGTTGAGAGAAAGCATTATTTGGAAGAAGGTTCTGAAACGTGTCTTTTTGCAACTGGAGCTTGGAATCGATGGTGTGGAAGCCAGAGTGTAGAGAGATAGGTTGTGTCATGGTGTAAGGATCATCTGGCGGAATTTGAGGAGAATTCCACAGTTCACTAGAGTGGCATCTGCCACTTGATTTCAGACTGGAGTGTATCTGACCAGTCAGCCTGTGGATTTAAAGGGACTATGTGTTTACCGAGAACATTTTAAGCATAAGATATATTTTGCAACCTGTGTTATCCTTTAAACCTGTGTTAATTGGTGAAGAGAAGTGGGAGTGCAGGAGTATCTTGTTATTGTCAAACTTCTCAAGTTTAATGGGCGCGATTCTCCGCAAATGCGGAAAGACGTAAAGGCTGCCGTGAAACTGGCCGTGTTTCACGGCAGCCTCCGCGCCCCCTCCCGGGACCCAATTCTCCCCCCCCCGGGCGGGGCTAGCAGTGCGGCCCCGCAAAGCATGGCATCATAGGCTTAGCAACCATCGCTAAGCCCGCGCGCCAAGGGTCACGGCGGCTGACACACCGATGACGTCAGCCGCGCATGCGCGGATTGGACAGCTCCAACACGCGCATGCGCGGATGACGTCATCACGCATATGCGTCAAACCCGCGAATGCGCGAGCCGTCATGCCCCTCAGCCGCCCCGCGGACCGATCCTGCGGGGCGGCGGAGGAACAAAGAGTGCGCGGGTATCGGACCCGCTGCCCGCGATCGGTGCCCACCTGGGAACTCGGCCCATCGGCCAGGGGAGAATCGCTGTTCGCCGTAAAAACCGTCGAGCAGCGATTCGTGTCGTGGGGCGGCCGTGGCAGGGGGAGAATAGCGGGAGGTCGGGAAAAATGTCGGGAAGGCCATCCCGCTATTCTCCGACCCGTCGTGGGCAGCGGAGAATCGCGCCCATTTTTCATTGTTAAAAGCTAATTAGCTGTCCTGTGACTTTGTTCTTCCACGTTTTCTAAAACAAGTAAAAGTTATCGTCTTTTGTGCAAGGGTTCCGTTCTGGGATCTTCCTGCCCAGTTGTAACATTAACGGGAATTATAACAGCTACAGTCCAGGAATTCATCTTCCACAGTATTATTGCTAATTTGGCTTTCCCAATCTATATGTAGATTAATGTTACCCATGGTTACTGCAGCACCCTTGTTACATATATCTCTAGTTTCCTTTTTAATGCCAACTCCTATTTTATGACTACTATTTGGAGGCCTATAGACATCTCTATCTCCACCCAGACTGATTCTACATGTAGGTTTTCTGAGCCAATATCCATCTCACCATCGCACTGATTTTATCCTTTCCTAATAATGCCACCCCACCTTGTTATCCTATTTTTCCTGTCCTTCCTAAAGTACACTTGGATATTCAGATCCCAGCCCTGGTCACCTTGCAGCCATGTCTCCAATAATCACAATCATATTGTACCCATTTACAGCAGTTTGCGAATGCTTTGTGCATTTATATACAGTGGGCAGGATTCCCTGTCCCAGGAAGCCCGGAATGCTTTCCCAGATAGGACGGAGAATCGGGCATAGGGGGAAAATTGGGATCAATGATGGGCGGCGTTCTGAACACGGTGCTCCGACCCCCTAATGGCAGCGGGAATGAGGTACACGCTGCATGCCAGCCCGGGGGAATGTAAATAAATGCAACTGGGTCTCAATGACCCATTTACATCTATTTAGCGGGCCCAGCTCCCTACGTGCCAGCCTCCAATGATTCTCAGGTCCCTGCGGCCGAGAATCACGTTGGCGAGGATCACCTGTGGTGTCTGTCAGTGTGACCCTAGCATTATGGACCTCACAACAGCTCAACCTTGGCACACCGCGAGGTCCATCACACCATGACCACGCTGGTAGAGACCATCCAAGCTCTTCCGAGGGCCACCCCCCAACAATGCCCATGCCTCCTCTACCAGAGCTCCGCCCATGTACCCCCCCAGGGATCCTGGAATAGGGGACCCCCACAAGGACCCCTGTAATTAGGGAACCCTTCCCCCAGGGACCGCTGTAATAGGGGAACCCCTCCCAGGGGCCCGTGTAATAGGGGAACCCCTCTCAGGGACCCCTGTAATGGGGGAACCCCTCCCAGGGGCCCGTGTAATAGGGGAACCCCTCTCAGGGACCTCTGTAATGGGGGAACCCCTCTCAGGGACCTCTGTAATAGGGGAACCCCTCTCAGGGACCTCTGTAATGGGGGAACCCCTCTCAGGGACCTCTGTAATGGGGGAACCCCTCTCAGGGACCTCTGTAATGGGGGAACCCCTCTCAGGGACCTCTGTAATGGGGGAACCCCTCTCAGGGACCTGTGTAATAGGGGAACCCCTCCCAGGGACCTCTGTAATAGGGGAACCCCTCTCAGGGACCCCTGTAATGGGGGGAACCTCTCAGCAACCCCTGTAAAAAGGGGTCCCCTCTCTCAGGGACTCCTGTAATAGAGGAACACCCCCCTCCAGCGATCCCTGTAATAGAGGAGACCCCCCCTGCAGCTACAGGACCTGGCTATCGGGGTTCCACTCAAGATGGTGGCCCGATAGCAGGAATCTCCGGGAACCCCTTGTATTCCACGCCATGTATAAATTTGCATGACACGGAACACCGAATTGTTTGTTGGTTTGCGCTCTCGGGGGATTGTAAACTGGTTGCAATTCAGCTCCAGCAGAAGTCGATCGGGCAAGGTTCTCCGTTCCCTGACACCGATTTCATAATTGGCGATTGGGCGGAGAATCCCCTTTGACCCCAAAATCTAGAGATCCATTGAGAGAGAGAAAAACAGAGAGACGGACGGAAACCAACATTGCGAGAGAAGCAGCAGGAAATAGAGAGAGAGAGAGATAAACAGAGAGAGAGAAACAGAGAGAGAGAGAAGCAGAAGGAGAGAGAGGATTACAGAGAGAGAGAGAGAGAGAGAACCAGACAAAGAGAGACATAGCCAGAATGAGAAAGGTCAGGAGAGAAATGAGAGAAAGTGGTAGAGATAGATAACAAGAGAGAGAGAGAAGAAGAGGGAATGAGAGAGAAAGGGACAGAAACTAATAAGAAACAAAGTAGCAAAATCAGAGAAATACCAAGAATATGGAGTTAGAAAAACAGGAAGAGCTGTTGAAGGAATGGTTGGGGTTGATGGAGAAGATTGCAGCTGCTTAACCACCCCAGAGTTCACAAGCTGAAGCTGTTCAATATCTTTAGCTCTGGGTAAACACCTGGGGAAATCTCTCAAAGCTCGTCTAGGTCTGTGGACCCCTACCTCCATCTTGTACCATCACCTCCACCATGTGGCTGTCTCTTGCTGGATCTCCGCCCACGAGAGTCACCTCCCCAGTCTCCGAATCAACCGAGAGCCATTGGATTGAATCATTTCCCAGGCGGAATCTGCCAGATACAAAAAGTCTCGTTAGAGTGTGTGACGGGGTAGACGCTGAGAGACCGGTTTCTATTGGCTGGAGACCGGAGTACACTGGGGCCACAGTCTCAGGGTAAGGGATTGGTTACTGCAGACTGAGGCGGGGGACATTCCTTCACTCAGAGGGTTGTGAATCTTTGTGGAATTCCCAGACAGCCGTGGATGTTCCATTGTTGGCTAAGCGGGAATGTCGAGCTGAGGTAGAAGACAGAGCAAGCTGCAGGGGTGCTGTGGTCTACCCCTTATGTCAAGCTGATATGAATCAAATTGAAATTCTCTGATGGATTTGATGTGAGGAGAAATATCTAGCAGACAAGAGTGTTCTGGAACCTGTACACGAACACATCCATCCCATTCGGAGACCTGGATCCCGCTCTCGTACCTGTTTACCTCAGTTGGCTGGACAGTTGGTTTGTGACGCAGAGCGAGGCCAGCAGTGTAGGTTCAATTCCCCGCACCGGCTGAGGTTATTCCTAAAGGCCCCGCCTTCTCACCTTGCCCCTCGCTTGAGGTGTGGTGATCCTCGGGTTAAATCACCGCCAGTCAGCTCTCCCCCCTCAAAGGGACTATGATGACTTTACCTTTATTTACTCTCACACCTGCATCCCAGCCTCACGCCCCTCTCGCACCTGCATCGCACGCTCATGCCCCAATCCCACTCTCACTGTTTTCCTCGAATGGGTGATGTATAAAACCTTAAAATTCAAGCTCAGCCATTCAAGGTTGGTGTGAGGAAGCAGCTGTGTGGTGAACGTATTGCATTAACCATTCACCATGTATGTCATTGTATCACGCTGTTGCCCATGAGGGCTCCACCTATGGACCATTGTACGATATTACATGGAATGTATCATGTTGGTACCTTTGTGGGCTCTGCCCCTGGCTCCTCCCCTTGAGGGGGGGATATAAACAACAGTTGCCCTGTAGGCGGCTCTCAGTAGCAGAGCAGTCGCAGGCAGGCACTGTTCTAGTCGATTAAAGCCACAGTTTACATCTACACTCTGTTACGTGTGAATTGATGGTCGCATCAAGCTGTTCACACATCTCCAGGCTGACATTTCTGGTGCTGTCTGAGGGAGTGCTGTGCTGGGGGAGTGCTGTACAGGGGGAGTGCTGTGCTGAGGGAGTGCTGTACTGAGGGAGTGCTGTACTGAGGGAGTGCTGTACTGGGGGAGTGCTGTGCTGGGGGAGTGCTGTACTGAGGGAGTGCTGTACTGAGGGAGTGCTGTACTGAGGGAGTGCTGTACTGAGGGAGTGCTGTACTGGGGGAGTGCTGTGCTGGGGGAGTGCTGTACTGAGGGAGTGCTGTACTGAGGGAGTGTTGTACTGAGGGAGTGCTGTACTGGGGAGTGCTGCACTGAGGGAGTGCTGTACTGGGGGAGTGCTGTGCTGGGGGAGTGCTGTGCTGAGGGAGTGCTGTACTGAGGGAGTGCTGTACTGAGGGAGTGCTGTACTGGGGGAGTGCTGTGCTGGGGGAGTGCTGTACTGAGGGAGCGCTGTGCTGGGGGAGTGCTGTACTGGGGGAGTGCTGTGCTGGGGGAGTGCTGTACTGAGGGAGTGCTGTGCTGGGGGAGTGCTGTACTGAGGGAGTGCTGTACTGAGGGAGTGCTGTACTGAGGGAGTGCTGTACTGAGGGAGTGCTGTACTGAGGGAGTGTTGTGCTGTACTGAGGGAGTGCTGTGCTGAGGGAGTGCTGTACTGAGGGAGTGCTGTACTGAGGGAGTGCTGTACTGAGGGAGTGCTGTACTGGGGGAGTGCTGTGCTGAGGGAGTACTGTACTGGGGGAGTGCTGTACTGTACTGAGGGAGTGCTGTACTGAGGGAGTGCTGTACTGAGGTAGTGCTGGACTGAGGGAGCGCTGTACTGAGGGAGTGCTGTACTGAGGGAGCGCTGTACTGAGGGAGCGCTGTACTGAGGGAGCGCTGTACTGAGGTAGTGCTGTACTGGATGAGTGCTGTGCTGAGGGAGTGCTGTACTGAGGGAGTGCTGTGCTGAGGGAGTGTTGTACTGAGGGAGTGTTGTACTGAGGGAGTGCTGTGCTGTACTGAGGGAGTGCTGTGCTGTACTGAGGGAGTGCTGTGCTGTCTGAGGGAGTGCTGTACTGAGGGAGCGGTGCACTGAGGGAGCGCTGTACTGAGGGAGTGCTGTACTGAGGGAGCGCTGCACTGAGGGAGTGCTGTGCTGAGGGAGTGCTGTACTGTACTGAGGGAGTGCTGCACTGAGGGAGTGCTGTACTGAAGGAGCGCTGTACTGAGGGAGTGCTGCACTGTACTGAGGGAGTGCTGTACTGAAGGAGTGCTGTACTGAGGGAGTGCTGCACTGTACTGAGGGAGTGCTGTACTGAGGGAGTGCTGAACTGAGGGAGTGCTGTGCTGAGGGAGTGCTGTACTGTACTGAGGGAGTGCTGTACTGAAGGAGTGCTGCACTGTACTGAGGGAGTGCTGTACTGTACTGAGGGAGTGCTGTACTGAGGGAGTGCTGTACTGAGGGAGTGCTGTACTGAGGGAGTGCTGTACTGTACTGAGGGAGTGCTGTACTGA
The DNA here is from genome assembly GCF_902713615.1 of Scyliorhinus canicula. Lineage (NCBI taxonomy): Eukaryota > Metazoa > Chordata > Chondrichthyes > Carcharhiniformes > Scyliorhinidae > Scyliorhinus > Scyliorhinus canicula. Next base: position 4,396,123 of record NC_052154.1, on the reverse strand, counting down.
GGGAGTGCTGTACTGAGGGAGTGCTGTACTGAGGGAGTGCTGTACTGAGGGAGTGCTGTACTGAGGGAGTGCTGTACTGGGGGAGTGCTGTACTGAGGGAGTGCTGTACTGAGGGAGTGCTGTACTGTACTGAGGGAGTGCTGTACTGAGGGAGTGCTGTACTGAGGGAGTGCTGTACTGAGGGAGTGCTGTGCTGCGGGAGCGCTGTACTGAGTGAGTGCTGTACTGTACTGAGGGAGTGCTGTACTGAGGGAGCGCTGTACTGAGGGAGCGCTGTACTGAGGGAGCGCTGTACTGTACTGAGGGAGTGCTGTACTGAGGGAGCGCTGTACTGAGGGAGCGCTGTACTGTACTGAGGGAGTGCTGTACTGAGGGAGTGCTGTACTGAGGGAGTGCTGTGCTGAGGGAGCGCTGTACTGAGGGAGCGCTGTACTGTACTGAGGGAGTGCTGTACTGAGGGAGTGCTGTACTGAGGGAGTGCTGTACTGGGGGAGTGCTGTACTGGGGGAGTGCTGTACTGAGGGAGCGCTGTACTGGGGGAGTGCTGTACTGAGGGAGCGCTGTACTGAGGGAGCGCTGTACTGAGGGAGTGCTGTACTGAGGGAGTGCTGTACTGAGGGAGTGCTGTACTGAGGGAGTGCTGTGCTGTACTGAGGGAGTGCTGTACTGAGGGAGTGCTGTACTGGGGGAGTGCTGTACTGAGGGAGTGCTGTACTGAGGGAGTGCTGCACTGAGGGAGCGCTGTACTGAGGGAGTGCTGTGCTGAGGGAGTGCTGTACTGAGGGAGTGCTGTGCTGAGGGAGTGCTGTGCTGAGGGAGTGCTATACTGAGGGAGCGCTGTACTGAGGGAGTGCTGCACTGAGGGAGCGCTGTACTGAGGGAGTGCTGTACTGAGGGAGTGCTGTACTGAGGGAGTGCTGTGCTGAGGGAGTGCTGTACTGAGGGAATGCTGTACTGAGGGAGTGCTGTACTGAGGGAGTGCTGTACTGAGGGAGTGCTGTGCTGAGGGAGTGCTGTACTGAGGGAGTGCTGTACTGGGGGAGTGCTGTGCTGAGGGAGTGCTGTACTGAGGGAGCGCTGTGCTGTACTGAGGGAGTGCTGTACTGAGGGAGTGCTGTACTGAGGGAGTGCTGTACTGAGGGAGTGCTGTACTGAGGGAGTGCTGTGCTGAGGGAGTGCTGTACTGAGGGAGTGCTGTGCTGTACTGAGGGAGTGCTGTACTGGGGGAGTGCTGTGCTGAGGGAGTGCTGTGCTGAGGGAGTGCTGTACTGAGGGAGTGCTGTACTGAGGGAGTGCTGTGCTGAGGGAGCGCTGTACTGAGGGAGTGCTGCACTGAGGGAGCGCTGTACTGAGGGAGTGCTGTACTGAGGGAGCGCTGTACTGGGGGAGTGCTGTGCTGGGGGAGTGCTGTACTGTACTGGGGGAGTGCTGTACTGAGGGAGTGCTGTGCTGTACTGAGGGAGTGCTGTACTGGGGGAGTGCTGTGCTGAGGGAGTGCTGTACTGAGGGAGTGCTGTGCTGTGCTGAGGGAGTGCTGTACTGGGGGAGTGCTGTGCTGAGGGAGTGCTGTACTGAGGGAGTGCTGTGCTGAGGGAGTGCTGTACTGAGGGAGTGCTGTGCTGTACTGAGGGAGTGCTGTACTGGGGGAGTGCTGTGCTGAGGGAGCGCTGTACTGAGGGAGTGCTGCACTGAGGGAGCGCTGTACTGAGGGAGTGCTGTACTGAGGGAGCGCTGTACTGAGGGAGTGCTGCACTGAGGGAGCGCTGTACTGAGGGAGTGCTGCACTGAGGGAGCGCTGTACTGAGGGAGTGCTGTACTGAGGGAGCGCTGTACTGGGGGAGTGCTGTGCTGGGGGAGTGCTGTACTGTACTGGGGGAGTGCTGTACTGAGGGAGTGCTGTGCTGTACTGAGGGAGTGCTGTACTGGGGGAGTGCTGTGCTGAGGGAGTGCTGTACTGGGGGAGTGCTGTGCTGGGGGAGTGCTGTACTGTACTGGGGGAGTGCTGTACTGAGGGAGTGCTGTGCTGTACTGAGGGAGTGCTGTACTGAGGGAGTGCTGTGCTGTACTGAGGGAGTGCTGTACTGAGGGAGTGCTGTGCTGAGGGAGTGCTGTGCTGAGGGAGTGCTGTGCTGTACTGAGGGAGTGCTGTACTGAGGGAGTGCTGTACTGAGGGAGTGCTGTACTGAGGGAGTGCTGTACTGAGGGAGTGCTGTACTGAGGGAGTGCTGTACTGGGGGAGTGCTGTACTGGGGGAGTGCTGTACTGAGGGAGTGCTGTGCTGAGGGAGTGCTGTACTGAGGGAGTGCTGTACTGAGGGAGCGCTGCACTGAGGGAGTGCTGTACTGAGGGAGTGCTGTACTGAGGGAGTGCTGTGCTGTACTGAGGGAGCGCTGTGCTGAGGGAGTGCTGTGCTGAGGGAGTGCTGTACTGAGGGAGTGCTGTACTGAGGGAGTGCTGTACTGAGAGAGTGCTGTACTGAGAGAGTGCTGTACTGAGGGAGTGCTGCACTGAGGGAGCGCTGTACTGAGGGAGCGCTGTACTGAGGGAGTGCTGCACTGAGGGAGCGCTGTACTGAGGGAGCGCTGTACTGAGGGAGTGCTGTGCTGGGGGAGCGCTGTGCTGAGGGAGTGCTGTACTGAGGGAATGCTGTACTGAGGGAGCGCTGTACTGAGGGAGTGCTATCCTGAGGGAGTGCTGTGCTGTACTGAGGGAGTGCTGTACTGAGGGAGTGCTGTACTGAGGGAGTGCTGCGCTGTACTGAGGGAGTGCTGTACTGAGGGAGTGCTGTACTGAGGGAGCGCTGTACTGGGGGAGTGCTGTACTGAGGGAGGGCTGTGCTGAGGGAGCGCTGTACTGGGGGAGTGCTGTACTGAGGGAGGGCTGTGCTGAGGGAGTGCTGTACTGAGGGAGGGCTGTGCTGAGGGAGCGCTGTACTGGGGGAGTGCTGTCTGAGGGAGTGCTGTGCTGAGGGAGTGCTGTGCTGAGGGAGTGCTGTACTGAGGGAGTGCTGTGCTGAGGGAGTGCTGTACTGAGGGAGTGCTGCGCTGTACTGAGGGAGTGCTGTACTGAGGGAGTGCTGCGCTGTGCTGAGGGAGCGCTGTACTGAGGGAGTGCTGTACTGAGGGAGTGCTGCGCTGTGCTGAGGGAGCGCTGTACTGAGGGAGCGCTGTACTGAGGGAATGCTGTACTGAGGGAGTGCTGTGCTGAGGGAATGCTGTACTGAGGGAGTGCTGTGCTGGGGGAGCGCTGTGCTGAGGGAATGCTGCACTGAGGGAGTGCTGTACTGAGGGAGCGCTGTACTGAGGGAGTGCTGTACTGGGGGAGTGCTGAACTGAGGGAGTGCTATACTGAGGGAGTGCTGTACTGAGGGAGTGCTGTACTGAGGGAGTGCTGTACTGAGGGAATGCTGTACTGAGGGAATGCTGTACTGAGGGAGTGCTGTACTGAGGGAGCGCTGTACTGAGGGAGCGCTGTACTGAGGGAGTGCTGTACTGAGGGAGTGCTGTACTGAGGGAATGCTGCACTGAGGGAGTGCTGTACTGAGGGAGTGCTGTACTGAGGGAATGCTGCACTGAGGGAATGCTGCACTGAGGGAGTGCTGTACTGAGGGAGTGCTGCGCTGTACTGGGAGAGTGCTGAACTGAGGGAGTGCTGTACTGAGGGAGCGCTGTACTGAGGGAGTGCTGTACTGGGGGAGTGCTGAACTGAGGGAGTGCTATACTGAGGGAGTGCTGTACTGAGGGAGTGCTGTACTGAGGGAGTGCTGTACTGAGGGAATGCTGTACTGAGGGAATGCTGTACTGAGGGAGTGCTGTACTGAGGGAGCGCTGTACTGAGGGAGCGCTGTACTGAGGGAGTGCTGTACTGAGGGAGTGCTGTACTGAGGGAGTGCTGTACTGAGGGAGTGCTGTGCTGAGGGAGTGCTATACTGAGGGAGCGCTGTACTGAGGGAGTGCTGTACTGAGGGAGTGCTGTACTGAGGGAGTGCTGCGCTGTACTGAGGGAGTGCTGTACTGAGGGAGTGCTGTGCTGAGGGAGTGCTGTACAGAGGGAGCGCTGTACTGAGGGAGTGCTGTACTGAGGGAGTGCTGTACAGAGGGAGTGCTGTACTGAGGGAGTGCTGTACTGAGGGAGTGCTGTACAGAGGGAGTGCTGTACTGAGGGAGTGCTGTACAGAGGGAGTGCTGTACTGAGGGAGTGCTGTACAGAGGGAGTGCTGTACTGAGGGAGTGCTGTACAGAGGGAGTGCTGTACAGAGGGAGTGCTGTACTGAGGGAGTGCTGTACTGAGGGAGTGCTGTACAGAGGGAGTGCTGTACAGAGGGAGTGCTGTACTGAGGGAGTGCTGTACTGAGGGAGTGCTGTACTGAGGGAGTGCTGTACAGAGGGAGTGCTGTACTGAGGGAGTGCTGTACTGAGGGAGTGCTGTACTGAGGGAGTGCTGTACAGAGGGAGTGCTGTACAGAGGGAGTGCTGTACAGAGGGAGTGCTGTACAGAGGGAGTGCTGTACTGAGGGAGTGCTGTACTGAGGGAGTGCTGTGCTGAGGGAGTGCTGTGCTGAGGGAGTGCTGTACTGAGGGAGTGCTGCGCTGTACTGAGGGAGTGCTGTACTGAGGGAGTGCTGTACTGAGGGAGTGCTGTACTGGGGGAGTGCTGTACTGGGGGAGTGCTGTACTGGGGGAGTGCTGTACTGAGGGAGTGCTGTACTGGGGGAGTGCTGTACTGAGGGAGTGCTGTACTGAGGGAGTGCTGTACTGAGGGAGTGCTGTGCTGAGGGAGTGCTGTGCTGAGGGAGTGCTGTACTGGGGGAGTGCTGTACTGGGGGAGTGCTGTACTGGGGGAGTGCTGTACTGGGGGAGCGCTGTGCTGAGGGAGTGCTGTACTGAGGGAGTGCTGTACTGAGGGAGTGCTGTCCTGAGGGAGTGCTGTCCTGAGGGAGTGCTGTACTGAGGGAGTGCTGTACTGAGGGAGTGCTGTCCTGAGGGAGTGCTGTACTGAGGGAGTGCTGTACTGAGGTAGTGCTGTCCTGAGGGAGTGCTGTACTGAGGGAGTGCTGTACTGAGGGAGTGCTGTACTGAGGGAGTGCTGTACTGAGGTAGTGCTGTACTGTACTGAGGGAGTGCTGTGCTGAGGGAGCGCTGTACTGAGGTAGTGCTGGACTGAGGGAGTGCTGTACTGAGGTAGTGCTGTACTGTACTGAGGGAGTGCTGTACTGAGGGAGTGCTGTACTGAGGGAGTGCTGTACTGAGGGAGTGCTGTACTGAGGGAGTGCTGTACTGAGGGAGTGTTGTACTGAGGGAGTGTTGTACTGAGGGAGTCCTGTACTGAGGGAGTGCTGTACTGTACTGAGGGAGTGCTGTACTGAGGGAGTGCTGCACTGAGGGAGTGCTGTGCTGAGGGAGTGCTGTACTGAGGGAGTGCTGTACTGAGGGAGTGTTGTACTGAGGGAGTGTTGTACTGAGGGAGTCCTGTACTGAGGGAGTGCTGTACTGTACTGAGGGAGTGCTGTACTGAGGGAGTGCTGCACTGAGGGAGTGCTGTACTGAGGGAGCGCTGTGCTGTACTGAGGGAGTGCTGTACTGAGGGAGTGCTGTGCTGTACTGAGGGAGTGCTGCGCTGTACTGAGAGAGTGCTGTACTGAGGGAGTGCTGTACTGAGGGAGCACTGTGCTGCGGGAGTGCTGTACTGAGGGAGTGCTGTACTGAGGGAGTGCTGTACTGAGGGAGTGCTGTACTGAGGGAGTGCTGTGCTGCGGGAGTGCTGTACTGAGGGAGTGCTGTACTGAGGGAGTGCTGTACTGGGGGAGTGCTGTACTGAGGGAGTGCTGTCTGAGGGAGTGCTGTACTGAGGGAGCGCTGTACTGAGGGAGTGCTGTACTGAGGGAGTGCTGTCTGAGGGAGTGCTGTGCTGAGGGAGTGCTGTACTGAGGGAGTGCTGTGCTGAGGGAGTGCTGTACTGAGGGAGTGCTGTACTGAGGGAGTGCTGTACTGAGGGAGTGCTGTACTGAGGGAGTGCTGTGCTGAGGGAGTGCTGTGCTGAGGGAGCGCTGTACTGAGGGAGCGCTGTACTGAGGGAGTGCTGTGCTGAGGGAGCGCTGTACTGAGGGAGTGCTGTACTGAGGGAGCGCTGTACTGAGGTAGTGCTGTACTGAGGTAGTGCTGTGCTGAGGGAGCGCTGTACTGAGGTAGTGCTGTACTGAGGTAGTGCTGTGCTGAGGGAGCGCTGTACTGAGGGAGTGCTGCGCTGTACTGAGGGAGTGCTGTGCTGAGGGAGCGCTGAACTGAGGGAGTGCTGCGCTGTACTGAGGGAGTGCTGTGCTGAGGGAGCGCTGTACTGAGGTAGTGCTGTACTGAGGTAGTGCTGTACTGAGGGAGCGCTGAACTGAGGGAGTGCTGCGCTGTACTGAGGGAGTGCTGTGCTGAGGGAGTGCTGTACTGGGGGAGTGCTGTACTGAGGGAGTGCTGTGCTGAGGGAGTGCTGTACTGAGGAAGCGCTGTGCTGAGGGAGTGCTGTACTGAGGGAGTGCTGTACTGAGGGAGTGCTGTACTGGGGGAGCGCTGTACTGAGGGAGTGCTGTACTGAGGGAGTGCTGTACTGGGCGAGTGCTGTACTGAGGGAGTGCTGTACTGAGGGAGGGCTGTGCTGAGGGAGTGCTGTACTGGGGGAGTGCTGCGCTGAGGGAGTGCTGTACTGAGGGAGTGCTGTACTGAGGGAGTGCTGTACTGAGGGAGTGCTGTGCTGAGGGAGTGCTGTACTGAGGGAGTGCTGTCTGAGGGAGTGCTGTACTGAGGGAGTGCTGTGCTGAGGGAGTGCTGTACTGAGGGAGTGCTGTACTGAGGGAATGCTGTACTGAGGGAGTGCTGTACTGAGGGAGTGCTGTACTGAGGGAGTGCTGTACTGAGGGAGCGCTGTACTGAGGGAGCGCTGTACTGAGGGAGTGCTGTACTGAGGGAGTGCTGCACTGAGGGAGTGCTGTACTGAGGTAGTGCTGTACTGAGGGAGCGCTGTACTGAGGTAGTGCTGTGCTGAGGGAGTGCTGCGCTGTACTGAGGGAGCGCTGTACTGAGGGAGCGCTGTGCTGAGGGAGTGCTGCACTGAGGGAGTGCTGTACTGAGGGAGTGCTGTACTGAGGGAGTGCTGCACTGAGGGAGCGCTGTACTGAGGGAGCGCTGTACTGAGGGAGTGCTGTGCTGAGGGAGTGCTGCACTGAGGGAGTGCTGTACTGAGGGAGTGCTGCACTGAGGGAGTGCTGCACTGAGGGAGTGCTGCACTGAGGGAGCGCTGTACTGAGGGAGCGCTGTACTGAGGGAGTGCTGTACTGAGGGAGTGCTGCACTGAGGGAGCGCTGTACTGAGGGAGTGCTGTGCTGTACTGAGGGAGCGCTGTACTGAGGGAGTGCTGTACTGAGGGAGTGCTGTACTGAGGGAGCGCTGTACTGAGGGAGCGCTGTACTGAGGGAGTGCTGTACTGAGGGAGTGCTGTGCTGTACTGAGGGAGTGCTGTCCTGAGGGAGCGCTGTCCTGAGGGAGCGCTGTACTGAGGGAGCGCTGTACTGAGGGAGTGCTGTACTGAGGGAGCGCTGTACTGAAGGAGTGCTGTACTGAGGGAGTGCTGTGCTGAGGGAGTGCTGTACTGAGGGAGTGCTGTACTGAGGGAGTGCTGTACTGGGGGAGTGCTGTACTGAGGGAGTGCTGAACTGAGGGAGTGCTGTACTGAGGGAGTGCTGTACTGAGGGAGTGCTGTGCTGAGGGAGTGCTGTACTGAGGGAGTGCTGTACTGAGGGAGTGCTGTACTGAGGGAGGGCTGTGCTGAGGGAGTGCTGTGCTGAGGGAGTGCTGTGCTGAGGGAGTGCTGTACTGAGGGAGTGCTGTACTGAGGGAGTGCTGTACTGAGGGAGGGCTGCACTGAGGGAGCGCTGTACTGAGGGAGCGCTGTACTGAGGGAGCGCTGTACTGAGGGAGTGCTGTACTGAGGGGGTGCTGCACTGAGGGAGCGCTGTACTGAGGGAGTGCTGCACTGAGGGAGCGCTGTACTGAGGGAGTGCTGTGCTGAGGGAGTGCTATCCTGAGGGAGTGCTGTGCTGAGGGATTGCTATACTGAGGGAGTGCTGTACTGAGGGAGTGCTGTACTGGGGGAGTGCTGCGCTGTACTGAGGGAGCGCTGCACTGAGGGAGCGCTGTACTGAGGGAGTGCTGCACTGAGGGAGTGCTGTGCTGAGGGAGTGCTGTCCTGAGGGAGTGCAGTGCTGAGGGAGTGCTATACTGAGGGAGTGCTGAACTGAGGGAGTGCTGTACTGAGGGAGCGCTGTACTGAGGGAGTGCTGTACTGAGGGAGTGCTGTGCTGTACTGAGGGAGTGCTGTACTGAGGGAATGCTGTACTGAGGGAGCGCTGTACTGAGGGAGTGCTGTACTGAGGGAGTGCTGTGCTGTACTGAGGGAGTGCTGTACTGAGGGAGTGCTGTGCTGTACTGAGGGAGTGCTGTACTGAGGGAGTGCTGTACTGAGGGAGTGCTGTGCTGTACTGAGGGAGTGCTGTACTGAGGGAGTGCTGTACTGAGGGAGTGCTGTACTGAGGGAGTGCTGTGCTGTACTGAGGGAGTGCTGTGCTGTACTGAGGGAGTGCTGTGCTGTACTGAGGGAGTGCTGTACTGAGGGAGTGCTGTACTGAGGGAGTGCTGTGCTGTACTGAGGGAGTGCTGTACTGAGGGAGTGCTGTACTGAGGGAGCGCTGTACTGAGGGAGTGCTGTGCTGTACTGAGGGAGTGCTGTACTGAGGGAGTGCTGTGCTGTACTGAGGGAGTGCTGTACTGAGGGAGCGCTGTACTGAGGGAGTGCTGTGCTGAGGGAGTGCTGTCCTGAGGGAGTGCTGTCCTGAGGGAGTGCTGTGCTGAGGGAGTGCTATACTGAGGGAGTGCTGTACTGAGGGAGTGCTGTACTGAGGGAGTGCTGTGCTGAGGGAGCGCTGTACTGAGGGAGTGCTGTACTGAGGGAGTGCTGTCCTGAGGGAGTGCTGTGCTGAGGGAGTGCTGTGCTGTCGAGGATGCCACATTCAGATGAGATATTAAATCAAGGCCCTTTCAGGAGGAACGGACAGATCCTATGACCCAGGAGTTCTCCCCAGTATCCTGCCCAAAATTGACTCCTCAATCAACGTCACAGTTGACCTCGCCATGATGGCATGGCTAACTGAGGGAGCTTGCTGTGCACCAATTTGCAGCTGTGTTTTCTATATTACATCAGTGACCACACTCCAAAAAGTATTTCATTGGCCGTAAAGTGCTTTGTGATGTTCTGAAGTCATGAAAGGTTCTAAATAAACTCAATTCTTTCCCAAGTAGGAGTCGGAATCTGGAGCTCTCTCCCCAAAGCTGCTGTTGAGGCTGGGGGTGATTTCAAAATGTCAGAACAGAAGAACTAGGAGCAGGAATAGGCCATCTGGCCCCTCGAGCCTGCTCCGCCATTCAATGAGATCATGGCTGATCTTTTGTGGACTCAGCTCCACTTTACGACCCGAACACCATAACCCTTAATCCCTTTACTCTTCAAAAAACCATCTATCTTTACCTTTAAAACATTTAATGAAGGAGCCTCAACTGTTTCACTGGCCAAGGAATTCCATAGATTCACAACCCTTTGGGTGAAGAAGTTCCTCCTCAACTCAATCCTAAATCTACTTTCCCTTATTTTGAGGTTATGCCCCCTAGCTCTGCTTTCACCCGCCAGTGGAAACGACCTGCCCGCATCTATCCTATCTATTCCCTTCATAATTTCATATGTTTTTATAAGATTCCCCCGTATCCTTCTAAATTCCAACGAGTACAGTCCCAGTCTACTCAACCTCTCCTCGTATTCTAACCCCTTCAGCTCTGGGATTAACCTCGTGAATCTCCTCTGCACACCCTCCAGTGCCAGTATGTCCTTTCTCAAGTAAGGAGACCAAAACTGAACACAATACTCCAGGTGTGGCCTCACTAACACCTGAAAATGAAATTAAATGAAAATCACTTATTGTCACGAGTAGGCTTCAATGAAGTTACTGTGAAAAGCCCCTAGTCGCCACATTCCGGCGCCTGTCCGGGGAGGCTGGTACGGGAATCGAACCGTGCTGCTGGCCTGCTTTGTCTGCTTTAAAAGCCAGTGATTTAGCCCAGTGAGCTAAACCACATTGCAGCATAACCTCCCTAGTCTTAAACTCCATCGCTCTGAGATAGGAAGGTTTATTTTTGGGGAGTTAGGGAATTAAAGGTTGTAGAAGCAAGCTGGGTAAATGGATTTGTATCCAGGTCAGCCATGGTCTACCTCAATGGTGGAACAGACACGAGGGGCAGAATGGCCTCCTCTAATCATTGAGTTGGTTGCACAGCATAGCATGTCCTTACCTAAGAGGAGTGGATGATGTGTCAGGGTCACGTCCCTCCACCCTCAGTAACACGCTGCCAGGTTGGCCGTCTGTGGGAATGGTCACCTCGTAATGGCTCTGAGCAAGTATCGGAGCTTCATTGACATCTTGCACCAGGATGGAGATGGTCGCGGTGGAGCTGGGGCCAAACTCCGAGCCAACCAACTCAGCCTCGTTAGTAACGGAGATGACCAGTATGTACTCACTCACAGCCTCATAGTCCAGAGCCTAACAACACAGAGTGTACACTGTAATTTTACTCAGTAAATTACTCTGGAGCCCATCACCAACCAGTTTATTTTTTGCTGTCAATTCATTGTGAGTGGAGAGTTTTGATCATTGATGTGCGAAACAGTCTGAGTGACAGTGAGAGAGATAAGCACACATGGAAATGGAGAGAGAGGGAGACACAGGGTAAGAGTGACCTCACTGCAGCCTACCACACTGTGTGGCACAAAGCCCGAGGGTCATACCACCCTGGTTTGTTAATGCCAATGCTTCTCTTCTTCAAAACAGATTGTTTTGCGTCCATATGGGGCACAAAGGCAGCACATGGAAGACGCAGTGAAATGGCCAACGTCAAGGATCAGAATTGGTCCCCACTCTGTTCAACCTTCATAAGATATCGGAGCAGAATTAGGCCATTCGGCCCATCGGGTCTGCTCTGCCACCTGCACATAAATAACCTGGCAGCAACATGCGGCCACAGGTTCATCCATGCAGACAGCTCAGCAAGCGAGAGGTTTCGAGCACGTTAACAGTGTTATTAATGACAACCTTGTTGAACTCTCGGGCTTTTGTCAAAACTGGTGCCTCAAACCAAATGCTACCAAAACTCCCACCATGTGTCTCCCACCTTGACCAGGCAAGAACTCACTGAGAACTTGACTGGTCCCACTGCACCCGCATCAAACACCACCCTACACCTCCCTGTCTTGGTATCGTTTTGGAACGCACATTGACCTTCAAGCCACACCTTCAGAAAGTCTCAGCTCAACTGAAGAACATAGAACATAGAACAGTACAGCGCAGTACAGGCCCTTCGGCCCACGATGTTGTGCCGACCACTTATCCTAATCTCAGATCAACCTAACCTACACCCCTTCAATTTACTGCTGTCCATGTGCCTGTCCAAGAGTCGCTTAAATGTCCCTAATGACTGACTCCACCACCTCTGCTGGCAGTGCATTCCACACACCCACCACTCTCTGTGTAAAGAACCTACCTCTGACATCTCTCCTATATCTTCCTCCAATAACCTTAAAATTATGTCCCCTCGTGACAGCCATTTCCGCCCTGGGGAAAAGTCTCTGGCTATCCACTCTATCCATGCCTCTCATCACCTTGTACACCTCTATCAAGTCACCTCTCTGCCTTCTTCACTCCAGTGAGAAAAGCCCTAGCTCCCTCAACCTTTCTTCATAAGACATGCCCTCCAGTCCAGGCAGCATCCTGGTAAATCTCCTCTGTACCCTCTCCAAAGCATCCACATCCTTCCTATAATGAGGCGACCAGGACTGGACACAATATTCCAAGTGTGGTCTAACCATGATTTTATAAAGCTGCAGTAAAACCTATCGGCTCTTAAACTCAACCCCCCTGTTAATGAAAGCCAACACACCATACGCCTTCTTAACAACCCTATCAACCTGGGTGGCAGCTTTGAGGGATCTATGTACGTGGACCCCAAGATCCCTCTGTTCCTCCACACTTCCAAGAATCCTGCCTTAATCCCTGTATTCAGCATTCAAATTCAACCTTCCAAAATGAATCACTTCACATATATCAAGGTTGAACTCCATCTGCCACTTCTCAGCCCAGCTGTGCATCCTGTCAATGTCCTGCTGTAACCTGCAACAACCCTCAACACTATCTACAACTCCCCCAACCTTCGTGTCATCGGCAAACTTACTAACCCACCCTTCCACTTCCTCATCCATGTCATTTATAAAAACCACAAAGAGCAGAGGTCCCAGAACAGATCCTTGCGGGACACCACTGGTCATTGACCTCCAGGCGGAATACTTTCCATCCACTGCCACTCGCTGTCTTCTTTCGGCCAGCCAATTCTGTATCCAGATATGCAAATTAACCTCTATCCAATGCCCCCTAACTTTCTGAATGAGCCGACCATGGGGAACCTTATCAAATGCCTTACTGAAATCCATATACACCACATCCACTGCCCGACCTTCATCAATGTGACTCGTCACATCCTCAAAGAATTCAATGAGGCTTGTGAGGCATGACCTGTCCCTCACAAAGCCATACTGACTATCTTTAATCAAACTATGTTTTTCTAAATAATCATAAATCTATCTCTCAGAATCCTTTCCAATATTTTGCTCACCACAGATGTAAGACTGATGGGTCTGTAATTCCCAGGGATTTCCCTATTCCCTTTCTTGAACAGGGGAACAACATTCGCCTCCCTCCAATCTCCGGTATTACTCCAGTGGAGAGTGAGGACGCAAAGATCATCGCCAACGGCGCAGCAATCTCTTCCCTCGCTTCCCGTAGTAACCTTGGGTATATCCTGTCAGGCCCAGGGGACTTATCTACCCTGATGCTTTTCAAAATTTCCAACACATCCTCTTTCTTATATCAACCTTTTGAACCTATTAACCTGGTTCACGCTGTTCTCATGAGCAACAAGGTCCCTCTCTCTAGTTAATACTGAAGCAAAATATTCATTTAGGGCCTCCCCCATCTCCTCAGACTCTAGGCACAAGTTCCCTCCACTATCCCTGATCGGCCTTACTCTCACTCTTATCATCCTTTTATTTCTCACAAAAGTGTAGAACGCCTTGGGGTTTTCCCTAATCCTTCCCGCCAGGGCTTTTTCATGCCCCCTTCTAGCTCCCCTCAGTCCATTTTTGAGTTCCTTCCTGGTTACCTTGTAACCCACTAGAGCCGTGCTGTAGATAGAGAGAGAGAGAGACAGATGAATGGAGTGAGCAAGACAGAGAAATGGAGAGATGGAGAGAGAGGTGGAGAAAGAGAGATGGAGAGAGTGAGGGACAGAGAGATAGAGAGAGAGATGGGGAAAAAGAAAGCTGCAGAAAGAGCTGAAGAAAGATATGGAAATAGACAGGGCATGGAGACTGATACAAAGACCGTGATGGAAGAATGCCAGATTGAAGCATACAAATGGAGAAAAGAAGATAGGCAGAGATGGATGGCGATGGAGAGAGTAATAGAGGCGAACGGTAAGTAATGGAAAGAGACTGAGATGGGCAGAGACTGAGAGGTGGATGAGAGATAGAGAGAGAAAAATAGAAAGAGAGAGTGAAGCAGCGACCAAAACAGAAATGGGAAGAGGCAGAAAGAGAAAGACAGAGGGCAAGGGAGAGACTCAGCTAAAACGAGGAGAGAGTACAAAAATGGAAAGAGACACAAAGGCAAAGTGGGAGAGATGGAAACAAGGAAACAAAGACAGATACACAGTGGAGAGACACACAAGGACAGTGAAGAAAACAGAAAACAGAGTGAAATACATGAAGGGGAGACATTCAGGGACAATGAACAGATAAAACGAGAGAGAGATGGGGATAGGGTGATGGAGTGAGAGAGGCATGAAGGCGAGGAAGACAGAGACACAGACACAATAAATAGAGATAGAATGAGATAGGGCAGCATGGTGGCACAGTGGTTAACACTGCTGCCTCATGGCGCCGAGGACCTGGGTTCGATCCTGGCCCCGGGTCACTGTCCGTGTGGAGTTTGCACATTCTCCCCGTGTCTGCGTGGGTTTCACCCCCACAACCCAAAGATGTGCAGGGTAGGTGGATTGGCCACGCTAAATTGCCCCTTAATTGGAAAAAAAGAATCGGATACTCTAAATTAAAAAGACAAGAGATGGAAGGAGATTGTGAAAGGCAGATATAAATACAGTGACAAACTGGCAAGGAGTGAGAGAGAAAAATGGGATCCTTAATGTACCTTGTGTAGGAAAAGGTTCCCAACGTTACTTTGCTCTTCTCGAAGAATTCCAAATATTTGCTCTTCATTCCCAGATTCAATGGTGTAGATGACAAACCAGCTTTTGGTCAAGGAGTAATCAGCATCCGTCACATTGAGTGTGGTTACCAGATACCCAATGTCAGTGTTCTCAGTTATGCTGACTGATCCGTACTGCACCACAGCAAAGGAGAAATAACAACGGAAAATGAGTTCCCAGTCCCACTGCAGAGTTAAGAATATAACCCAGGCGGACACGCCCAGTACTGAGGGGTGCTGTATGGTCAGAGACGTCATTGTCACATGTACCGAAGTACAGTGGAAAGTATTTTTCTGCGGCCGAGGGAACGTACACATTACGTACATAGTAGACAAAAGAATCATCAACAGAGAACATTGACAAACGGTACATGGATAAATGGAACTGGAACTGATCTCTTATCTGCCCTGCCCTCCACAGTGCATATCAAAGATCCCACTATTTTGAAAGAAGGTCAGGGAGAATATAAAGGGGTCGAGGGGGACAGGATATTTGGAGCTTCGGACGAACCCAAAACCCACTCCCGCCATGTGACCGTGAGCTGAGGTATGGGGGCTGAGTGGGGAGGGGGTGTGGGTGGGGAGCAAGGTGTGGGTGAGAAGGTTGGCGTGGGGGAGGTTGGGTGGTGTGGATGGGGAGTGTGGCCAGGGTGGGGAGGTGTGTGGTGTGGATGGGGTACGCAGACAACAATGGTCTCCCAATCTTTCTCTTTTGAAGCCACCCCGCCCCCCCTCCCAAAACAGCCCACCCATCCCAAGCCCCAGTTACATTTTGGAGGCCTAATACCAAGGCCAATTTCCACACGATCTTCATTCTGTGAATGTTTGACAGGGAGCTTTACTCTGTATCTAACCCCGTGCTGTACCTGTCCTGGGAGTGTTTGATGGGGACAGTGTAGAGGGAACTTTACTCTGTATCTAACCCCGTGCTGTACCTGTCCTGGGAGTGTTTGATGGGGACAGTGTAGAGGGAGCTTTACTCTGTATCTAACCCGCTGCTGTACCTGTCCTGGGAGTGTTTGATGGGGACAGTGTAGAGGGAGCTTTACTCTGTATCTAACCCCGTGCTGTACCTGTCCTGGGAGTGTTTGATGGGGACAGTGGAGAGGGAGGTTTACTCTGTACCTAACCCCGTGCTGTACCTGTCCTGGGAGTGTTTGATGGGGACTGTGTAGAGGGAGCTTTACTCTGTATCTAACCCCGTGCTGTACCTGTCCTGGGAGTGTTTGATGGGGACAGTGTGGAGGGAGCTTTACTCTGCATCTAACCCCGTGCTGTGCCTGTCCTGGGAGTGTTTGATGGGGACAGTGTAGAGGGAGCTTTACTCTGTATCTAACCCCGTGCTGTACCTGTCCTGGGAGTGTTTGATGGGGACAGTGTAGAGGGAACTTTACTCTGTATCTAACCCCGTGCTGTACCTGTCCTGGGAGTGTTTGATGGGGACAGTGTAGAGGGAGCTTTACTCTGTACCTAACCCCGTGCTGTACCTGTCCTGGGAGTGTTTGTTGGGGACAGTACAGGGGGAACTTTACTCTGTATCTAACCCCGTGCTGTACCTGTCCTGGGAGTGTTTGATGGGGTCAGTGTAGAGGGAGCTTTACTCTGTATCTAACCCCGTGCTGTACCTGTCCTGGGAGTGTTTGATAGGTTATTGTAAACTGTAGACTGAGCTCTATTCTGAGATAGACTTCTGTGAATTATATATCTGTAAATGGTTTAACAAAAGAACAAAACCATGCATCAGATCCCAGTTCCTACCTGTTTCTGTGGGAATATTGGCGCATTGTTATTCAATTCCTCTACATTAACAGTGACAGTGCAGAGACTCGACAATCCTGTCAAACAAAATATAACAAATTGTCCAAGTTAGATTCTAGATGAAATATTTGTGAGGACACCAAATAACAGAGAATTATTATTGTAAGTCACTCTCAGGCAGAGCTAGGAGGCTGTCAGGGAGCTTTACTCTGTATCTAACCCCGTGCTGTACCTGCCCTGGGAGTGTTTGATGGGGACAGTGTAGAGGGAGCATTACTCTGTATCTAACCCCGTGCTGTACCTGTCCTGGGAGTGTTTGATGGAGACAGTGTAGAGGGAGCTTTACTCTGTACCTAACCCCGTGCTGTACCTGTCCTGGGAGTGTTTGATGGGGACAGTGGAGAGGGAGCTTTACTCTGTATCTAACCCCGTGCTGTACCTGTCCTGGGAGTGTTTGATGGGGACAGTGTAGAGGGAGCTTTACTCTGTTTCAGACCCCGTGCTGTACCTGTCCTGGGAGTGTTTGATGGGGACAGTGGAGAGGGAGCTTTACTCTGTATCTAACCCCGTGCTGTACCTGTCCTGGGAGTGTTTGATGGGGACAGTGTAGAGGGAGCTTTACTCTGTATCTAACCCCGTGCTGTACCTGTCCTGGGAGTGTTTGATGGGGACAGTGTAGAGGGAGCTTTACTCTGTATCTAACCCCGTGCTGTACCTGTCCTGGGAGTGTTTGATGGGGACAGTGTAGAGGGAGCTTTACTCTGTATCTAACCCCGTGCTGTACCTGTCCTGGGAGTGTTTGATGGGGACATTGTAGAGGGAGCTTTACTCTGCATCTAACCCCGTGCTGTACCTGTCCTGGGAGTGTTTGATGGGGACAGTGTAGAGGGAGCTTTACTCTGTATCAGACCCCGTGCTGTACCTGTCCTGGGAGTGTTTGATGGGGACCGTGGAGAGGGAGCTTTACTCTGTATCTAACCCTGTGCTGTACCTGTCCTGGGAGTGTTTGATGGGGACAGTGTAGAGGGAGCTTTACTCTGCATCTAACCCCGTGCTGTGCCTGTCCTGGGAGTGTTTGATGGGGACAGTGTAGAGGGAGCTTTACTCTGTATCTAACCCTGTGCTGTACCTGTCCTGGGAGTGTTTGATGGGGACAGTGTAGTGGGAGCTTTACTCTGTATGTAACCCCGTGCTGTACCTGTCCTGGGAGTGTTTGATGGGGACAGTGTAGAGAGAGCTTTACTCTGTATCTAACCCCGTGCTGTACCTGTCCTGGGAGTGTTTGATGGGGACAGTGTAGAGGGAGCTTTACTCTGTATCTAACCCCGTGCTGTACCTGTCCTGGGAGTGTTTGATGGGGACAGTGTAGAGGGAGCTTTACTCTGCATCTAACCCCGTGCTGTACCTGTCCTGGGAGTGTTTGATGGGGACAGTGTAGAGGGAGCTTTACTCTGTATCAGACCCCGTGCTGTACCTGTCCTGGGAGTGTTTGATGGGGACCGTGGAGAGGGAGCTTTACTCTGTATCTAAGCCCGTGCTGTACCTGTCCTGGGAGTGTTTGATGGGGACAGTGTAGAGGGAGCTTTACTCTGTATCTAAGCCCGTGCTGTACCTGTCCTGGGAGTGTTTGATGGGGACAGTGTAGAGGGAGCTTTACTCTGTATCTAACCCCGTGCTGTACCTGTCCTGGGAGTGTTTGATGGGGACAGTGGAGAGGGAGCTTTACTCTGTATCTAACCCCGTGCTGTACCTGTCCTGGGAGTGTTTGATGGGGACAGTGCAGAGGGAGCTTTACTCTGTATCAGACCCCCTGCTGTACCTGTCCTGGGAATGTTTGATGGGGACAATGTAGAGGGAGCTTTACTCTGCATCTAACCCCGTGCTGTACCTGTCCTGGGAGTGTTTGATGGGGACAGTGTAGAGGGAGCTTTACTCTGTATCAGACCCCGTGCTGTACCTGTCCTGGGAGTGTTTGATGGGGACAGTGTAGAGGGAGCTTTACTCTGCATCTAACCCCGTGCTGTGCCTGTCCTGGGAGTGTTTGATGGGGACAGTGTAGAGGGAGCTTTACTCTGTATCTAACCCTGTGCTGTACCTGTCCTGGGAGTGTTTGATGGGGACAGTGTAGTGGGAGCTTTACTCTGTATGTAACCCCGTGCTGTACCTGTCCTGGGAGTGTTTGATGGGGACAGTGTCGAGGGAGCTTTACTCTGTATCTAAGCCCGTGCTGTACCTGTCCTGGGAGTGTTTGATGGGGACAGTGTAGAGGGAGCTTTACTCTGTATCTAACCCCGTGCTGTACCTGTCCAGGTAGTGTTTGATGGGGACAGTATAGAGGGAGCTTTACTCTGTATCTAACCCCGTGCTGTACCTGTCCTGGGAGTGTTTGATGGGGACAGTGTAGAGGGAGCTTTACTCTGTATCTAACCCCGTGCTGTACCTGTCCTGGGAGTGTTTGATGGGGACAGTGTAGAGGGAGATTAACTCTGTATCTAACCCCGTTCTGTACCTGTCCTGGGAGTGTTTGATGGGGACAGTGTAGAGGGAGCTTTACTCTGTATCAAACCCCGTGCTGTACCTGTCCTGGGAGTGTTTGATGGGGACAGTGTAGAGGGAGCTTTACTCTGTATCTAACTCCGTGCTGTACCTGTCCTGGGAGTGTTTGATGGGGACAGTGTATAGGGAGCTTTACTCTGTCTCTAAACCCGTGCTGTACCTGTCCTGGGAGTGTTTGATGGGGACAGTGTAGAGGGAGCTTTACTCTGTATCTAACCCCGTGCTGTACCTGTCCTGGGAGTGTTTGATGGGGACAGTGTAGAGGGAGCTTTACTCTGTATCTAACCCCATGCTGTACCTGCCCTGGGAGTGTTTGATGGGGACAGTGTAGAGGCAGCTTTACTCTGTATCTAACCCCATGCTGTACCTGCCCTGGGAGTGTTTGATGGGGACAGTGTAGAGGGAGCTTTACTCTATATCTAACCCCGTGCTGTACCTGTCCTGGGAGTGTTTGATGGGGACGGTGTAGAGGGTGCTTTACTCTGTATCAAACCCTGTGCTGTACCTGTCCTGGGGTCTTGTCCTGTGAACCTCAAATTGATGGGACACATATGGTTCTGATGACGTATTGGGTAACATGTTTCCTTTGATATTGGGAAATGAAGGAGAAATGTCTTTGCCCAGAGTATCTGTGGTCAATTATGTAGAGTTATAGAGATGTATCTAAGGGGGAATATACTAGACCTTAGGAAGGTGTCAAGGTCTTGGATAGGGTACGGAGGAGATTTACCAGAATGGTAGCAGGGAGGAGCTTGGAAAAGCTGATGTTAATGGGCATTTACTTCTGTTCAAAACTACAAAGGATTTTGATTGAGTAAATAATTAAAAATAAATGTATAGGAAGCTGTAGTGTTAGTTTGGGATGGGGTGGGAGGAGTCTTGTATGGACCATATACACCAGCATAGAGCTGATGGGCTGAATGGCCTGTTTCTCTGCTGTATATTCTCTGTAATCCTATAAAACATTTCAGATGCAGTCGCTGACTGAGTGTCTCACCTCCTTCCAATCCTGCAAGATCAGCTACCTCAATCTTCACTTGATACTTCATTGAACTGTAGCTGGTCATGTCTTTGGCCAGTCTCAAGGTCCCCTCACCATCGACTGTGAAGAGCCTCTCCTGAGGACTCCAAGGTTCCTGACTATAGAGACGGAAGTGAAGATCTGCGTTCCCAGTCCTGGGGTCATCCTGATCAGTCGCTGTCAGGGTAACAACTCGTGTACCTGGAAATGGGGGGAGGAGTTCACAGAATCATATATCATACAAGGAGGCCATTCAGCCCTTATCCCTGTGTCATCCCTTTGAAAGAGCAATCCTTCTGGCTCTTTTTCTATTGCCCTGAAAATTGCTCCAACTATTGATCGGGTTGTCTTCTCCACACATAACTGAATTCCCTCATTCCTGGTGCCATTCTGATGAATCTGCTCCTCACCCTCTCCAAGACCAACGAAGCACAGCCTGTCCCAGGCCGGACTAATTTACAGAACCCAGCGTGACAGAGACACCAGAATGTCTGATGCTTTTGGACAATGCTCATTGGTTAGAATGGAGCATTTACTGCAAACCGGTTAACGAATCCATTCAAAGATATTTCCAACAAATATTGTAAACTCCAATCTCCTGGATGAGACAGTTTTCCAGAGGCTCTGTCAGTACTCTTGCTGGATAAGACCATAAGACCATAAGACATAGGAGTGGAAGTAAGGCCATTCGGCCCATCGAGTCCACTCCGCCATTCAATCATGGCTGATGGGCATTTCAACTCCACCTACCAGCATTCTCCCCGTAGCCCTTAATTCTTCACGACATCAAGATAAGAGACATTGTATGGATATTATTTCTGAGAAGGAAAAGGGGCTCCTCGCTCGTGTCCTGGTCAACATTTGCCCTTCTCTCAACACATCTGAAAACAGCTTACCTGGGCGTGTATTACATCGCTGCTTGTGGGAGCTTCCTCTGCACTTGTTGGACTTCATGTTTCCTACACTTCAAAAGCACTTTGTTGGTTAAAACGCTTTGGAACATTCTGAGGTGATGGAAAACGTTGTGTAAATGCAAGTTTCTCTTTCTTTCTTTAGGTTCCGGTTCCAAACCGTGCAGTCTCCATTGACAGCAAGGGCATTCCAGAGGCAGCGAGAGATCGCAAGTCATCCCGAGCTGGCAACTTGTCCAAAATTCAACTGTCTGCTGTGCCCTGCAGAACATTCCAGATGCAGATCAGCCTGGGCAGTCACCTACATGCCCACTGGAATCCTACCAAACGCTCCAGGTGATGAACATCATCGCCTCAAAAGGATGAGCAAGAGAGACTCCAGTTCATGATGTTAAGGGAATATTAAAATGTTTTTTGTAAAAATGCCTTACGCCTCACTCTGTCTATCACTCTCCATCACCAGGGGATTTTCACAGTAACTTCATTGCAGTGTTATTATTAGCCTATCTGTGACACTAATAAAGATTATTATCCTTTCATCCTTTCTCTCCTGCAGGCTAATCTCAGCTGCTCACTCAGCCTGTGTCTATCACATGTGAGTTTAGACTGTGGTGAGTGGACTGTAATAGCCCAGCCCTGTATCCAGCCAATGTCCAAACATATCAATGCAACTCTTTGTCCTCAACCCAGGAACATAGGAACAGGAGTAGGCCATTCAGCCCATCGAGCATGCTTCGCTATTCAGTACGATCACGGCTGATTGGACACTTCAATGCCTTTTATCCCCACTATCCCCATAACCCTTTATGTTATTGTTAATCAGAAATCTATCAATCCCTGCTTTAAACACACTCAATGACTGAGATCCCACATCCTCCGACGATAGAGAATTCCAAAGGTTCACAACCCTCTGTGTAAAGAAATTCCTCCTCATCTCGGTCCGAAGTGGCTTCCCCCTTGTTTTGAAATTGTGCCCTTAGATCTCGACTCCCCATCCGAGGGAAACATCTTACCTGCATCGACCCTGTCTACTCCTTCAAGTATTTTGTAGTTCAATGTCACCACCTCTCATCCTTCGAAGCTCTGGATAATACAGGCGCAGTGTGCCCCAATCTCTCTTCACACGACACTCTGGCACCAGTCTGGTGAACCTTCGTTACACTCCCTCTGTGGCAATAATACCCTTTCTGAGGTAAGCTGACCATAACTGCACACAGCACTCCAGGTGCGGTCTAACCAAGCTCTCATACAATTGAAGCTCTCTGTTGTGCTAATTATGATCCCCCCCCCCTCCCCCCCCCACTGCACTAAACTGGTCGTCTGAGAGAAGGAGGCTTTGGGATGATATCATTGCTTTAGTAATCCCGAGGCTAGGGGAGAAGTGTTCAAATCCCACCCCGGCAGCTGGTGGAATTTAAGTACAATTTATAAATTTGGAATTGAAAGCTAGTCTCAGTGATGGTGACCATGAAACTATCATCAATTGTTGTAAAAAAAACCCGTCTGGTTCACTTTAGTCCTTTAGGGAAGGAAATCTGCCGTCCTTACCCGGTCTGGCCTACATGTGACTCCGGACCCACAGCAACGTGTTAGACTCTCAATTGCCCCTCTGAAACGGCCGAGCTAGTCACCCAATTCAGGGGAAATTAGGGATGGGTAATAAATGCTGGTGAAGCCCACATTCCATGAAGGAATAAAGAAAAAAATATCACACCTCTGACTGCTCGTTCTTGGACCGTTGCCTGGTAACTCTCAGGAAAACACACCGGCGTGTTGTCATTTTGATCTATTACCGTTACTCCCAACTCCAGCGGCTCATCATAAAGAGTCCCGTCATAATCCAGCGCCGATATTAGCAGCATATACTGAATAAGAAGAGGGGCAGAACTTTAAACATGAGCGATAATTCACTCCGTAAACAAACCATCAAAAACCTCGCCAGGATTTTAATAACCACGTTCCCTCGATTTCTCTAACCCCCCCCCCCCCCTCTCCCCCGACAGTGTGAACCCAGGCTAGCTCCCTCACCCAGGTGGTCACTAACGAGGATGCTGATCAACCATGGAAGGTATGCTCCTTCACCTGAGGAAGGAGCAGTGCTCCGAAAGCTAGTGTTTGAAACAAACCTGTTGGACTTTAACCTGATGCTGTAAGACTTCTTACTCTGCTCACCCCAGTCCAACGCCGGCATCTCCACACCATGGAAGGTATCACAGCCCCGTCGACCCTGTCCTCAGGTGGATTCTAGCCGCACACTTTTTTTTTAAGTTTAGAGTACCCAATTAATTTTTTCCAATTAAGGGGCAATTTAGTGTGTTCAATCCACCTACCCTGCACATCTTTGGGTTGTGGGGGCGAAACCCACGCAAACACGGGGAGAATGTGCAAACTCCACACGGACAGTGACCCAGAGCCGGGATTCGAACCTGGGACCCCAGCGCCGTGAGGCAGCAGGGCTAACCCACTGCCCCACCGTGCTGCCCATAGCCACACACTTTAGGTGGCGAGGAATGGCAGGATTATGCTCAGAAGTAGGCCGCTCGGCCTAGCGTGTCTAGGCTAGCCCTTTGGAAGAGCAGTCTTGCTTAGTCCCACATCACCTTTTCTAACAGTTGCCCTGTAATTTCCTCATCGTGCTGAACCTGTCCAACTCTCTTTTTCAAAGCATTAATGAAATCAGCTTCCATCAACTGGTTTAGTGTGCCCGATCGGTTTAGCTCAGTGGGCTAGACAGCTGGTTTGTGATGCAGAACAAGGCCAGCAGCGCGGGTTCAATTCCTGCTGAGGTTATTAACAAAGGCCCTACCTGCTCAACCTTGCCCCTCACCTGAGGTTGTCATAACATACATCGGTAGAGCATGGTGCAGACACACACTGATGGACACACACAGGGACCAATCAACATGTACAAACACCGTAGCCAATCACCAGTTAGAATACACACACTATAAAGGCAAAGGGCACCACGGTTCCCGTTCATTCTGGGTGCTGCCTCTCAGTGTAACAAGAACTCATCCAGCCCAGCACAGACTCACACCACGTGTTGAGAGAATCAACTGGTTCGGACAAGGCTTAGGGCTCTAGTTGACATCGTTTAGACCCACAGTCATCGTGTGTTAGTTAGTTAGAAGTTAGTTAATAAAATTGAGTTGAACCTTCATCAGTGTTGGAAGTGTCTGTTCATCTCTCAAGTCCACACTAGCCAACACTTCAGAGGTGTGGGTGATCCTCAGGTTAAATCACCACCAGTCAGCTCTCCCCCTCAAAGGGGAAAGCCTGTGGTCATCTGGGATTATGGCGACTTTACTTTTATATATTTCCTGAAGTGTCCACAATTTTCCACAATACTTAAGGATCAGGAGCCTGCTGCAGGGCAGCAGAGGTCCCAATTAGCACCGTATTGACAATTAGGTTCAGGGTGGGATTACAGGTCAAATTTGATTTTCGGACTCAGTAGATAAGGCACAGTGTGCAGGGTGTAGTGAGTACAGGGGTTCTAGCCCAGGGACCAGTGTTGGGATTACCACTCCTTTTGATATATATTAATAATTTTACAGGTTTCAGATGACACTAATCTGGGAAATGTACTACAGAATGAGGAGAACAGTAAAAGGCCGGTGAAATGGGCAGGTACACAGCAGTTGAAGTTCAACGCAAATTTGCGTAAGGGTTTATTTTCCGAAGAACGTTCGGGAGGATATCAAAGCCTTGGAGAGTAAATAGAGGGGGGTTTACTGGAATGGTGCCAAGGATGAAGGACTTCAGTACCCGTGGAGAGAGTCGAGAGGCTGGGACTGCCCCGCTCAGAACACCACCAGGGGTGTGGAGAACACCAGGGACAGGAGCAGGAGTAGACCATTCGGCCCATCAGGGCCTGCTCCGCCATCCAATACTACCATAGCTGATCCTTGCTTTCAACTCCATTTTCCCGCCCACTCCCCATATCCCTTTGTTCCCGGAATGATCAAAACTCTGTCTATCCCAGCCTTAAATATATTCAACAACCCTCTGAGTGAAGACATTTCTCCTCACCTCAGTCCTCATCGATTGGCCCCCTTATCCTGAGACTAGGCCCCCTTGTTCTAATAGAAGAGTTCAAAATGAGGAAGGGATTTGATAGAGCAGCTGGGTTAAACTGATTCCACTGGTACCAGGATCAGTAACACGAAGACACAGATTTAAAGTCATTGGAAAAAGAATTAGAGACAACATGAGGGAACATATTTTTACTCGGCGAGTTGTTCTAGGCTGGAACATGTTGGCTGAAAGAGCGATGGCAGCTGATTGGATAGTGACTCTAAAGAGGGAATGAGATAACTATTTTGGAAGGAATTGGTTACAGCACTTTGGGAAAAGAGTGGGAGAATGGGACTCATTGGATAGCTCTTGCAAAGGGCCAACACAGGATTGATGGACGGAATGGCCTCCTCACGCACTTGTCTGATTCGAAGATTTTTACCTCTTCTTCTTGTTCCCGATCCAAGGGTTGGGTTAAGTAGATGGCGCCTTCTCTGTCGATGGTGAAAGGACCCTCAGGATACGGCACCTTGGCCTCCATCCTGTAAGTCACTCGATCGTTGTTCCACTGCACCTGAAGACCACAATTCAAAGTGAGACCCGCAGTCTGCGAAATCCAACACACGCACCCCTGTCAGAAATCAATCAGCCATTGAGAAGTTCCAGCGACAGCAGAAAATCTATGAAGCGTAACCTTTCACCTCTGGTTTTTTGAACTGTTGCCTGGTTACTCCCGGGAGAACTCACCTGGCTTGTTGTGACATGGTTGGTCACGTTCACGTCTTCGAGTCAGAGGTTCTGAGACCAACTCCATAAACTTGGCCACAAAATCCACATCTCCCCTCCCTGACCAAGGGAGTGCTGTACGGTCAGTTGCTTCAACTTTTACACAAGATGTGAATCCACAGCCCCGCCTACCCTCTCAGCCCCGCCTGCCCTCTCAGCCCCGCCTCTCAGCCCCGCCTACCCTCACAGCCCCGCCTACCCTCTCAGCCCCACCCTGCCTACCCTCTCAGCCCCGCCTGCCCTCTCAGCCCCACCTCTCAGCCCCGCCTGCCCTCTCAGCCCCACCTACCCTCTCTGCCCCGCCTGCCCTCTCAGCCCCGCCTCTCAGCCCCACCTACCCTCTCAGCCCCACCTACCCTCTCAGCTCCGCCTTCCCTCTCAGCCCCGCCTGCCCTCTCAGCCCCACCTACCCTCCCAGCCCCGCCTACCCTCTCAGCACCGCCTACCCTCTCAGCCCCGCCTGCCCTCTCAGCCCCGCCTACCCTCTCAGCCCCGCCTCTCAGCCCCACCTACCCTCTCAGCCCCGCCTACCCTCTCAGCCCCGCCTCTCAGCCCCGCCTGCCCTCTCAGCCCCGCCTCTCAGCCCCGCCTGCCCTCTCAGCCCCGTCTCTCAGCCCCGCCTACCCTCTCAGCCCCGCCTGTCCTCTCAGCCCCGCCTCTCATCCCCACCTACCCTCTCAGCCCTGCCTACCCTCTCAGCCCCGCCTACACTCTCAGCCCTCTCAGCCCCGCCTCCCCTCTCAGCCCTGCCTGCCCTCTCAGCCCCGCCTCTCAGCCCCGCCTACCCTCTCAGCTCCGCCTACCCCCTCAGCCCCACCTACCATCTCAGCCCCGCCTCTCAGCCCTGCCTGCCGTCTCAGCCCCGCCTCAGCCCCGCCTGCCCTCTCAGCCCCGCCTGCCCTCTCAGCCCCGCCTCTCAGCCCCACCTACCCTCTCAGGCCCGCCTACCCTCTCAGCCCAGCCTCTCAGCCCCGCCCTCTCAGCCCCGCCTGCCCACTCAGCCCCGCCTACCCTCTCAGCCCCGCCTACCCTCTCAGCCCCGCCTCAGCCCCGCCTACCCTCTCAGCCCCGCCTACCCTCTCAGCCCTGCCTCTCAGCCCCGCCTACCCTCTCAGCCCCGCCTACCCTCTCAGCCCCACCTACCCTCTCAGCCCCGCCTACCCTCTCAGCCCTGCCTCTCAGCCCCGCCTACCCTCTCAGCCCCGCCTGCACTCTCAGCCCCGCCTATCCTCTCAGCCCTGCCTACCCTCTCACCCCCGCCTACCCTCTCAGCCCCGCCTACCCTCTCAGCCCCGCCTACCCTCTCAGCCCTGCCTACCCTCTCAGCCCCGCCTACCCTCTCAGCCCCGCCTACACTCTCAGCCCTCTCAGCCCCGCCTCCCCTCTCAGCCCTGCCTGCCCTCTCAGCCCCGCCTCTCAGCCCCGCCTACCCTCTCAGCTCCGCCTACCCCCTCAGCCCCACCTACCATCTCAGCCCCGCCTCTCAGCCCTGCCTGCCGTCTCAGCCCCGCCTCAGCCCCGCCTGCCCTCTCAGCCCCGCCTGCCCTCTCAGCCCCGCCTCTCAGCCCCACCTACCCTCTCAGGCCCGCCTACCCTCTCAGCCCAGCCTCTCAGCCCCGCCCTCTCAGCCCCGCCTGCCCACTCAGCCCCGCCTACCCTCTCAGCCCCGCCTACCCTCTCAGCCCCGCCTCAGCCCCGCCTACCCTCTCAGCCCCGCCTACCCTCTCAGCCCTGCCTCTCAGCCCCGCCTACCCTCTCAGCCCCGCCTACCCTCTCAGCCCCACCTACCCTCTCAGCCCCGCCTACCCTCTCAGCCCTGCCTCTCAGCCCCGCCTACCCTCTCAGCCCCGCCTGCCCTCTCAGCCCCGCCTATCCTCTCAGCCCTGCCTACCCTCTCACCCCCCCCCTACCCTCTCAGCCCCGCCTACCCTCTCAGCCCCGCCTACCCTCTCAGCCCTGCCTACCCTCTCAGCCCCGCCTACCCTCTCAGCCCCGCCTACCCTTTCAGCCCCGCCTACCCTCTCAGCCCCGCCTACCCTCTCATCCCCACCTACCCTCTCAGCCCCGCCTACCCTCTCAGCTCCGCCTACACTCTCAGACCTCTCAGCCCCGCCTCCCCTCTCAGCCCCGCCTCCCCTCTCAGCCCTGCCTACTCTCTCAGCCCCGCCTCTCAGCCCCGCCTTCCCTCTCAGCCCCGCCTCTCAGCCCCGCCTACCCTCTCAGCCCCGCCTACCCTCTCAGCCCCGCCTCTCAGCCCCACCTACCCTCTAATCCCCACCTACCCTCTCATCCCCACCTACCCTCTCAGCCCCGCCTCCCCTCTCAGCCCTGCCTCCCCTCTCAGCCCCGCCTGCCTTCTCAGCCCCACCTACCATCTCAGCCCTGCCGTCTCAGCCCCGCCTCTCATCCCCGCCTACCCTCTCAGCCCCGCCTGCCCTCTCAGCCCCGCCTTCCCTCTCAGCCCCGCCTACCCTCTCAGCCCCGCCTACCCACTCAGCCCCGCCTGCCCTCTCAGCCCCGCCTCTCAGCCCCACCTACCCCCTCAGCCCCTCCTACCCTCTCAGCCCTGCCTCTCAGCCCCACCTACCCTCTCTGCCCGCCTGCCCTCTCTGCCCCGCCTGCCCTCTCTGCCCCGCCTGCCCTCTCTGCCCCCGCCTGCCCTCTCAGCCCCGCCTGCCCTCTCAGCCCCGCCTATCCTCTCAGCCCCGCAGCCCCGCCTGCCCTCTCAGCCCCGCCTACCCTCTCAGCCCCTCCTACCCTCTCAGCCCCACCCTCTCAGCCCCACCTGCCCTCTCTGCCCCGCCTGCCCTCTCAGCCCCGCCTACCCTCTCAGCCCCGCCTATCCTCTCAGCCCCGCAGCCCCACCTGCCCTCTCAGCCCCGCCTACCCTCTCAGCCCCGCCTATCCTCTCAGCCCCGCAGCCCCACCTGCCCTCTCAGCCCCGCCTACCCTCTCAGCCCCTCCTACCCTCTCAGCCCCACCCTCTCAGCCCTGCCTGCCCTCTCAGCCCCGCCTCAGCCCCGCCTACCCTCAGCCCAGCCTCTCAACCCCGCCTCTCAGCCCCGCCTACCCTCTCAGCCCCGCCTACCCTCAGCCCTGCCTCTCAACCCCCGCCTCTCAGCCCCGCCTACCCTCTCAGCCCCGCCTACCCTCAGCCCTGCCTCTCAACCCCGCCTCTCAGCCCCGCCTACCCTCTCAGCCCTGCCTCTCAGCCCCACCTACCCTCTCTGCCCCGCCTGCCCTCTCTGCCCCGCCTGCCCTCTCTGCCCCGCCTGCCCTCTCTGCCCCGCCTGCCCTCTCTGCCCCGCCTGCCCTCTCTGCCCCGCCTGCCCTCTCTGCCCCGCCTGCCCTCTCAGCCCCGCCTATCCTCTCAGCCCCGCAGCCCCGCCTGCCCTCTCAGCCCCGCCTACCCTCTCAGCCCCTCCTACCCTCTCAGCCCCACCCTCTCAGCCCCACCTGCCCTCTCAGCCCCGCCTGCCCTCTCAGCCCCGCCTATCCTCTCAGCCCCGCAGCCCCACCTGCCCTCTCAGCCCCGCCTACCCTCTCAGCCCCTCCTACCCTCTCAGCCCCACCCTCTCAGCCCTGCCTGCCCTCTCAGCCCCGCCTGCCCTCTCAGCCCCGCCTATCCTCTCAGCCCCGCAGCCCCACCTGCCCTCTCAGCCCCGCCTACCCTCTCAGCCCCTCCTACCCTCTCAGCCCCACCCTCTCAGCCCCACCCTCTCAGCCCTGCCTACCCTCTCAGCCCCACCCTCTCAGCCCCACCCTCTCAGCCCCACCTGCCCTCTCAGCCCCGCCTACCCTCTCAGCCCTGCCTGCCCTCTCAGCCCCGCCTCAGCCCCGCCTACCCTCAGCCCTGCCTCTCAACCCCGCCTACCCTCTCAGCCCCTCCTACCCTCTCAGCCCCACCCTCTCAGCCCTGCCTGCCCTCTCAGCCCCGCCTCAGCCCCGCCTACCCTCAGCCCAGCCTCTCAACCCCGCCTCTCAGCCCCGCCTACCCTCTCAGCCCCGCCTACCCTCAGCCCTGCCTCTCAACCCCGCCTCTCAGCCCCGCCTACCCTCTCAGCCCCGCCTACCCTCAGCCCTGCCTCTCAACCCCGCCTCTCAGCCCCGCCTACCCTCTCAGCCCCGCCTACCATCTCAGCCCTGCCTCTCAGCCCCGCCTCTCTGCCCCGCCTACCCTCTCAGGCCCGCCTGCCGTCTCAGCCCCGCCTACCCTCTCAGCCCTGCCTCAGCCCCGCCTACCCTCTCAGCCCCGCCTACCCTCTCAGCCCTGCCTCTCAGCCTCGCCTACCCTCTCAGAAGAAAGTAGAAGGTCCCATAGACCCATTTTGAGGAAGAGCTGAGGAATTCTCCTCACTGTCCTCCAATACTTATCCCTCAACCAACGTCACTGCAAACAGTTGGCCATTATCACAGTGCCTGCTTTGGGATCTTACTGTGCACACATTGTTCACTGCATTTCCCACGTTGCATCATTGAACGTATTGGAAAACATGAGGTTGTGGAAGATACCAGTTCTGAGTTTAACCTCAGACTGAAATCTAACGCAATGATTCCAAGTCATCCTGGTTAGAATGAAAATGAACTCTCTGATGCGGTGACTGGGGGGTGAAGTAGATTATCGCACCGTCCTGTCCATTCTGAACACTGCGCCTGTCCAGTCCAGACTGGACAGTGTCTCCTCTCTCTGATGGCTGGAGCAGCATTCAGACCGAACAAGTCTGGAAGTTTCCCCAGTTTTGACAATCGATCCAATGAGAATGCGAGGTCGGATTTTCCACACAACTCGCCCGGTGCTTTGCGGTGAGGGAAGCGGCCAGACATCGGCTGGTGGCGGGATTTTCACGTCCTGCCGGGTAATCGCGCGGTGGGGCTGGGATGTCGGAGACACCAGAGGATCTGGAAATTTCCAGCCGTTCAACCGGAACTGGAGTCACTTTTTATTCACTTTCATAAGCATTTATTTTCACATTACAAACATACGCCTCCTAACCAGCCACCAGCATTTCAATCCATTTAATTACATCTTTCACAGCTTCAGGATAACCCAAAAAGCTGCATATTTCATTCAGTATTTTTGAAGTGAGGTCAGTGAAGTAATGTAGGAAAAGCCGCAGCTAATTTACACACAGCAAGATCCCACACACAGCAATGTGATAACAAACAGATAAGCATTTTTTGATTATGTTGTCTGAGGGATAAATATTGGCCAGGATAGGGCGGAATGGTGTCACAGTGGTTAGCACTGCTGCCTCTCAGCGCCAGGGACCCGGGTTTAATTCTGGCCTTGGGTCAATGTCTGTGCGGAGTCTGCAAGTTCTCCCCGTGTGTGCGTGGGTTTCCTCCGGGTGCTCCGGTTTCCACCCACAGTTCAAAGATGTGCAAGTGAGGTGGATTGGCCATGATTAAGGGATAGGACGGGGGAGTAGACCTATGTCGAGTGCTCTTTCAGAGGGTTGGTGCAGACTCGATGGGCCAAATGGCCTCCTTCTGAGTTGCAGGGATTCTATGGTTAACTCCCCTGTTTGGTGGTATCATAGAATCATAGCATTTATAATGCAGAAGGAAGCCATTCGGCCCATCAAGTCTGCACTAGCCCTTGGAAAGTGCACCCTACTCAAGCCCACCCCTCCACCCTATCCCCGTAACCCCACTTAACCTTTTTGGACACGAAGGGCAATTTAGCATGGCCAATCCACTGAACCCGATTGGGTGATTTTTAGGTATTGGTTGGGAAGCTGAGGCAACCAAGGTTGCGAAGTCATGTGATGAAACTTCCAGGAAAACATCCAACCAGAATTGTGAACCGGAGCCTGGGATTAGCAGCACTCCTTCACGACCACGCTGCGATGTCATGGATGTGGAGTGGGGCTCAAACCCCTGCAACTTTCTAACTGAGAAGCAAGAGAGCTCCCCGCTGAGCAATGACGGACTTCTTCATCAGGGTGGGAAGAGGGGCAGGTGGGTTTTTGATACAAATGACTTGTCTGGCTTGGCTACCCCAGAAGACAGTTAAGAGTCAACATTTTTGATGTGGGACTTAAGTCACATGTAGGCCCAGACTGGAGCAGGATGGCAGGACAATTGACAACCAGTTGGGTTTTACTGACAACCGAATAACTTCACGGTCACTTTTCCTGAGGCCAGCTCTGAGCCAAGTGTTAATTCAAATCCAACCCAGCTGCTCAGACATGAAACTAGGCACTGGTACTTTTCGTGATAATCGGCTTGTTCACAGAATGCAGCATTACACATATCTGCTTCCTACCTACTACCCCGGTGTCCCAGCGGTCTCTCTTTATAAGGCTTCTGCGTACTTTCTTTTTAATAAATGTTTTTATTCTCCATTTTCACATTTTCCTTCAAAATGTACACCCCACCCACAGACAGTAAACGGTAATAAATATAAAATCAATCCCCTTAATAACAACGATCCTATCCTCCCACCACCCCAAACAACGGCCCACCTGTCAATATCTGCATCCAATAAAACAAACCCTCCCACGGTGGAAACAAAAAGCAAAGGAGAAAAAGGAAAAAGGAGTCCGGGACCGCCCATGGTCACCATAGAGTCCACCCCCCCCCCCCCCCCACACACACACACACACACACACACACACACTCAATGCCGTCCAACCTCTGAAAGAGTGCCGTACATGATACCCAAGAGTGTAAATCTCCCCCCCCCCCACATTCCTCCCCAACTCCTCCCGTCCACTGCCTCTTGTAAAACCCCTTCCCCCAACCTCGGTTCCTTCCCCCCCAACTATCCACCCCGGCTAGACCACTCGGACTCTGTTCTGCCAGACTCCGATGGCCGCAGTCCCTCCCCCCACCTCACTTCCTTCACTGGCCGGCTCAGACCGGCCAGCGTGGAGGCCCCCGCCCGGGTCCCTTTCCCCCTTGCCCGACCCTAGGAAAGCCCAGAAATCCCCTTCTAGCACACACACCCCGCATATCCACCTCCACCCCAAAGAGCCCTCACTTCGAGTGAAAGCCCCATCACTTCCCTTGTCCAAATATATACAACACCGGCTCCTTTAGCCCACACACCCGCACGCAGTGAAACAAACAAACAAAAAAAAAGAAAATACAGTCATGAGGATACATCGGCACATGGCCATTTCTCAGTTCTGCCACAGTCCTTCTGCCTTCGCAAACTCCTCCGCTGCCTCCGCCGTTCCAAAATAAAAGTCCTTGAGCTTGTAAGTCACCCTCAGCTTCGCTGGATATACAATGCCGCACTGCACCTTGCTAATGTACAGTGCCCTCTTCACCCGGTTGAAGGCAGCCCACCTCCTCGCCAGCTCCACCGTAAAGTCCTGATATACACGTATACCAGCTCCAGCCCACTGCACCACCCGCTTCTGCTTGGCCCAGCACAGGACCTTCTCCTTCACAGAGTCACTACCCTTTGCGGCTCACTCACCTTTTGTACATCGGCCTCCCCGACCGATGAGCCCGATTCATATCGGGAGGGATCCTCCCCCTCCCCCAATAGTTCCGCCAGCATCGCGGCAAAATGCTCAGTCGGCCTCGGCCCTTCAACTCCTTCGGGCAGCCCCACAATCCTCAAATTCTGTCGCCTGGATCCATCCCCCAGTCCCTTAACCATCACCCTCAATCCCTCAATCATCACCCTCAATCCATCCCCCAGTCCCTCAATCATCACCCTCAATCCATCACCAGTCCCTCAATCATCACCCTCAATCCCTCAATCATCACCCTCAATCCATCCCCCAGTCCCTCAATCATCACCCTCAATCCATCCCCCAATCCATCAATCATCACCCTCAATCCATCCCCCAGTCCCTGAACCATCACCCTCAATCCATCCCCAGTCCCTCAATCATCACCCTCAATCCATCCCCAGTCCCTCAATCATCATCCTCAATCCATCCCCCAGTCCCTCAATCATCATCCTCAATCCATCCCCCAGTCCCTCAATCATCACCCTCAATCCATCCCCCAGTCCCTCAATCATCACCCTCAATCCATCCCCAGTCCCTCAATCCATCCCCCAGTCCCTCAATCATCACCCTCAATCCATCCCCCAATCCATCAATCATCACCCTCAATCCATCCCCCAATCCATCAATCATCACCCTCAATCCATCCCCCAGTCCCTCAACCATCACCGTCAATCCATCCCCCAGTCCCTCAACCATCACCCTCAATCCCCCAATTAACACCCCCAATCATTACTGAACTGTTTGGCTCCCGAGACTGAGCGACCAATACTTCCAAAGAGAAGTTATTCAATTCTAAGGTTGTGTGGACGGGTAAGAGAGAGGGGGAGTGGAGAGAGAGAGAGAGAGCAAACTTTAAAGAGACACACAATGTGGAGAAAGTGAGAGGGGACGCAGGGGGGAGAGGAAGGGAGAAGCAGTGATTTTAGTCAAGGGGACAGGGGGTAGTTTGATGTCTACAATCCAGGCAGCAGGTAATTCCAAATGTTTATAAAATAGAAATACCAGAACATTGAGACAAGCCTCGCTCGCTGAAGCTGGCTTTGTCTCTACTTTTACAATAACAAACCCTATAAAGGAGAAATCCCATCGCTGATCAATGCTTCCTTGACAAAGCTGTAAATAATTATACCATCTCTGTCTCGAAAAATAAATACTTTATTGAATTTTCAGTCCTAAATTAGCTCAGCTTCTTGACTTACCTCTGCCGGATGCTATATTTAAATGCAGATCACTATCACTGAGATTCTGTTTCAGAAAATGACAAAACGACTCATGACTAGACAAATTACAGCTTATCTGGCTTATATTGGAGTTCAGAACACTCCCCCCCCCCCCACCCAACCACCTCCCACACCGCGCTTCTTACTTTTCCTCCCCCTCCCCCTGATCCTCACCCTCCCCCTGACCCCCACCCTCCCCCTGACCCTCACCTTCTCCTTCTCACCCCTCATCTCCTCGACCTCCACAGCTCTCCATTCTTCACCCTCTCCCTTACCCCCCCCCCCCACTCCCCCCCCCCCCTCCCCCCCCCCCTCGGCATATGCAGGGGAATTATTGATGAATCCTTTTTGAACAGAATCAACATTCTTTGCTTCTGATGAAAAGGAGAATCCGACGGCAGCACCTTCTGGTAGCTGGTATTTGGAGGGCGCTCAATCCCTGGGCCTTGCTACTGCTTATCTAGACATTGGGCAAGGAAGGGTGCATTTCAGACAGAAAGGGACTGGAGGTCCTTGTTGATGTGTTAGGCAGGTTGGTTCGATGTGGACTTCACTCGATGCAGGGAAGCTAGAAACAGACGTCTAACACTGGAGAAGATCCAACACGGTTTTATTGAACGATAGAACTGATAAACATATTCAGCTGTGGGTTGACACTATACTGATCTGACTGGAGACCTTGTAGCAGCCTGGCCAGACTTACTAGTTACCGCATGGTGTTTGCACTGGCTAGCTCGTGGACTCTGACTGTCTCAGTGGCTGGGTCCCGAGAGAGCGGGAAACCTCGTGCCCTCTGGCTTTATAGTGGTAGTGTCCTGTCTGGTGATTGGCTGCACTGTGCTGTGTGCTTACTGGTCATTTGTGTGACAATCACTGCCTGTCTGCATCTCATTATATACATGAGTGTTGGCAATTCTGGACAAGGTGAAAATAGTCCCCGGGGCCTGATGGGATTTATCCTAGGATTCTCTGGGAAGCCAGGGAAGAGATTGCTGAGCCTTTGGCTTTGATTTTTATGTCATCATTGGCTACAGGAATAGTGCCAGAGGACTGGAGGATAGCAAATGTGGTCCCTTTGTTCAAGAAGGGGAGTAGAGATAACCCCGGTAACTATAGGCCGGTGAGCCTAACGTCTGTGGTGGGGAAAGTCTTGGAGAGGATTATAAAAGATACGATTTATAATCATCTAGATAGGAATAATATGATTAGGGATAGTCAGCATGGTTTTGTGAAGGGTAGGTCATGCCTCACAAACCTTATCGAGTTCTTTGAGAAGGTGACTGAACAGGTAGACAAGGGTAGAGCAGTTGATGTGGTGTATATGGATTTCAGTAAAGTGTTTGATAAGGTTCCCCACGGTCGGCTATTGCAGAAAATATGGAGGCTGGGGATTGAGGGTGATTTAGAGATGTGGATCAGAAATTGGCTAGTTGAAAGAAGACAGAGAGTGGTAGTTGATGGGAAATGTTCAGAATGGAGTTCTGTTACGAGTGGCGTACCACAAGAATCTGTTCTGGGGCCGTTGCTGTTTGTCATTTTTATAAATGACCTAGAGGAGGGCGCAGAAGGATGGGTGAGTAAATTTGCAGACGACACTAAAGTCGGTGGAGTTGTAGACAGTGCGGAAGGATGTTGCAGGTTACAGAGGGACATAGATAAGCTGCAGAGCTGGGCTGAGAGGTGGCAAATGGGGTTTAATGTGGAGAAGTGTGAGGTGATTCACTTTGGAAAGAATAACAGGAATGCGGAATATTTGGCTAATGGTAAAATTCTTGGTAGTGTGGATGAGCAGAGGGATCTCGGTGTCCATGTACATAGATCCCTGAAAGTTGCCACCCAGGTTGATAGGGTTGTGAAGAAGGCCTATGGTGTGTTGGCCTTTATTGGTAGAGGGATTGAGTTCCGGAGCCATGAGGTCATGTTGCAGTTGTACAAAACTCTGGTATGGCCGCATTTGGAGTATTGCGTACAGTTCTGGTCGCCTCATTATAGGAAGGACGTGGAAGCTTTGGAACGGGTGCAGAGGAGATTTACCAGGATGTTGCCTGGTATGGAGGGAAAATCTTATGAGGAAAGGCTGATGGACTTGAGGTTGTTTTCGTTAGAGAGAAGAAGGTTAAGAGGTGACTTAATAGAGGCATACAAAATGATCAGAGGGTTAGATAGGGTGGACAGTGAGAGCCTTCTCCCGCGGATGGAGGTGGCTAGCACGAGGGGACATAGCCTTAAATTGAGGGGTAATAGATATAGGACAGAGGTCAGAGGTGGGTTTTTTACGCAAAGAGTGGTGAGGCCGTGGAAT
Source organism: Scyliorhinus canicula (assembly GCF_902713615.1). Classification (NCBI taxonomy): domain Eukaryota; kingdom Metazoa; phylum Chordata; class Chondrichthyes; order Carcharhiniformes; family Scyliorhinidae; genus Scyliorhinus; species Scyliorhinus canicula. Next base: position 4,359,682 of record NC_052154.1, on the reverse strand, counting down.
GCCCTACCTGCAACAGTAGTGAACTCGCCAACATTGAGGGCATTTAAAAGTTTATTGGATAAGCATATGGATGATAAGGGCATAGTGTAGGTTAGATGGCCTTTAGTTTTTTCCATGTCGGTGCAACATCGAGGGCCGAAGGGCCTGTACTGCGCTGTATCGTTCTATGTTCTATGTTCTATGTTCTATGTTCTATGTTCTATGTTCTATGTTCTATGTTCTATGAGTGGATATTATGACACCAGGGAGGCTGAAACTGAGGAAATATCTCTATCAAATCCCAAAATTTGACAGACACCATGGGTGGGATTCTGCGGTCCTGTGTTGACGCCGTCAGAAACGGCATCGAGTTTTACGACGGCGCCAACACGGCCTCAGGATCGGCAATTCTGGCTCCTACAGGGGGCCAGCACGGCACCAATCACGCCGCTCCAGCTGCTGATCCCGGTGCGAACTGGGCGCCGCGGGATCCGCGCATGCGCAGTGGCTTCCTTCAACACACCGGCCCCGACGTAACATGGCCGAGGAGTACAGGGGCCGGCGCGGAAGAAACGAGGCCCCCAGCCAGAGAGGAGAATCGCGTGCCGGCATCGGGGCGGAGTGGCACGATCCGCGCCAGTCACAGGGATTCTCCGGCCTGGCCCCGGGCTGAGAGAATCCCCCCCCCCCTATCAGGGCAAGTCCTCCTTTCGGTATTCCAGCTCGACTGACAAGTTCCTTACCTTTGAGATCGGGAGAGGATACGGCCCTTTGTGGTTCTCCAGCACAGAGACATTATCAGGACGGACCCAGAGGTTTTTTGTAACGGTGATTATGACGTCCACGTGGGTGTAGTAGCCCTGATTTAGATCACCCATATCTTTAACTTGCACAGACAGGGTATACTCATTAACCAAACCTGCGTCCAACAATTCAGCACCTAGAATACCAGACGCAAAAACGTTACATCTTCTGCAGGAAGGAAACCGGCAACATTCCGCGGAAGGTTAAAAGGAGATTTAATAGAGGAGTTTGAAATCACGAGACGAGACAGAGCAGAGAAAGAGAAAATTGAATTGGCTGAAGGTCAATCAATGCCGAGGGGGCACAGGGGGATTGGCAAAAATGTTGCAGTGAAATGAGGAAAATCCTTTCAACACAGAGAGTGGATATGATCTGAATGTACTGATAGGGCAATGGATACAGATTCAATAGTCGCCATTGAAAGGTAAATTGGATAAATAGCCAAAGGTGAAAAAATTGCAGCCATACGGGAAAGAGTGAATGAATGGGACTAACTGAACTACTCTTGAACAGGGCTAGTATAGACTTGGTAGGCTGAATGGTATCCCTCTAAGCTGTGCTGTTTCCTCTGATTCCTGTGGAGCAGATCGCCTGCCTGTTATAAAAAGTTCCTGATCTTAAAGACACAGTGGAATAGAAATTGGGTCATCAAGGAGGGAAATACTGCTCCAGATTAGCTGGTGGTCTATTGTGTTACAGATTGCAGCCCCCTGGTTATGAGTGGGACATGTGGAAGAGGAACATATTCAAAAAAAGAGTGTACATTTTGGAGCAGGGTCCAGCAGAGAGGTGAAGGGCCTCTCAAGGTTCGAAATGAGGTTGAGGCATTGGTTAGTAAACAGTGTGTCATAGAGAGCTGAACAAACAATAGCTCAATTGATTTAGCTGGAGAGAACAGGGGAATGGAGTGAAAAGCCAACATTTATCTTATTGAGAAAGATTCAGCATATGCCCAACCTCCGTTTCTTTACATCAACAAAGCATTTTGCCTGCTCAATGGGACCAAATGTCACACCTTCCAACTTTGATCGTACCAACATGTCATTCTAACAACTGTCAGCGACTATTGAATAGACATCATTTTAACAGCTATTCGGAGGAGCGATGACTCACCTCCTGCTCCTCTATCACACAAGCACACTGCAAGACTAATTCATTGTGTAAAACAGCAAATTGCTTCACTCTGATAAGGTGCCATGTAACTGCGGCGATTGTTAGGATTGTATTACATGTCTGGCTGCAGTTCTGTGCTTTCTTATTCAGTGAAGGTCATGTTCTTGCCAATGTTGGGATTTCATTAAAAGGTTTGTCAAGTGAACTTTCTCCAGTGGAGAGGCCCGAATATCAGACACAGGTTAATCCCAGGTCAGCTGATGGCAGGAGTGTTGCTGGGATGGGGGTTAAGCATCAACTGAGGGAAGGATGAACAGATGGAGGATCTTCGGCAGCACAGTAGCACAGTGTTTAGCATTATCATTTCACAGCGCCAGGGCCCCATGTTCGATTCCCGCTCGGATCACTGTCTGTGTGGAGTCTGCACGTCCTCCCCGTGTCTGCGTGGGTTTCCTCCGGGTGCTCCGGTTTCCTCCCACAAGTCCCGAAAGACGTGCTGTTAGGTGGATTGGACATTTTGAATTCTCCCTCTGTGTACCCGAACAGGCGCAGGACTGTGGCGACTAGGGGATTTTCATAGTAACTTCATTGCAGTGTTAATGTAAGCCTACTTGGGGCTGGTTTAGCACAGTGGTCTAAACAGCTGGCATGTAATGAAGCCCACTTGTGACAATAAGCGATTATTATTATTATTGTGACACTAATAAATATTATTATTATTATGTGAAGTATAAGTATCAGGACAGACTAATTGGGATGAATAGTGAGTGTGGAACAGAGGTTGAATGTGGAACTCACCCTCACAGGGAATGGTGAGAATGGGGGAACTCACTTCCCAGGGAGTGGGGAGAATGGGGGAACTCACTTCCCATGGAGTGGTGAGAATGGGGGAACTCACTCCCCAGGGAGTGGGGAGAATGGGGGAACTCACTCCCCAGGGAGTGGGGAAAAAGGGGGAACTCACTCCCCAGGGAATGGTGAGAATGGGGGAACTCACTCCCCAGGGAGTGGGGAGAAAGGGGGAACTCACTCCCCAGGGAGTGGTGAGAATGGGGGAACTCACTTCCCAGGGAGTGGGGAGAATGGGGGAACTCACTTCCCAGGGAATGGTGAGAATGGGGGAACTCACTCCCCAGGGAGTGGGGAGAAAGGGGGAACTCACTCCCCAGGGAGTGGGGAAAAAGGGGGAACTCACTCCCCAGGGAGTGGTGAGAATGGGGGAACTCACTCCCCAGGGAGCGGTGAGAATGGGGGAACTCACTCCCCAGGGAGTGGGGAGAATGGGGGAACTCACTCCCCAGGGAGTGGTGAGAATGGGGGAACTCACTCCCCAGGGAGTGGGGAAAAAGGGGGAACTCACTCCCCAGGGAGTGGTGAGAATGGGGGAACTCACTCCCCAGGGAGTGGTGAGAATGGGGGAACTCACTCCCCAGGGAGTGGGGAGAATGGGGGAACTCACTCCCCAGGGAATGGTGAGAATGGGGGAACTCACTCCCCAGGGAGTGGGGAGAAAGGTGGAACTCAGAGTAAGGGTCTGCCAGAGGCTAGAGAACGGGGGGGGGGGGGGGGGGGGGGGGGGGGGGGCTGGCCTGCACGATGGAGCAATGTGGAGAGATTAGAACATCTCAAACTTTACAGCTTAGAGAAAGATGTAGAAAGGAGACAACACTGGGACACAGAAAACGTACCGAGCGGGATTCTCTGATCCTGAGGCTAAGTGTTGACGCCGTCGTAAACGTCGCCGCGTTTCTCGACGGCATCAACATGCCCCAGGAGCAGCGATTCTGACCCCTACAGGGGGCCAGCACGGCACTGGAGCGACCTACACCGCTCCAGCTGCTGATCCCAGCGTCAGATGGGCGCCTCAGGTCTGCGCATGCGCAGTGGGACCGGCATCAATGCGCGCATGCGCAGTGTCTCCCTTCTCCGTGCCTGCCCGATGCAACATGACGTAGGGCTACAGGGGCCGGCGCAAAACAAAAGAGACCCCCGGCCCGAGAGGCCAGCCCGCCGATGGCGGGAATGGCCACAGCGGAGCCCCCCCCCCCCCCCCCCGGGGTTGGACATCACTGAATTCACTGAATAAGAGCACACGTTGACGGCGCGGCTGCTCACCCCATCCCGGAGGGCGGGGGCGGGGGGGAGGGGGGGCGCATAGACCGCGCCGGCGCCAATGGCGCTGATTTTCCGCTCTCCGGAGAATCGACAGATCGGGGTGGCGTCGCACGATTGGCGCCCGTCCCGGTGATTCTCCGGCCCAGCCTGGGCTGAGAGAATCCCGCCCCAAATGTTATAGATAATACGAAATTCAGGAAAGATAAATGGAAATTAGTAAAAGATAAAAGGACAACAGGTAGCGAGGAGGAATTCTTCATTCACACATTAAGAAGTGTTTGTTTGATTTGCCAGGGAAGTTACGCAGATACAAAAACACAAGTAAATGTCCTCAGAGAGATTTGAGCACCACAATCCCGACTTCTTGAGCATCCTCGATTTTCATCCCTCCCCCATTGTGGGGTCACAGCCTCCGCACCTGGGAGCCAAACTCGGGAATTTTTTTAAAAATTTGTTCACGAGATGTGGGCGTCGCTGGACAGGTCAGCATTTATTGCCCATCCCTAGTTACCCTTGAGAAGGTGGTGGTGAGCTGTCTTCTTGAATCGCTGCAGTTCATGAGGTGTAGGTACACCCACCGTGCTGTTAGGGAGGGAGTTCCAGGATGTTGCTGCAGTGACAGTGAAGGTACGGCCAATATATTTCCCAGTCAGGGTGGTGAGTGACTTGGAGGGGAACCTCCAGGTGGTGGGGTTCCCAGGTATCTGCTGCACTTGTCCCTCTAGATGATAGCTGTCGTGGGTTTGGAAGTTGCTGCCTAAGGAGCCTTGATGAGTTACTGCAGTGCATCCTGTAGATGGTACACACGGCTGCTACTGTGCATCAGTGGTGGAGGGAGTGAATGTTTGTGGAAGGGGGAGCAATCAAGCAGGGCTGCTTTGTCCTGGATGGTGTTGAGCTTCTTGAGTGTTGTTGGAGCTGCACTCATCCAGGCAAATGGAGAGTATTCCATTACACTCCTGATTGTAGATGTTGGACAGGCTTGTGGGGAGGGTGGGGGGGGGGGAGGTTGGAGTCAGGAGGTGAGTTGCCCACTGCAGGATTCCCAGACCCTGACCTGCTCTTATAGCCTCAGCATATATGTGACACGTCCAGTTCAGTTTCAATGGTGGCCCCCTGGATGTTGGTAGTGGGGGATTCAGTGATAGTCATGCCATTGAATGACAAGGGGTGATGGTTTGTTCCTCTCTTGTTGGAGGTGGCCCTTGCCTGGCACTTGTTACCTGCCATTTGCCAACTCAAGCCTGGGTATGGGGGTTTTGCTGCATTTGGACATGCATCATAGAATTTTCAGTGCAGAAGGAGACCATTCAGCCCATCGAGTCTGCACCGACCCTTGGAAAGAGCATCCTACTTAATATGGAGGATATATGACATCAATTCCTGCAAATGAGCAAGAAGAGGATGATGATGGCTATTCGTCTCCAATTTTGCTTGGCCAGAAGAAGCCTGGATATGATGTACCAGTGGCATTACTGAATGATATACCACAGTCAAATGAGCAGTATGATCCATTTGCTGAACATCGACCGCAGCGAATTGCAGAACGGGAAAATGAGTATAAAGCACGTAGGAGACAGACGCCTCCACCTTATCCACTTAACCCGGTAACCTTACCTAATCTTTTGGACACAAAGGGGCAATTTAGCCTGGCCAATCCACCTAACCTGCACATCTTTGGACTGTGGGAGGAAACTGGAGCACCCGGAGGAAACCCTCGCAGACACGGGGAGAATGTGCAGACTCCGCACAGACAGTGACCCAAGCCGGAAATTGAACCTGCATCCCAGGAGCTATGAGACTGCAGTGCTAACCATTGTGCCACTGTGCCACATGCACTGCTTCAGTATCTGAGGAATTGCAAGTGATTGATTGATTGATATTTATTTTCACATGTACCGAAGTACAGTGAAAAGTATTTTTCTGCAGCCTAGGGAACGTACAAAGTATGTAAATAGTAGAGAAAAAAGAATAATCGACAGAGAACATTGACAAACGGTACATCAACAAATAGCAATTGGTTACAGTGCGGAACAAGGGCAAAACAAGAGCAGCATAGGGCGTTGTGAATATTGTTCTTACAGGGAACAGATCAGTCCGAAGGGGAGTCGTTGAGGAGTCTAGTAGCTGTTGGGGAAGAAGCTGTTCCTATGTCTGAATGTGCAGGTCTTCAGACTTCTGCACCTTCTGCCTGATGGAAGGGTCTGGAGAGGGCAAAGCCTGGGTGGGAGGGGTCTCTGATAATGCTGTCTGCCTTCCTGAGGCAGCGGGAAGTGTAGATAGAGCCAATGGGAGGGTGGCAAGCTTGTGTGATACATTGGATTGAGTTCACAACACTTGCGATCATGGGCCGGGCAGTTGCCATACCAGGCTGCGATGCAGCCGGATAGGATGCTCTCTCTGGCACATCTGTAGACGTTTGTGAGAGTCGATGCAGACATGACAAATTTCTTTACCTTCCGTAGGAAGTAGAGGCGTTGTTGAGCTTTATTGACTGTTGCATCAACATGAGTGGACCAGGACAGACTGTTGGTGATGGTGACCCCCATGAGTAGTGGTGTTGAACATTGTGCAGTCATCAGCAAACATCCCCACTTTGACCTTATGATAAAAGGTCATTGATGAAGCAGCTGAAGATTGGGGCGAACCTTCTCCACTTCTCTATCACCTTCTCCTCCCATAAGATGTTCTTTACAATCTACCTCTTTCACCAGGCGTCTGGTCATCTACCCTCATCTTTTTTATTCTTTCATAGCATGTGAACTGAGTGACTTGCCAGACAATTTCAGAGGGCAGGTAAGAGCCAACCACATTGCTGTGGATCGCAATTCACATGTAGGCCAGACCAGGTAAGGACGGCAGATTTCCTTCCCTAAAGGACATTCATGAACCAGGTGGGATTTTACAACAATTGGCAATAATTTCAGGGTTGCTGTAACTGAGACTAACTTTCAATCAATTACATTTGAATTGCACCAGCTGCCTTGATGGGATTGGAACCTGCATTTATGAAGTCTGAAGCTAGACTTCTGTGTTGTTAGTCCAGTGGCTTGACCACGACATCACCTTCAATGCCTTGTGTAGCTTTCTTACTTCCCCTGTTGCCTGAAACTCTGGGAGCATTGAAAATGAATCAAAGTAATAATAATCGCTTATTGTCACAAGTAGGCCTCAATGAAGTTACTGTGAAAAGCCCCTAGTCGCCACATTCTGGCGCCTGTTCGGGGAGGCCGGTACGGGAATCGAACCCACGCTGCTGGCATCGTTCTGTATTACAAGCCAGCTGTTTAGCCCACTGTGCTAAACCAGCCCCAGTGGATAGGATCGAACCAGAATTCCTCACTGATCCTTTTCAGGGGCCCACTGGGCTTCCGAGGGTTTTGTTGAAGGATCATTCGCAGGGACGCCGAGGGCGATGGGTCGGTGGAATAATTCCCCAATGGGGAGTTTCCCATTGCACCCGTCTGGAGACAGAGAGAGAGAGAGAGAGAGAATGAGAGAGCAAGGGAGAGCATGAGAAAGGGAATGAGAGAGTGAGAGAGAGAGAGAGAAAGAAGAAGAGAGTGAGAGAGAGAATGACAGAGCGAGAGAGAGCAAGAATGAGAGAGAGAGGGAGAGAGAGAGAGAGAAAGAAGAAGAGAGTGAGAGAGAGAATGACAGAGCGAGAGAGAGCAAGAATGAGAGAGAGAGGGAGAGAGAGAGTGAAAGAAAAACCACACCTTTAGAAGTCAGAAAAATGTCACCATTCCGGGGACGAATCACAAACATTTTATCACGGGGCTGTGTCGGAACCTGCCGGATGATTTTGTAGCGCAGTTCACCGCTGGGCAGCGAGGGGTCATCCAGATCAGTGGCTGGTGTGGACAGAATCCGGTATCCTGCAACAAAAAAATAGGTTCAGATAGATTTTGAGCACAGAAACAGATTAATCAACCCAGCTGGTCTCAGTTGGACCTCCCGTGTCACCTTCCATCCCTGTTCATCCCAATCTATCCCCATCGTCTTCCATTCATTTCTCCTTCACGTGGTTCCACAGCTTCCCTTTCAACGTCTTGACACTCACTCACTCCCTTCCTATGGTGACCAGTTCCACATTCTCACCACTCCCTGGGTGAACTGTATAGACAGGAATTCAGGGCCATGCATCTCTACAAATCAAGCAGATTTGATTCCTAACTCACTTGGAATGATCAGCCTGTCTGCTGATTGGTTTAAGTGAGGGGTTGGTTGTCCAGTTGGATTATTATTTTACTCACTTTTTAGACCCGTCATTATGTTGATTGTTTGATACAAGTCGGCTAGTCGGTTAGTTTAATTAGACGACTAATTGTTGAACCATATTTGCTGGAATCCTGGAGGCCTCTACCCTGTGGCCTCGCCTGAGTATAATCTCCGCAGATGAAATGAAAATGAAATGAAATGAAAATCGCTTATTGTCACGAGTAGGCTTCATTGAAGTTACCGTGAAAAGCCCCTAGTCGCCACATTCCGGCGCCTGTTCGGGGAGGCTGTTACGGGAATCGAACCGTGCTGCTGGCCTGCCTTGGTCTGCTTTAAAAGCCAGCGATTTAGCCCAGTGAGCTAAACCAGCCCCTAATGAGGGCCCCAGATGAGGGGGGCAGAGCCACCCCATAACCAAGGGGTCTCTGGGACATAAATACTCCGGCCCAAGTGTGGGACATCCGCGGGAGACCCAGAGGGACTAGGAGGTGTAATACAATAGGAATAATAAATTAAGTTTTCTTTTTTTTTAAATATTTTTATTCGCCTCCTTTTTCACATTTTCTCCCAAATTTACACCCACCAACAGTAAACAATAAGCAGTAACGAATGGAATGGTCAATCCCCATATCAATAACAACAATCCCATCCTCCCATCAAATCCCCAAACAGCAAATCACCCATAGTCACCATTAACATATACACTCCCTCCCCCACCCTCCCAACCCCCCCTTCCCCCCCCCCCCCCCCCTCCAGTTCGAAATTCCTGAAAGTACATAATGAATACATAGATACATAGAAGATAGGAGCAGGAGGCCTTTTGGCCATTCGAGCCTGCTCCACCATTCATCACGATCATGGCTGATCATCCAACTCAATAGCCTAATCTGCTTTCTCCCCACAGCCTTTGATCCCATTCTCCCCAAGCGCTATATCCAGCCGCCTCTTGAATATATTCAAAGTTTTAGCATCAACTACTTCCTGTGGTAATGAATTCCATAGGCTCACCACTCTTTGTGTGAAGAAATGTCTCCTTATCTCTGTCCGACACGGTTTACCCTGAATCCTCAGACTGTGACCCCTGGTTCTGGACACACCCATCCTTGGTAACATCTTCCCTGCATCTGCACTGTCTAGTCCTGTTAGAATTTTATAAGTCTCCATGAGATCCTCCCCTCGTTCTTCTGAACTCCAGCAAGAATAATCCCAGCCGAGTCAATCTCTCCTCACATGACAGTCCCGCCATCCCAGGAATCAGTCTGGTAAACCTTCGCTGCACTCCCTCGAGAGCAAGAACATCCTTCCTCAGAGAAGGAGACCAAAACTGCTCACAATGCTCCAAGTGTGGCCTCACCAAGGCCCTGTACAATTGCAGCAACACATCCCTGCTTCTATACTCGAAACCTCTCGCAATGAAGGCCAACATACCATTAGCCTTCTTTACCGCCTGCTGCACCTGCATGCATGAATGACACCCATGAATTGTCGAACCCCTCTATCCTATCCCTCAGTTCAAACTTAAGCTTCTTCTGCGTGGTGGGTTGCCTGTGACTTTACACTGGCGACGAGGATGGGTGGCTGGGCTGACCCGATCATGGTCCCACCTCCACGTAGATTTTGTGGGACCTTTGCAAGGAGCAATGTATCTGCTTATCATGGAGGTGCATTCAAACTGGATGGACGTCCATTGCGTGACCGCTGCGACTTCGCAAGCAACCAATGGGTGGCCTCGACACACCTTTACTGTTTTCACACTTCCCGAGGTCCTGGTATTAAACAACGGCACAGCTTTTACAAGTATGGATTTCGCCGACTTTCTAAAGTAAAACAGGGTTTGCCATTACACACTGCACCTTACCACCCGCCATCCAACGATTTGGCCGAACGGGCAGTGCAGCGGTTTAAGCTCAGCATGCAGGTACAGACGCCCAGTTCCCCGGGGACCTGCCTTGCCCCTTTCCTTGTCTATAACAGGACCACACCGCACACCACCACCAGAGTGGCGGCCTCGGAACTATATTTTATATTTTTAGAGTACATAATTCATTTTTATTCTAATCAAAGGACAGTTTAGTGTGGCCAATCCACCTAACCTGCACATCTTCATGTTGTGGGGGTGAGACCCACGCAGACACGGGGCAAATGTGCAAACTCCACACGGACAGTGACCTGGGGCCAGGATCGAACCCGGGTCATAGACATAGAATTTACAGTGCAGAAGGAGGCCATTTGGCCCATCGAGTCTGCACCGGCCCTTGGAAAGAGCACCCTACCCAAGCCCACACCTCCACCCCATCCCCGTAACCCAGCAACCCCACCCAACCCCTTTGGACACTAAGGGCCATTTAGCTTGGCCAATCCATCTAACCTCGGGTCCTCGGCCCGTGAAGCAGCAGTGCTAACCACTGAACCCTCGGAGCTGTTAATGGGATGTCGGCAATGCATGCGATTGAGCCTCATCTTGCCGGACATCGGGGAAATATCCGTGACCGGAAGGAACAGGTCGGGACGCAGCGAACCAGATCCATCAGGGAATTTCTAGCAGGCGACCACTTCTACATCTGAAACTTCACCAATGGGGTGCTGTGGAACCCCGGTATAATGAATTGAAGTTTTGTCACAGCCGCCGCTTCTGCGTGGTGGCCTGCCTGGAACTTCACACCGCCGACGGGAATGGATGGCCGGGCCGACCATGGTGAAGTGATTACGAGTACAAGAATCACATCTGCACATGACCCACCTCCGCAGCTGAACCTTCCAGGTTCTCGAGGACAGAGCAAAGCCCCACGACCAGTGGTGCCCCTTCCTCTGGAACCCAGTGGGGTGACACCCAGTGATCCCCTCAATTCGGAGATGCAGGGGGTCGACTCATCCGACCCAGAGTCTGGCATGGAGACTTTGCCTACAGCAGTCGAAACAGGCCCAATAGTGACCCCAGGGCTCAGTGGAACTACCCAGCCATTCGACCCGCAAACATCGCTCCCCAGTTCGTTACACCCCTCCAGACCCAGAACAGCGGCCGTTTGAGAGACAGCCTCGAGCTAAGTGGGTTATGGATCTCTCCCCTCTCCTGCCGTCAGAATGGAAGATGTATCAGACTTGGGGGGGATGGAATCTGCCAGCTGAATCCTTGTGGCCTCTCCTGAGTACGATCTGCCTTGATGAGGGGGGGGGGGGGGGGGGGGGGGGGGGGGGGGGGGGGGTGAAGAGTACCCCCCCCCTTAAACCAGGGGCCTCTGGGACATAAATGCCGAGGCCCGAGTGTGAATCGGGTGCGGGTGACCCTTTGGGGAGTCGGAATAGTAAATTTGAGTTTTATTACAGCCATCGCTCCCGAATGGTCGCTTGCCTGGAACTTTACAATATTGTTACTTATTGAGCAAATTTGAGATGTCAATTGTTGTTAAAACCCACCTGGTTCACTAATGTCCCTCAGGGAAGGAAATCTGCCGTCCTTACCCGGTCTGGCCCACATGTGACTCCAGACCCACAGCAATGTGGTTAACTCTTAAAATACCCTCTGAAATGGCCAAACAAGCCACTCTGTTCAAGGGCAATTAGGGATGGGCAACAAATGCTGACCCAGCCCAGTGACGCCCACAATGGAATGTTTAAACAGGAGGAGTCAGGTTAGTTAGTTGAGCGTTTGGGAGGAGCTGCTGGCTGTTTCAGTTTAGTAACTGATTGGCTAGTTAGGTGGAACAGCCACGTTGCTTTGCTCACTTAATTGGCTGGTAAGTTAGTTGTTGCGATTCCTCGAGCCATTGGCTGGTTACTATTCTCGGTGATTCAGGCCGTGATGACTGAAGAGTTTCCAATTCTGTAAACTGATGCTCCCTGACTCCCTGCTGCTTTGAGCATTTTCTGTTTAAGAGAACCTGCAGTGTTTCATTTTCTCTCTGAGGTCGGGTTTGGAGGTTACCTGGAGATGCCCCCTGGTACACACTTGCTAAAAACAGCTCCTGCTGAAATAGTGGACCATTGTCATTCCTATCGGTAACAACGATTGTCATAGAAATGGGCTCGTCAAGCTGTCTCCCCTCCGCGTCTGTAACATTAACCTGGGGCAAAAGAGAAACAAAATGAAAAATAGAATTTTAGAAAGCACTATAACAACCTCGGGATAAAGCCTGTAGACTCTGCTTACAGCAGGGGAACTAAAGGGGCGATTGATAGAGGTGTTCACAGTCCTGAATGGTTCTCGTGGCAGGAAGGTCAATAACCAGATTTCAGATAACGGGGAAAAGAAGACGAGGTAACATGATAAACATTTTTTATCCAGTCTGCTGTGACCGGGATCATACCCTGCCTGAAGTACAGCGGGAAACGGTTTAATAGGGACTTTCAAAAAGATTTTTTATAAATATTTGAAAGGGGGAGAAATGTTATTGGCTGCGAGGAAAGAGCAGAGGCGTGGATAGCTGTACCAAAGGGCCAGTACAGGCAAGGTGGGATGAATGGCCTCCCACTGTGTCGACCCAATGATACTTCTGCCCTTGAGCATTGCAGACAGTGAGGGAAACATCATGAGTGGTCTAGATAGAGGAGTAACTGTCGCAGAGTGAGGAGACTGCGTAGAGGAGTAACTCACAGAGTGTGAGGGGACTGTGTAGAGGAGTAACTGTCACAGAGTGAGGAGACTGCGTAGAGGAGTAACTGTCACAGAGTGTGAGGAGACTGCGTAGAGGAGTAACTGTCACAGAGTGAGGAGACTGCGTAGAGGAGTAACTGTCACAGAGTGAGAGGAATCTGCGTAGAGGAGTAACTGTCACAGAGAGTGAGGAGACTGCGTAGAGGAGTAACTGTCTCAGAGAGTGAGGAGACTGCGTAGAGGAGTAACTGTCACAGAGAGTGAGGCGACTGCGTAGAGGAGTAACTGTCACAGAGAGTGAGGAGACTGCGTAGAGGAGTAACTGTCACAGGGTGAGGAGACTGCGTAGAGGAGTAACTGTCACAGAGTGAGAGGAATCTGCGTAGAGGAGTAACTGTCACAGAGTGTGAGGGGACTGCGTAGAGGAGTAACTCACAGAGTGAGGAGACTGTGTAGAGGAGTAACTGTCACAGAGAGTGAGGAGACTGCGTAGAGGAGTAACTGTCACAGAGTGTGAGGAGACTGCGTAGAGGAGTAACTGTCACAGAGTGAGAGGAGACTGCGTAGAGGAGTAACTGTCACAGAGTGAGAGGAGACTGCGCAGAGGAGTAACTGTCACAGAGTGAGAGGAATCTGCGTAGAGGAGTAACTGTCACAGAGTGAGAGGAGACTGCGCAGAGGAGTAACTGTCACAGAGAGTGAGGAGACTGCGTAGAGGAGTAACTCACAGAGTGTGAGGAGACTGCGTTGGGCAACAGAACAGTGGTTTCAGCTCTAATGAGATAAGAGGGTAACCCAACCCCAACCCTCGTCTGACACTCCAATTCCATGGAGTCAGATTATCATGGATTGATTTTACTTTTTACTCACTTAACTTGCATTTGTCTTAAACACAACTGTTCATAGTCCCAGATGGCCATAGGCTGCTTTCCCCTTTGAGGGGAAGAGCTGGCTGGTGGTGATTTAACCTGAGGGTCACCCACACCTCAGGGAGGGACAAGGTGAGAAGATGTGACCTTTGTGAATAACCTCAGCCGGTACGGGGAATTGAACCCTCGCTGCTGGCCTCGCTCCGCATCACAAACTAGCTGTCCAACCAACTGAGCTAAACCAGCCCCACATTGTTTGCATATCATTATGAGAATACCGACCCGGTATTCTCCGGGCCGATAGGCTGAGTTTCCGACGGCGAGGTTCACTTGTGCTTTCAATTATCGTGGAACCTGCGTGGCGGCTGCTGAGGGAGAGAGAGGGGGTAGGGAAAGTGTCCAACATCACTATAATGTGCTGACCGCTGCGCCGCTGGCCGGGGAGCTTCTGCCAGGGCCGGGGGGGGGGGTCGGGGTGGTCGGGCACGGAACACCATTGTCGCAGACGAAAAGGCAGCCAGGCAGCTGTGCACACCGCTGACAGCCCACTGTGAACTTAGGACCACGAGTCATATAGGTGTCCCCCAGGCCACCCCCCAGGGTGCCCTCTGGCCCCAGCCGACCCATCAGCTGTATGGGCGCGCTCCAACACAACCAGTGCCACCTTGTTGGCTGGGATGAGTATGTGTGGTTGGCCAGTATTTATTGCCCAACTCTAGTTGCCCTTCAGAAGGTGGTGGTGAGTTGCCTTCCTGAACTGCTGCAGTCCTTGAGGTGTAGGTACACCCACAGTGCTGTTAGGGAGGGAGTTGCAGGATTTTGCCCCTGTGACAGTGAAGGAACAGCGATATATTTCCAAGTCAGGGTGGTGAGTGACTTGGAGGGGAACCTAGCCTTTGACCTGCCCTGGTAGCCACAGTATTTATGTGGCTAGTGCAGTTCAACATCTGGTCAATGGTAACCCCCAGGATGTTGATAGTGGGGGATTCAGCGTTAGGAATGCCATTGAATGTCAAGGGGCAATGGTTAGATCCTCTCTTATTGGAGATGGCCGTTGCCTGTCACTTGTGTGGTGCGAATGTAACTCATCACTTGTCAGCCGAAGCCTGAATATTGTCCAGGTCTTGCTGCATTTGGACATGGACTGCTTCATTATTTGAGGAGTCACGAATGGTGCTGAACATTGTGCAGTCATCCGCAAACATCCCCACTTCTGATCTAATAATGGAAGGGAGGTCATTGATGAAGCAGCTGCAGATGGCTGGGCCGAGGACACTACCCTGAGGAACTCCTGCAGTGATGTCCTGGATCTGAGATGATTGACCTCCAACCACCAAAACCATCTTCCTTTGTGCCAAGTATGGCTCCAGCCAGCGGAGAGTTTTCCCCCTAATTCCCATTGACCCCAGTTTAGCTAGGGCTCCTTGATGCCATACTCAGTCAGATGGTGCTTTGATGTCCAGGGTAGTCACTCTCACCTCACTGTGAGATTCAAATACTTGTATTGTTTGGTTAGTTGGCAGGAGAAGGGGGGGCGTAGTGAGAATCGGGCAAAGCAATGTTTTAATTATGTTACGGTAGAATCACTCTCTACCTGGAGGTAACACCTTAATTTTCCCATTTGTCTTCCCTGTTAGGAGCAGAATGGATAATACCGATGGAAGCAGTGATACAGGGTAGTGCTTTTGGCTGATGGGCCTTGGCTCTGCAGAAACGTACATACTGTGTGAGTTGACATACCTGCAGCTCATACAAAGACTGCTCTTCTCGATCAAAAGACTTGACAGCAAAGAGCAAATCTTGGTTTTCAATCCCAAACGTTCCATTGTAATCATCAACGAGTGAGACTCTGAATTCACCAACAGCATCTGTATCAATCTGAAATTAGGAATATTAGCTAAAAATTAATCAGAATTTTAGTCATCCCCCTCCCTCCCCCCCCCCCCCCCCCCACCCCCCCCCCACCCCCACCCACCCCACCCCACTCAGCCCCTAGTTGACTATATCCCCCCCCCCCGGGCCCCTTACAACACACCCCGCCCCCCGACTCTGTACCCACCACCCCGCCCCCAAACCTGTACTCCAACCCCTGCCCCTGACCCTGTATTCACTAGCCCACACCCCCACTCCCCCAGCCCCAAACACACTACTCCCTCCCGACCCTTTTCAAAAAAATAATTTAAAGGATGTGGGCGTTGCTGGTTAGGCCAGGAATTATCGCTCATCCCGAGTTGCCCTTCGGAAGGTGGTGGTGAGCTGCCTTCTTGAACCTCTGTAGTCCCTGAAGTGTGTTCACGTGCGGGAAGTGTGTCCAGCTGCAGCTCCTGTTAGACTTCATGATGGCTCAGGAGCTGCGGATGGACTCACTTTGGAGCATCCGCGATGCTGAGGAGGTCGTGGATAGCATGTTCAATGAGTTGGTCACACCGCAGATTAGGATTGGTGAGGGAGACAGGGAATGGGTGACCAAAAGGTAGAGAAAGAGCAGGAAGGCAGTGCAGGTGTCCCCTGCGGTCATCTCCCTCCAAAACAGGTATACCATTTTGCATACTGTTGGGGGAGATGACTCACCAGGGGAAGGCAGTAGTAGCCAGGATCATGGCACCGTGGCTGGCTCTGCTGCACAGAAGGGCGGGAAAAAGACTGGCAGGGCTATAGTCATAGGGGATTCAATTGTAAGGGGAGTAGACAGGCGTTTCTGTGGTCGAAAACGAGACTCCCGGATGGTATGTTGCCTCCCGGGTGCACGGGTCAGGGATGTCTCAGATCGGCTGCAGGACATACTGAAGGGGGAGGGTGAACAGCCAGTTGTCGTGGTGCATATAGGCACCAACGCTATAGGTAAAAAACGGGATGAGGTCCTACAAACAGAATTTAGGGAGTCAGTTTCCACTCAAATTACTGTGCTTGTTACAAAAAATAAAACATCTCAATGTTCATCCACACTGGGGCTGGTTTAGCTCACAAGGCTAAATCGCTGGCTTAGAAAGCAGACCAAGCAGGCCAGCAGCACGGTTCGATTCCCGTACCAGCCTCCTCGGACAGGCGCCGGAATGTGGCGACTAGGGGCTTTTCACAGTAACTTCATTGAAGCCTACTCGTGACAATAAGCGATTTTCATTTTCATTTCATTTCAAAGACGAGAATGGTCCTAAAGGAAGAGTACTAAATTGGGGAAAGGCCAAGTATAACAAAATTCGGCAGGAGCTAGGGAATGTGGATTGGGAGCAGCTGTTTAAGGGTAAATCCACATTTGAAATGTGGGAGTCTTTTAAGGAAAGGTTGATTAGAGTGCAGGACAGACATGTCCCTGTGAAAATGATGGATAGAAAAGATAAGGGAACAATGGTTGATGGGTGGAATTGTGAGACTAGCTAAAATGAAAAAGGAAGCATACATAAGATCTAGGCGACTTAAAACTGATGAAGCTTTGGAGG
Source organism: Scyliorhinus canicula (assembly GCF_902713615.1). Classification (NCBI taxonomy): domain Eukaryota; kingdom Metazoa; phylum Chordata; class Chondrichthyes; order Carcharhiniformes; family Scyliorhinidae; genus Scyliorhinus; species Scyliorhinus canicula. The sequence continues at coordinate 4,342,553 of NC_052154.1, read as the reverse complement.
AATATCGGGAAAGTAGGACAAATCTCAAATGCGCAATAATGAGGGCTAAAAGGGGTCATGAAATATCTTTAGCTAACAGGGTTAAGGAAAATCCCAAAGCCTTTTATTCATATATAAGGAGCAAGAGGGTAACTAGAGAAAGGATTGGCCCACTCAAAGACAAAAGAGGGAATTTATGCGTGGACTCAGAGGAAATGTGTGAGATTCTTAATGAGTACTTTGCATCGGTAATCACCAAGGAGAGGGACATGATGGATGTTGAGGCTAGGGATGGATGTTTAACTACTCTAGGTCATGTCGGCATAAGGAAGGGGGACGTTTTGGGTATTCTAAAAGACATTAAGGTGGGCAAGTCCCCAGGACCGGATGGGATCTATCCCAGGTTACTGAGGGAAGCGAGGGACGAAATAGCTGATGCCTTAACAGATATCTTTGCAGTATCCTTGAGCACGGGTGAGGTCCCGGAGGACTGGAGAATTGCTAATAGAACAGTACAGTACAGCACAGAACAGGCCCTTCGGCCCTCAATGTTGTGCCGAGCAATGATCACCCTACTTAAACCCATATACCTGTAACCCAACAATCCCCCCATTAACCTTACACTACGGGCAATTTAGCATGGCCAATCCACCTAACCCACACATCTTTGGACTGTGGGAGGAAACCGGAGCACCCGGAGGAAACCCACGCACACACGGGGAGGACGTGCAGACTCCACACAGACAGTGACCCAGCCGGGAATCGAACCTGGGACCCTGGAGCTGTGAAGCATTGATGCTAACCACCATGCTACCGTGAGGTGCCCTTTGCTTAAGAAAGGTAGCAGGGATAATCCAGGGAATTATCAACCTGTGAGCTTGACGTCAGTGGTAGGCAAACTGTTGGACAAGATACTGAAGGATAGGATCTATTCACATTTGGAAGAAAATAGACTTATCAGTGATAGGCAACATGGTTTTGTGCAGGGAAGGTCGTATCTTACAAACCTAATAGAATTCTTTGAGGAAGTGACAAAGTTAATTGATGAGGGAAGGGCTGTAGATGTCATATACATGGACTTCAGTAAGGCGTTTGATAAAGTTTCCCATGGCAGGTTGATGGAAAAAGTGAAGTCGCATGGGGTCCAGGGTGTACTAGCTAGATGGATAAAGAACTGGTTGGGCAACAGGAGACAGAGAGTAGTGGTGGAAGGGAGTTTCTCAAAATGGAGAAAGGTGACTAGTGGTGTTCCACAGGGATCCCTGCTCGGACCACTGTTGTTTGTGATATACATAAATGATCTGGACAAAGGTATAGGTGGTCTGATTAGCAAGATGATACTAAGATTGGTGGAGTTGCAGATAGCGAGAGGGACTGTCAGAGAATACAGCAAAATATAGATAGATTGGAGAGTTGGGTAGAGAAATGGCAGATGGAGTTCAATCCAGGCAAATGAGAGGTGACGCATTTTGGAAGATCCAATTCAAGAGCGGACTATACGATCCATGGAAGAGTCCTGGGGAAAATTGATGTACAGAGAGATCTGGGAGTTCAGGTCCATTGTACCCTGAAGGTGGCAAGGCAGGTCGAGAGAGTGGTCAAGAAGGCATACAGCATGCTTGCCTTCATTGGACGGGGTATTGAGTACAAGAGTCGGCAGGTCATGTTACAGTTGTATAGGACTTTGGTTAGGCCACATTTGGAATACTGCGTGCAGTTCTGGTCGCCACATTACCAGAAGGATGTGGATGCTTTAGAGCGGGTGCAGAGGAGGTTCACCAGGATGTTGCCTGATATGGAGGGTGCTGGCTATGAAGAAAGGTTGAGTAGATTAGGATTGTTTTTGTTGGAAAGACGGAGGGTGAGGGGGGACCTGATTGAGGTCTGCAAAATTATGAGAGGTATGGACAGGGTGGATAGCAACAAACTTTTTCCAGGAGTGGGGGTGTCAATTACAAGGGGTCACGATTTCAAGGTGAGAGGGGGAAAGTTTAAGGGAGATGTGCGTGGGAAGTTTTTTACGCAGAGGGTGGTGGGTGCCTGGAACGCATTGCCGGCGGAGGTGGTAGAGGCGGGCACGCTAGCATCATTTAAGATGTATCGACAGATACATGAATGGGCGGGGAACAGAGGGATACAGATCCTTAGAAAATAGGCGACAGTTTTAGATAGAGGATCTGGATCGGCGCAGGCTGGGAGGGCCGAAGGGCCTGTTCCTGTGCTGTAATTTTCTTTGTTCTTTGTTCTTTTTTGCGCAGGTACACCTACTGTGCTGTTAGGGTGGGAGTTCCAGGCTGTTGCCCCAGTGACAGTGAAGGAACGGGGATATATTTCCCAGTCAGGGCGGTGAGTGACTTGGAGGGGAACCTTCAGGTGGTGGGGTTCCCAGGTATCTGCTGCCCTTGTCCCTCTAGATGGTAGTGGTCGTCATGGGTTTGGAAGGTGTTGTCGAAGGAACCTTGGTGAGTTCCTGCAGTGCATCTTGTAGATGGTGCACACGGCTGCCAATGTTCATTGGTGGTGGAGGGAGTGAATGTGTGTGGAAGGGGCAGCAATCAAGTTGGGGCTGCTTTGTCCTGGATTGTGTTAAGATTCTTGAGTGTTGTTGGAGCTGCACTCATCCAGGCAAGTGGAGAGTATTCCATCCACCATCCTGACTTGTGGCTTGTAGATGGTGGACAGGCTTTGGAGGGTCATGAAGTGAGTTACCCACCGTAGGATTCCTCACCTTTGACCTTCCCTGGTAGCCACAGTATTAATGTGGCTGGGTCCAGTTCAGTTTCTGATCAATGGTAACCCCCAGGATCTTGACTGTGGGGGATTTGGCGATGGTAATGCCATTGAATGTCAAGGGGCGATGGTTAGATCCTCTCTTGTAGGAGATGGTCATTGCCTGGCACCTGTGTGGCGTGAATGAAACTTGCCACTTGTCAGCCCAAACCTGGATATGTCCAGGTCTTGCTGCATTTGGACATGGACTGCTTCAGTATCTGAGCAGTCATGAATCGTGCTGAGCATTGTGCAGTCATCAGTGAACATCCCACTTTTGACCTGTCAGTGCAGCACTCCTTCAGTACTGACCCTCTGAAGTGCAGCACTCCCTCAGTACTGACCCTCTGACAGTGCAGCACTCCCTCAGTACTGACCCTCTGACAGTGCGGCACTCCCTCAGTATGACCCTCTGACAGTGCGGCACTCCCTCAGTACTGACCCTCTGACAGTGCAGCACTCCCTCAGTACTGACCCTCTGACAGTGCAGCACTCCCTCAGTACTGACCCTCTGACAGTGCGGCACTCCCTCAGTACTGACCCTCTGACAGTGCGGCACTCCCTCAGTACTGACCCTCTGACAGTGCAGCACTCCCTCAGTACTGACCCTCTGACAGTGCAGCACTCCCTCAGTACTGACCCTCTGACAGTGCAGCACGCCCCTCAGTACTGACCCTCTGACAATGCAGCACTCCCTCAGTACTGACCCTCTGACAGTTGCAGCACTCCCTCAGTACTGACCCTCTGACAGAGCAGCACTCCCTCAGTATGACCCTCTGAGAGTGCAGCACTCCCTCAGTACTGACCCTCTGACAGTGCAGCACTCCCTCAGTACTGACCCTCTGAGAGTGCAGCACTCCCTCAGTACTGACCCTCTGACAGTGCGGCACTCCCTCAGTACTGACCCTCTGACAGTGCGGCACTCCCTCAGTACTGACCCTCTGACAGCGCAGCATCCCTCAGTACTGACCCTCTGACAGTGCAGCACTCCCTCAGTACTGACCCTCTGACAGCGCAGCACTCCCTCAGTACTGACCCTCTGACAGTGCGGGACTCCCTCAGTACTGACCCTCTGACAGTGCAGCACTCCCTCAGTACTGACCCTCTGACAGTGCGGCACTCCCTCAGTACTGACCCTCTGAGAGCGCAGCACTTCCTCAGTACTGACCCTCTGACAGTGCCGCATTCCCTCAGTACTGACCCTCTGACAGTGCAGCACTCCCTCAGTACTGACCCTCTGACAGTGCAGCACTCTCTCAGTACTGACCCCTCTGACAGGTGGCACTCCCCTCAGCACTGACCCTCTGACAGTGCGGCACTCCCTCAGTACTGACCCTCTGAGAGTGCGGCACTCCCTCAGTACTGACCCCTCTGACAGTGCAGCACTCCCTCAGTAATGACCCTCTGACAGTAGCGGCACTCCCTCAATACTGACCCTCTGACAGTGCAGCACTCCCTCAGTACTGACCCTCTGACCAGTGCGGCACTCCCTCAGTACTGACCCCTCCGACAGTGCGGCACTCCCTCAGTACTGACACCTCTGACTGTGCGGCACTCCCTCAATACTGACCCTGACAGTGCGGCACTCCCTCAGTACTGACCCTCTGACAGTGCGGCACTCCCTCAGTACTGACCCTCTTCCAGGCCAACACTCCCTCAGTACTGACCCTCTGACAGTGCAGCACTCCCTCAGTACTGACCCTCTGACAGTGCAGCACTCCCTCTCAGTACTGACCCTCTGAAAGTGCAACACTCCCTCAGTACTGACCCTCTGACAGTGCAGCACTCCCTCAGTACTGGCCCTCTGACAGTGCGGCACTCCCTCAGTACTGACCCTCTGAGAGTGCAGCACTCCCTCAGTACTGACCCTCTGACAGTGCCGCATCCCTCAGTACTGACCCTCTGACAGTGCAGCACTCCCTCAGTACTGACCCTCTGACAGTGCGGCACTCCCTCAGTACTGACCCTCTGACAGTGCAGCACTCCCTCAGTACTGACCCTCTGACAGTGCGGCACTCCCTCAGTACTGACCCTCTGAGAGTGCGGCACTCCCTCAGTACTGACCCTCTGACAGTGCAGCACTCCCTCAGTACTGACCCTCTGACAGTGCGGCACTCCCTCAATACTGACCCTCTGACAGTGCAGCACTCCCTCAGTACTGACCCTCTGACAGTGCGGCACTCCCTCAGTACTGACCCTCTGACAGTGCGGCACTCCCTCAGTACTGACCCTCTGACTGTGCGGCACTCCCTCAATACGACCCTCTGACAGTGCGGGCACCTCCCTCAGTACTGACCCTCGACAGTGCGGCACTCCCTCAGTACTGACCCTCTTACAGTGCAACACTCCCTCAGTACTGACCCTCTGACAGTGCAGCACTCCCTCAGTACTGACCCTCTGACGTGCAGCACTCCCTCAGTACTGACCCTCTGAAAGTGCAACACTCCCTCAGTACTGACCCTCTGACAGTGCAAGCACTCCCTCAGTACTGACCCTCTGGACAGTGCGGCACTCCCTCAGTACTGACCCTCTGAAAGTGCAGCACTCCCTCAGTACTGACCCTGTGACAGTGCGGCACTCTCTCAGTACTGACCCTCTGACAGTGCAACACTCCCTCAGGACTGACCCTCTGACAGTGCAGCACTCCCTCAGTACTGACCCTCTGACAGTGCAGCACTCCCTCAGTACTGACCCTCTGGCAGTGCGGCACTCCCTCAGTACTGACCCTCTGACAATGCAGCGCTCCCTCAGTACTGACCCTCTGACAGTGCAGCACTCCCTCAGTACTGACCCTCTGACAGTGCGGCACTCCATCAGTACTGACCCTCTGACAGTGCAGCACCCTCAGTACTGACCCTCTGACAGTGCGGCACTCCCTCAGTACTGACACTCTGACAGTGCAGCACTCCCTCAGTACTGACCCTCTGACAGTGCAGCACTCCCTCAGTACTGACCCTCTGACAGTGCAGCACTCCCTCAGTACTGACCCTCTGACAGTGCGGCACTCCCTCAGTACTGACCCTCTGACAGTGCAGCACTCCCTCAGTACTGACCCTCTGACAGTGCAGCACTCCCTCAGTACTGACCCTCTGACAGTGCGGCACTCCCTCAGTACTGACCCTCTGACAGTGCAGCACTCCCTCAGTACTGCACTCAATGATGCAGTACTGTCCAGATTGTGTGCTCAGGAAGACAGCATGGTGGCACAGTGGTTAGCAGTGCTGCCTCACAGCTCCAGGGAACTGGGTTGAATTCCCGCCTCGGGTGACTGTCAGTGCGGAGTCTGCACGCTCTCCCCCTGTCTGCATGCGTTTCCTCCGCGTGCTTCAGTTTCTTCCCACAGTTCAAAGTTGTGCTGCTTAGCTGAATCGGCCACAAAAAATTGCTGCCTAGTTTCCAGGGATGTGCAGTTTCTGTGTAGTTACGGGGATAGGGCCGAGGTTTATGGCGTGGGGGTGTGGTCGTCTTTCAGAGGTCTCGGATAATTAATCTTTCAAACTAGAGTCTTACCCTTGATAGGTACCAAGGAAATTCACCAACATAATTCTCGGGCACCGTCACCACCTTGGCTGTGGACAGAATGCTGAGAGTGGATAACAGAGCACCAATCTGTTCAGAGGCAAATGTTTGAAGAATTATTTGTAGATGTGACGAACAGACACACAGAATACAAAAGCAAGAGATCTATGCTAAAGTCTTACAAAAGCAAACTGGTTTGGCATCAGCTGGAATATTGGATCCTATCGTAGCTCCACACCTGAGGAGACATGTCAAAGTCTTGGAGAGGATGCGGAGGAAGTTTGCCAGGGGTGAGGAGAGACTGGTGAAGCTGGGATTGTTCTGCTTGGGGCAGGGAAGGTCGAGAGGAGATTTCACAGAATCCCTACAGTGCAGAAGGAACCGATTCAGTCCCTCAAGTCTGCACAGATCTAATACAGATCTTCTGAGATGCATTGATTATGTACATAGAGAGAAAGCAAAGATCATAAACACAGAACAAAGCATAAACGGAATGGGGATTTGAGAATTCGGCAAAAGTGGAAGGGAGGAAAGGGGAAGCTTGTTATATTCCTTGCCTTTTCCTCCAAGATAGCCAGATATGTAGTGTTGACAAGGAATATAAAAATAAGAAGTTTGAATCAAAACAAATTTATTATACACTACTAACTAAATGAAGTTCGCACACACTACTGAGTTACAGATATTAAACTAACGATACTGAATCTGTGGTACAGTAATCAATATTCTATTTAACTATTATACTACACTATGACTTGACCTTGTGCTATATCTCTACATTCAATTCTTACTCTGAACATAGAACATACAGTGCAGAAGGAGGCCATTCGGCCCATCAAGTCTGCACCGAACCATTAAGCCCTCGCTTCCAACCCTATCCCCCGTAACCCAATAACCCCTCCTAACCTTTTTGGTCACTAAGGGAAATTTATCATGGCCAATCCACCTAACCTGCACGTCTTTGGGCTGTGGGAGGAAAGCGGAGCACCCGGAGGAAAACCACGCAGACACGGGGAGAACGTGCAGACTCCGCACAGACAGTGACCCAAGCGGGGAATCGAACCTGGGACCCTGGCGCTGTGAAGCCACAGTGCTAACCACTGTGCTACCGTGCCGCCCCCTGCTCTCATCAGCTTCTCTTCAGCTTCTCCCAGAATTCCTAGAGATGCTGTCTTATATACAGAGAATTACTACCGCCATCTAGTGTTTCATTTACACATAGTTCCAGATGTTAACCCTTTCCTACACTGATACTATACATATCATTACAAAGCTGTTTTTAATTAATTAGTTTAAAAAAAGGTGAATTATTTACATGAAACTTTCATTAATTAAACATACAAACAAGGTTCGATTGAGATGGGAATATGGGCGCAGACATTGGACCCACAGATGTAGGATGGGGGAATATTATTTGGACACTTTGATCCTGCACACAGTCAGGCTCCTTAATTAAGAAGTGGTTTTGAGTTGGTCAATGGTCAGAGGACAGGAGGCTGTGAGTCAGGCAGGTATGTGGATCCAGGGTACGGTGGAGGAGGGGTCACTCGAGGTATTTGCTATCCGTGTGGGTGAGAACAAAGAGAGCAGGGCAGATGCACAGGCTGACCATAGTATTGGAGACTGTTCAAGTGGGGGAATGAAAAGGGGTGTGGCATTGTGAGGGGATGGTACAGTTAGGGGGAATAGACACTGTTCCCTGCGGCTCCTGTCCAGTATGTGGAAACGGTTTGGATAGAGATAAGAAAGGGTAAAGGTAATGGGTGGGATTCTCCGACCCCCCCCACTGCCGGGGTCGGAGAATTGCCGGGGGGGGGGGGCAGCGTGAATCCCACCCTGCTGCTCCGACGCCGGCTGCCGAATTCTCCGGCGCCGGTTTTCGGGCGGGGGCGGGGATCACGCCGCGCTGGTCGGGGGCCGTTGCAGCCCCACCCCCCCCACCCCCCCCCCCCCCCCCCCCCCCCCCCCCCCCCCCCCCCCCCCCCACCCCACCCGGCAATCCTCCGGGCCCCAGTGGGCCTAGCAGCCGCCCGTTTTCGGCCAGTCCCGCTGGTGTGAAATGGACATGGTGCCACACGGCGGGGCCTTGCTGGGAGGGAGTCTAGTGGAGTCCTCAGGGTGGCACAGGGGGATCTGGCCCCGGGGGATCCCAAACGGTGGCCGGGCCCGCGATCGGGGCCCACCGATCTGCGGGCAGGCCTGTGCTGTGGGGGCCCTCCTTCCGTCCGCGCCGGCCTCTGTAGGGCTCCGCTATGGCCGGCACGGAGAACAAACCCCCTGCGCATGCGCAGGAAACACGCTGGCGGTTCTGGGCATGCGTGGGACCACGACAACCCTTCGGCCCCGGTTGGCACGGCACCAACCTCTCCGGCCTAGCCCCCGGAAGTGTGGAGGATTCCGCAACTTTTGGGTGGTTCGCACCGTTCTTGGCACCGGCGTCGGACCATCCCGCCAAGTGCGGGAGAATCCCGCCAATAAGTGGGAGTCGTGTACAGGCCCCGAACAGTATCCACGCGGTTGTGTCGTTTATAAAGGAAGAAATAATGGGAATTTGTCAGAAAAGCACGGAGATAATCCTGGCGGATTTTAACCTACATATAGACTCAAAAAACCAGATGTGCTAAGGTCGTACAGATGAGGAGTTCATTGAATGTTTTGGGACAGTTTACTTAGAACAGCCCATTCTAGCGCCAACCAGAGACCGAGTTATACTAGATCTGGTATGGTGTAGAGAGTAATAGATAATCTGATGGTGATGATCTGGTATGGTGTAGAGAGTAATAGATGATCTGATGGTGATGATCTGGTATGGTGTAGAGAGTAATAGATGATCTGATGTTGAAGCTACCTCCGGGTAGCAGCAATCATAATATGTTTGAGTTTTACATTCAGTTTGATAGAGAGAAGAGTGGGTTAGAGACAATGGGCAGGATACTCCGAGTCTCCGGGTTAGAGACAATGGGCCGGATACTCCGAGTATCCGGGTTAGAGACAGTGGGCAGGATACTCCGAGTATCCGGGTTAGAGACAGTGGGCAGGATACTCCCAGCCTCCCAGCCTCCGGGTTAGAGACAATGGGCAGGATACTCCCAGCCTCCGGGTTAGAGACAATGGGCAAGATACTCTGGGCCTCCGGGTTAGAGACAATGGGCCGGATACTCCCAGCCTCCGAGTCTCCGGGTTAGAGACAATGGGCCGGATACTCCCAGCCTCCGGGTTAGAGACAATGGGCAGGATACTCCGAGCTTCCGGGTTAGAGACAATGGGCAGGATACTCCGAGTCTCCGGGTTAGAGACAATGGGCCGGATACTCCCAGCCTCCGGGTTAGAGACAATGGGCCGGATACTCCCAGCCTCCGGGTTAGAGACAATGGGCCGGATACTCCCAGCCTCCGGGTTAGAGACAATGGGCAGGATACTCCCAGCCTCCGGGTTAGAGACAATGGGCCGGATACTCCCAGCCTCCGAGTCTCCGGGTTAGAGACAATGGGCCGGATACTCCCAGCCTCCGGGTTAGAGACAATGGGCCGGATACTCCCAGCCTCCGAGTCTCCGGGTTAGAGACAATGGGCCGGATACTCCCAGCCTCCGAGTCTCCGGGTTAGAGACAATGGGCCGGATACTCCCAGCCTCCGGGTTAGAGACAATGGGCAGGATACTCCCAGCCTCCGGGTTAGTGACAATGGGCAGGACCCTCCCAGTCTCCGGGTTAGAGACAATGGGCAGGATACTCCCAGCCTCCGGGTTAGAGACAATGGGCAGGATACTCCGGGCCTCCGGGTTAGAGACAATGGGCAGGATACTCCGAGTCTCCGGGTTAGAGACAATGGGCAGGATACTCCGGGCCTCCGGGTTAGAGACAATGGGCCGGATACTCCCAGCCTCCGGGTTAGAGACAATGGGCCGGATACTCCCAGCCTCCGAGTCTCCGGGTTAGAGACAATGGGCCGGATACTCCCAGCCTCCGGGTTAGAGACAATGGGCCGGATACTCCCAGCCTCCGGGTTAGTGACAATGGGCCGGATACTCCGAGTCTCTGGGTTAGAGACAATGGGCAGGATACTCCGAGTCTCCGGGTTAGAGACAATGGGCAGGATACTCCCAGCCTCCGGGTTAGAGACAATGGGCAGGATACTCCCAGCCTCCGGGTTAGAGACAATGGGCCGGATACTCCCAGCCTCCGGGTTAGAGACAATGGGCCGGATACTCCCAGCCTCCGGGTTAGTGACAATGGGCAGGATACTCCGAGCCTCCCAGCCTCCGGGTTAGAGACAATGGGCAGGATACTCCCAGCCTCCGGGTTAGAGACAATGGGCAGGATACTCCCAGCCTCCGGGTTAGAGACAATGGGCCGGATACTCCCAGCCTCCGGGTTAGTGACAATGGGCAGGATACTCCCAGCCTCCGGGTTAGAGGCAATGGGCAGGATACTCCGAGCCTCCGGGTTAGTGACAATGGGCAGGATACTCCCAGCCTCCGGGTTAGAGACAATGGGCAGGATACTCCCAGCCTCTGGGTTAGAGATAATGGGCAGGATACTCCGAGTCTCCGGGTTAGAGACAATGGGCCGGATACTCCCAGCCTCCGGGTTAGAGACAATGGGCAGGACCCTCCCAGTCTCCGGGTTAGAGACAATGGGCAGGATACTCCCAGCCTCCGGGTTAGAGACAATGGGCAGGATACTCCCAGCCTCCGGGTTAGAGACAATGGGCAGGATACTCCCAGCCTCCGGGTTAGAGACAATGGGCCGGATACTCCCAGCCTCCGGGTTAGAGACAATGGGCAGGATACTCCGAGTCTCTGGGTTAGAGACAATGGGCAGGATACTCCGAGTCTCCGGGTTAGAGACAATGGGCCGGATACTCCCAGCCTCCGGGTTAGTGACAATGGGCCGGATACTCCCAGCCTCCGGGTTAGTGACAATGGGCCGGATACTCCCAGCCTTCGGGTTAGAGACAATGGGCAGGATACTCCGAGCCTCTGTGCCGAAATCGCGATCGGCGCGGGGACGGAGAATGGGCGTCTAACCCAAGATCGGGTCCGACGCCGCTCCCGCGATTCTCCGGTCCCCTGATAATGGCCGGCAATCGGGCATGCGCGGTCGATGAGCCGCTGGCCGGGGGCCATTGTAAAAGGCCCCCACAGCGATTCTCCCAGTGCAGCTGGCCAAGTTCCTGCCGCCGTGGTTCTCTCATGGCTCCACCCAGCGGGCACTCAGCTTGGCGGCTGCAGACTCAGTCCGTGGCCGTCTTGGTGGGGGGGGGGGGCGGGGGGATCATTCACCAGGCAAGTGGTCTCCAGGACAGCCAGGCTATTGATCGGGGGGCCACCGATCTGCGGGCGGGCGCAGTCTGGGGGGGGGGGGGCAGCCTATCTTTTTGCTGTCGCTCCGCGGTGTGAGTCGGCCATGTCGCGCAGGGCCGCTGTGCGCATGCCGGGACCCCCGGCCGGAGGTGCAGGGCCCCGTATCGGCAGCCGGAGCAGCAAGGAGCCCCCTGCAAATCGGAGAATCACCCTGGACTTTCTCCAGCTAAGTCCAGAGTGATCCGCGTGCGTTTTTACACGGGCGTGGGGACATAGCCCCATTATTGGAGAATCCGGCCCTATGTTTTGAAATTTAAATAAGGGAAGTTCCAAGGGCATGAAGGCAGAGCTTGCTAAAATGTAAAGGTAAATCAGGTTAAGGGATAGGTCAATAGAGATGCAGTGGCAAACATTTAAGGGGATATTTCAGAATTCACAGAATAGATACATTCTAAAGAGTAAGAAAAAGTCCAAGGGACAGAGACACCAACTAGAAAGATTAAACAAAGGATCAAACGTAAAGAAAAAACATATAATTGTGCAGAGACAGGTAGGAGGTCAAAAGATTGGGCAAAGTATAAGGAACAGCAAAGGATGATTAAAAGACTAATCGGAGGGGGGGGATGGATTCGAGTATGAGAGAAAGCTAGTCAGAAATATAAAAACCGATAGAGGTTTTATAAATATTTCAAAAAGAAAAGGGTTAACAAAGTGAGCGTTGATCCCATGGAAAGTGAATCTGGAGATTTGATAATGGAAAACAAATGATGCAGATGAACTAAACAGGTATTTTGTTTTAGTCTTCGCTGTAGAGGATACAAGTAATGTCCCAGAAACAACAGGAACTCAGGGGAATTGCAGGCACCATAAAATCTGTACTGTGTAAATTGCTGGGGTTGTGGGCTGACAAGAGCCCAGGTCCTGATGGACTTCTTCCTCGGGGTTAAAAAGAGGTGTCTAATGAGATGGTTGACATACTGGTTTTAACTTTCCAAAACTCCCTCGAATCAGAGAAGGTCCCATTAGACCGGAAACGAGCAAATGCAACTCCATTATTCGAAAAGGGAGGGAGACGGAAAGTTGAAAACCGCAGGCCAGTTAGTCTAACATCTGTCAAAGGGAACATGTCGGAAGCTATTATTAAAGAAGCTATAGCAGGGCACTTGGATAAGCTCACGGCAATCAGGCAGAATCAACATAGTTTTGTGAAAGGGAAATCATGTTCAACCAATTTACTGGAGTTCTTTTAAGAATTCTTAGAATTCCACAAGGCATTTGATAAGGTGCCACGACAAAGGTTATTGTGGAAAATAGAAGCCTGTGGTGTAGCGGGTAGGAGATTGGCACGGATAGGAGATTGGCTGGCGAACAGAAAACAGAGAGTAGGCATAAATGAGTCTTTTTCAGGCTGGCAAAATGCAATGAGTGGCAACTGTTTACAATTTTTGAAAATAAATAAATTTAGAGTGCCCAATTCACTTTTTCCAATTAAGGGACAATTTAGTATGGCCATACACCAACCTGCAATTTTTTGGGTTGTGAGGGCGAAATCCACGCAAACACGGGGAGAATGTACAAACGCCACACGGACAGTGACCCGAGCTGGAATCGAACCCGGGTCCTCAGTGCCGTGAGGCAGCAGTGCTAACCACTCCACCACCGTGCTGCCTGATCTGTTTGCAATTTATATAAAGGATTTCGAGGAAGGGATTTGCTGATGATGCAAAGGTAGGTATAAAAGTAAATTGTGAAGAAGACACAAGGAGGCTACAAAGAGATATAGGTAAGTTCAGTGAGTGGGGCAAAGATCTGGTAAATGGACTACAATGTGGAAAAATGTGAAAGTGTTCCTTTTGGCAGGAAGAATGAAAACAAATCATAAATGGTGAGAGATTGCAGAGCTCAATCACTTAACTCTCTTTGAAGTGGTTGATGCTTGTAAACATTGTGGTTATAGCACTTCAGAGTTACTCATCCATGAAGGGAGACGAATGAAGCAAGGCGCACAGCTGTGTTTTCTGGGAAGTCTGCGGGAGGATTCTTTTAGTTAGGGGGTCTCTGTGGGGGGTCCCTTTAGTTAGGGGGTCTCTGTGGGGGTCCCTTTAGTTAGGGGGTCTGAGGGGGGTCGATTTATTCAGGTGTTCTATGGGTTACCCTATTCTGGGGATCTCAGTTGGGGTCCTCCTATTTAGGAGATCCCTGTGGGGGTCCCCATATTTAGAGAGTCTCTGGGGGGAGTCTCTTTATTTAGGGGTCTCTGGTGGGAATGGTGGGCAGGTGGGACGTTTGTCCATATCTATTGCAATCCGCACCAACGTGATTCCCGGCTCACAGGATTAGAGGGGCAGAGAATTGCGTGGGCCAGGAGATGCCGGGTCCTCATCCTCCCGCTGGCATGCGGGCATGAACTCTGATTCTGCCACCAGTGCTCTTTTGAATACGGAATACCCTCTGTATTTTGCTTCTGCAAATGGACCTGTAGAGATTGTGTTGAAGCTGTTTTCAGCGATTTAAAGTCAAGTTACTCTGATTAAACACTCCGACTAAAAATGCTTAGTTTTGGTGTTAAACCTGTTTCCAGCTACATTTAATGGAACTGCACCAAATTAGCTCCCTGAAACATATCATGGAATATTTTAATACAAATTTCTTTTAAAATGTTACATTTTAAGAAGCTGCTTGATCACACAGCTTCGTGATGGATTCGCAGATGCTCTTGAACAGAAATTTCAGCAAAAAAATTCATCTTGTAACATTGACGGACTTTGCGCCTGGATCGATGCCCCCAGAGCAGAAGTCGAATACAGTAGTGCAGATATCGGAAAAGAAAACGGCAGCTGCTGAAAACACTCAGAAATATTCTAACAGGGTCTCATCCTCCCGAAGCACTGGGCTGGGTTTTACGTTCTCCCCCTGGTGCATTTGAAGACTGGGTCCTCTTGTGGGATGTGGAATGTGGGACCCTGCCCACATTTCTCCGACCTGTCACCCATTTTACATGGGCGGAGGAGGAGTGGGGCAGCCCACTCGCTCTTGGCTCCATTGAGGTCCTTAAGTGACCGATTAATGGCCTCTTAAATGTCTCTTTCCACACCTGCTGCTATTTCACCCACAACAGGAGAAGGCCCAATGTCAAGCTGGAAGCCTGGCAGCTTTAACTGCACACCTGGTATTGGGCAAGAAGGAGGGGCTCCTTTAGGGGTCTCCAGTGCCCGTTACAGGCATCTCTCCTGCCCCCCTCCCACCCAAATCATACCCCCTTTAGCCCTCCTACCCCCAGCCTTTGAAGCACAGCCCCCCCCAACCCTCCCCCTTCACTATTCCCCCCCCCACTTGAATCAGCCAGCCAGCCCCCACCCACACCGTGGACTTACCGTGAAGTCCATCTTCATCACCTTCTCTTCTTCAGTATTTCCTGTAGTCCCACCTGTGGCCACTGCTCCAAACTGGTGTGACCAGCCAATCGGATTGACCAGTGGTTGTCTAACGCAGAACCTCCTCCCCAGATAGGGTGGAGATCTCGACTGAAGGCACTTACCGTCCTGCAGAGTGTTGAATATCTGTGAGACAGCTGGCTTTATGGTGGGCAGCCTCCCTTCCGGGGGCAGGGAATATGGCACCCATTAAAATCCAGCCTATTAACTCTCTACACAAATACTGAGCAGTTGTAACATTTTCAGGGATTTTTTGGTCAGGGAGCAGTGGCCGATGATTGGGAGCGAGGTGTTCTTCCTCTCTCTAGCCTAGGCCAATTATATCATTCCTGAGAACAAGGTATCCAAGATGGAACCTCCCTGGTGCCTGGCAATCACCTGGTTACTAGATAAACTAGTTGATAGTTCAAGATTATTGCTCACAAACAAGAATTAAAATTAGAAACGAAGGCTAAGAAATGAAGACCATGAGAATAAGAAGATCCAACCACTGGATCTCGCTCCGTCACCAAGCCCTCCCTCAGGACCTGACCGCCCCACTTTTCACCTTAACCCCACCATCAGGTATCTCTGTGAGTCAGAAACGTGGAGGAAATTATTTGCATTTTACACAGTGGGCGGGAGGTTCCTGCCCTCCCTACCCCACTCAGGAAATTCCAACCCAACGTCAACTGACCTTTCACTTGTCCTTCAAGTTCTCCTTCCGGCAGTGGGCGGGCCCTGAGAAATTAGGCCCGTGTCTTTCAGACCCTGAGGATGTCCCAAAGCCCATCGTAGCCAATGAGAGGCTGGGTTGTAACGTAGGGAATGACGGGCGGCCAATTTGTGCATCGGAAGATCCCACAGAAACACCACTGGGATCACAACCGGCTCATCTGATGTTGAGCGTTGTTCGTTGAGGGATAAATATTGGAGACCTCTGCTATCCCTCTTCTGACAGTCACCTTGGAATCTTTAACTTATACCTAAGAGGAGAGGCTGGGGTTGCATTTAATGCCACCATCTGAAAGATAGCGGGTTGGAATCCGGGAGTGGGTGGGGGGTGGATGAGGGCCGGGGGGGGGGGGGGGGGGGGCAGGGTGCGCTGCTGGTGGGAAAAGTGAATCGCAATGGCTGAGAATTCCATTCGCCCCCCCAACTGTACTGGGCGGACAAAAGGACCGAGATTGATTGTGATCGGTGGGCCAGCAGATGGAGGTTTGAGAGAAAGAGAAGATGGACAGACAGAGGAAGACAAATAAACCCGGGAGCGCGGGGAGCTGCAAAGAAAAAAAATTGAAATGCGGATTCGGGAAAGAGTGTCAAACAAAAAGGAATAACATCGAAGAACATGAAGTGGAAAGGGTGACGATGAGAGAAGAAAGGAAGCTGCGAATGCCAAGTAGCGAAGGAAAGGTGAAGGAAAATATAGTGAGGAAGGAGAATTAGAACGAAAAGATCGAGTGAGAGTGAAATGAAAAGTAAACTGGACTAAAAGAGAGTAGGAGAGAAACTGAGAGTAAGAAATCGAGAGCGAGCAAGAGAACTGAAACAAAATGAAGAGATTAGATGAAAGGGTTTTTAGTCTGGCTAAGCTCTTCATTTCCTGAGCAATGAAGAATTTTTGAGAGGGTTACGGAGAGGCAAATGTTGTATTTACCTACCTGGCTCAATTCTTTGGTATGCAGAAATCCCATCAGAATCATTGCTCCAGATTCTGTAGAAGATCAAAAGAGCATCAGCTGTTAATGAAGCTCCCCCCGCCCCGAGAAACAGTGAACACCCCACCCCACCCCTCACCTCTGACAGTCCACAGTTAAAAAACAATTTAATGGCGGCTTCCAGGCCAGACAGACAAGGTAACCTTTCAATGACTTCCACACCTGGATCCACGTGCCCCCTCGTTTACAACAATCATTTAATGACCTTGTGGCGATAGGTTTAACCCATGACTTCATTCTATTAATTTCTAAAGTCACGAACCAACATTCTTGGTCTCTCTTTCTGCCTCTCTCTGTTTCTGTTTCTATCCATCTCTCTGTACCAATCATTTTCTACCTCTCTCTCCCTCCGTTTGTCCCTTTTTTGCTCAGCTGTTTGCCCTCTGTCTATCTCTTGCTCTCTCCTCTCCCTCTGGTTGTCACCTCTCCCATTCTCTCTCCCTCTGTTTCTCGCTCTCTCTCCCTCTGTTTGCCTCTCTCTCTTTCTCTCTCCCTCTCCGTCTCTCTCTGTCTCTCCCTCTGTTTGCTTCCCTCTCTCCCCTCTCTGCCTCTGTTTTTCTCTTTTCTGACATCTCACCTTCACTATTGATTTCTTTCTCTCTCTCACGCACACACAATCTGTCTCTCTCCCCACGTCCCCATGATCTCTCTCGTACACTCTTCCCTCTCACTATCTATCTTTCTTTCCCAGGTGCTTTGTTTTTCTGTCTCACCTGGGTCTGCCAGCCTCTGTCGCTCTCTCCGCCTGTATCACTCTTCCCCCTTCCCCCAACAATCCAGGGGCAATAAAATGTCATTCCCATTTAATGATATTTTGCTTTCAGTTAATGCCGCAGTAAAATGAAGTTTAAAGGAAAATCCAACAGATTCAGGGTGACCTTGAACTGCAGTTTCCTGCTCAGAGTAATACACCCAACAAAACCCCATTCAGTCAGGTACAGTCAGTAACTTTACACATACCTAGTCTAATCTCGACACAAGTACATTATTTGTTTCTTGCGTTTAAAGCTTTTTCAAAATACTTTTTTTCTAATGCAATCATTTCAAAATTACTTATTTAAAAGTTCTAAAAAGTCCCAGATCCCATCTTGAGCTTTCTGGAATTTGGCATTCCAAATATTTTGATTGTAATGGAAGCCGAGTAAGATTTTCCTGTGGTTGAGGAGGTGTAATTGTAACCGTTTGACCACACATGCACGATAGTTCAGCTGGCCTCTGCGGGTCTCACAGTCCTGTCAGCTGTTAAATCCTCTCTTCACTTTAGATTTCAGTTTAGAGAAAAGATCGCGTCGGGTACAAAGAGCTGAAGGCCTTACCTGGTCAGCCTGACTGTGCTTCAGACAGACCCCAACCCCACTGAAACTTTCTTATAAACTGCCCATTATTCCAAATTAATCATTGACTTCCCCTTTCACACCACCCAATCCAAAATCAGCCAGAAACCACAATCACTTCTTTCACCCCCTACTGCCCATGTGATGGCGAAACAGAGAGATGCTGAGAGAGAGAGAGAGAGGGGACATAGTGAGCAGCAGAGGTAGAGGAGGAAGGGACAAAGAAATGGGCACGGATAAAGGGCAGAAGCAGGAGAGAGAGAAATAGAAAGGCAGAAAGATAAAGATAGTGAGAAAAGGAACACAGACGTATAGAGAGCTAAAGGAAGACAAAGATAGACAGAGGATAAAAGCAAATTACTGTGGATGGTGGAATCTGAAACCGAAGAGAAAATGCTGGAAAATCTCAGCAGGTCCGGCAGCATCTGTAGGGAGAGAAAAGAGCCGACGTTTCGAGTCCAATGACTTTTTGTCAAAGATAGACAGAGTCGGAGATAGAGGAAGGGATATGGGCAGAGAGAGAAACAGGAAGACAGAGAGGCAAGTGGACAATCGGGGACAGAGAGAGAGAGAGACAAACAGAAATACCGAGAGGTTGAGGAGACATGGGGGAGGCAAGAGATGGACAAAAGAAGCAGAAACACAGGAAGCTGGGCAGAGCGGTGGGTAGAGAGATGATACAGTCGGGGGCACAGCCAGTGACCAGGGAAAAACAAACAGAATTGCAAAGAAAGAGAGAGACAGGCAGAGAAACACAAATATGGGCAAAGAGAGAGGACTGCTAGAGAGCTGGGACAGAGAAAGTGAGAAGCGGAGATAGCAAAACAAAGAATATTATAGAACTAAAGATTATAATTCCAGGCCATTTGGCCCATCAATTTGTGCCGGTGCATTTCATGAGTGTGTTGCTCGAGAAACATACTGGAGCCTTTCAGTAGTTAACAAAGGAGTTTATTGATGAAAGGCAAAGGCAGTTTGGCAAAGGCAGGGGCTGGTTTAGCACAGGGCTAAATCGCTGGCTTTGAAAGCAGACCAAGGCAGACCAGTAGCACGGTTCAATTCCTGTACCAGCCGCCCTGAACAGGCGCCAGAATGTGGCGACTAGGGGCTTTTCACAGTAACTTCATTTGAAGCCTACTCGTGACAATAAGTGATTTTCATTTCATTTCATTTTCAGTTAAGTAACAGACACAGAACACAATATAACAGGTCCGATCCCGTCTGTTCCCTGGTCCTCTCTACCCAGGATCCTACTCTGAGGGCCCCTTGCAAACTCCCTATTGGCCGGGGTTCGTGTGCTCCACATCTGACACAGGGCCTGGGCTGGACCACAATCCAGCCAGCTAGCCAAGGCATCCCCAAAGTGAAGTTACAATCCAAAACTGGGTCCCTCACCCGGGACAACCTGTCGCCCCTCTGCGCAGAACAATGGCGTGCCTCCACCCTCCCCGCCAAATACGGAAACACGGGTTCCAACCGTGGGTTGCGGTGACAACCCACGAGCGGCTCAGCAGGTGTGACCCCAAGTTGTGGCGGGGGGGAGGGAGGGGTTGATTTATACGAAGCTAGAAATTGGCCAACTGTTGGTGTAGTGGTTTAATCAGAGTGTTTCCGCATTGCGGCCCTCTCGGCCAAACTCACAGACATTGGGTGGTGGTATGGAGCTGTCCGAGTGTGTTGTATGCAATTGGCTCAAATGAAAACATGGGAGTCTCGCCTGTAAAAAGGAGTGTAAATGTCCGTCACGATGGACTCCGACACAGATAGCATCCACCGCGGTCGTTGAGGATGTGCAGCCCAGCCCCTGAATAGACAGCCACATAGAGTGGGCATACGGGGCAGCACGGTAGCACGAGTGGATAGCACTGTGTCTTCACAGCGCCAGGGTCCCAGGTTCGATTCCCTGTTGGGTCACTGTCTGTGTGGAGTCTGCACGTTCTCCCCGGTTTCCTCCGGGTGCTCCGGTTTCCTCCCACAGTCCAAAGACGTGCAGGTTAGGTGGATTGGCCATGATAAATTGCCCTCAGTGTCCAAAAAGGTTAGGAGGGGTTATTGGGTTACGGGGATAGGGTGGAAGTGAGGGCTTAAATGGATCAGTGCACACTCGATGGGCCAAATGGCCTCTTTCTGCACTCTATGTTCTATGTTCTATGCCCTATCCACCAGAATCGAAACATCTGCATAGTGAACATGAACTCGGGTCACTCGGTGTATTGGTGGGTCCGAGGATTTTCAAGCCTTCCCCAGTGTGAGTGCGAAGCTTGGCTGTGATTCTGTTCAAACTTAAAGATTGAGTTCTACCACGGATATGCATGAAAGTATGTTCACCCACAATGGTCACCAAAGCTTCAGGAGAGGGGTCACTGAGTGACAGTGTGAGGGAGCGGCAGCCTCAACCGGGATCTTGGATTCATGTCGCATTACATTCACCCCCCACCATCTGGCCTGGACTTGCAAAATCCCACCAACTGTCCTGGCTTGAGACAATTCACACCTCTTTAACCTGGGATTACCCCTATCTCTGGATCTGTAAAGATTTGATTACCTGCAAATGCTCGCATTCCAAGTATTGTCTGGCATCTTTGACTTTGTCTATATAAATGTTTCTGGAACCTACCTCTTCATTCACCTGAGGAAGGAGCAGTGCTCCGAAAGCTAGTGTTTGAAGCAAACCTGTTGGACTTTAACCTGGTGTTGTAAGACTTCTTACTGTGCTCACCCCAGTCCAACGGCGGCATCTCCACATCATAACCTTTAGGACACTAAGGGGCAATTTATCACGTCCGATCCACCTAACCTGCACATCTTTGGACTGTGGGAGGAAACCAGGGCACCCGGAGGAAACCCACGCAGACTAGGGGAGAAAGTGAGAAAGTGCAGACTCCGCACGGACAGTCACCCCATGCTGGAATTCAACCCGGGTCCCTGGTGCTGTGAGGCAGCAGTGCTAACCACTGTGCCACCGTGTCGCCCACAGTCAGTTAACACAGGGTGAGAGGAGTTACTGAATGACAGTGGGAGATGTAGCAATATGTATATTGTAAAGACAAAGGATTAACAATTTGATGTTAATAGTTCTCACCACCAGATGGTGATAAGGAGCAGTCATATAAATATCAATGTGACTCCTGGGATTCTGGGAGAAGCTGTTTAGGTATGAGAGAGATTAGTTGCATAATTGAGCGAACTGTAGTTAGAGATATTGTATAGTTTAATTTAATAACTTTTACCTTGGAACTTGTTTGAATCTTATTTAAGTAGCGTAAATAAATCAGCTTAGTTCATTTACTCAGCTTGATGTTCTTTGTCCAACACTACATACATACTCAAGACATCCTGATTGACACAGCAGAGAACATCACAGGAGGGGGCTGGATTAACATACAGATGGCTATGGTGAGTACTGATATTGCGACAATAAGCGATTTTCATTTCATTTCATGGAACGAAGAACTAATTTCAGTAAATTCTCAGTATCGCAGAAAGCACACAGTGTTGCAAGGCTGAATAAATTTTATTTTAATACAAAAACTGATATGTAAACAGATAGGAAATTATTTGAATAATAATATACTGAGGTGCAAAGGAATTTGACGGGAACCTAGCAGTGAACCACAGTGATAATGTTTTATTGCTTGTTTAATGTTTTGTTACTGCCCACCTGGACCTGTGATGATTATAAGTCTCACTCTGCTCTCTGGTGACTCTGTCCTAGCCTGCGCACTCCACCAGTCTTCAAACACACCTGGAAACTCTTTGTATCACGTTTCTCTGCTTAAAACTCAGCTCAATAAACCCACGAACCCCCTTGTGCTTTTCAAAATATTGGCGCTGACTAAGCCATCATGCTGTTTTGTGAATCAGAAAATGGATGGCTGTTGAACTTCTTCTTTTAAATAAATTAAACGTCCCGCCCACCAGCTGGGCCCACCTCCCCCCCCCCCTGCTTGAACACCCTCACACACTGAGAGCAAAATGGGGAAATCCTGGTTCCTGCACAGAATCTGCAACTTCAGTCCTGAAGCCGACAGATTTCTCAGCCTGCCAACCCCTTTTTACCCCCATGGGATGTGGGTATCACTGGCATTTGTTGCCCATCCCTAATTGAACTCAGTGGTTTTTGAGACCATTTCGGAGTCAACCACATTGCTGAGGGTCTGGAGCCACATGTAGGCCAGACCAGGTAAGGACGGCAGATTTCCTTCCCTAAAGGACATTAGTGAACCAGATGGGTTCTTACAGCAATTGACAATGGTTTCACCATCACTGAGACTACCTTTCAATTCCAAATTTATTAATTCTATTAGCATTCCACCAGCAGGAAGGGTGGGATTTGAACCCTTGGCGCCAGAGCACCAGCCGGGTCGCTGGATTACTAGTCCGGTAACATTACCACTGTGCCATCTTTGCATTCACTTGGACACCAGGGATGGGATTCACCGACCCCCCCGCCAGGTCGGAGAATTGCCGGGGGGGGGGGGGGGGAGGCCGGCGTGAATCCCGCCCCCTCCAGCCGCCGAATTCTCCAGCACCGGAGATTCGGCAGGGGCGGGAATCACGCCGCACCGGTCCGCTGACCCTCCCCGGCGATTCTCCGGCCCGCGATAGGCCGAAGTCCCGCCGCTGTAATGCCGGTCCCGCCGGCGTGAATTAAACCACCTCCCTTACCGGCGGGACAGGCGGCGCGAGCGGGCTCCGGGGTCCTGGGGGGGGTACCCCCGCGGTGACCTGGCCCGCGATCAGGGCCCACCGATCCGCGGGCGGGCCTGTGCCGTGGGGGAATTCTATTCCCTCTGCGTCGGCCCTGTCAGCCTCTGCGATGGCCAGCGCGGAGTTGCGCATGCACGGGGATGACGTCAGCAGCCGCTGACACTCCCGCTCATGCGCGGACTTCCACCGGCCAGCGGAGCCCCTTCGGCCCCGGCTGGCGTGGCGCCAAAGGCCTTCCACGCCGGCCAGCGGGGCGCATGCCACTCCGGCGCGGGCCTAGCCCCTAAAGGTGAGGGCTTGGCCCCTAAAGGTGCGGAGGATTCCGCATCTTTGGGGCGGCCCGACGCCGGAGTGGTTCAGGCCACTCCATCCCGCCCCAGTTCATTCCTGAATCTTTGCCTCTTTCGACAGATTTTACCGGCCTGTTGGGGGAAGAGCAGGGTGAGTGGGGCTAAATGGACAGCCCTCTCAAAGAACGGCACGGGCACGATGGACGGAATGGCCTCTTTCCCCATGGTGTGATCTTGTGACACCGAGAAGATAGTGTCACAACTTCAGGGCTATTGAATTCATTTAGACTCCTCGGGACCAACTATAAACATCTCGACTCTTGAATTCAAGGACCGATGCAGTGATCATTATCCGACCCTAGAAATTGTTAGCAAGCGTTATAAATTGAATGGAATATACGACATTTACCAATTACCCTGCCACAGCCTCGTGGCAGCAATTGGGATATTGCGGCATCTTTCACGGGATCACTAGGAGAGTTTTGGATGAAGAGATCTTTTCAACCCATTGGTTCAGACCCTTGAGAACTATCAACCTGACCAACTCTCCGCGACAGTATCCAATTTCCCTATCCCAGCATCCACGTCTTCCTTAAAGGAGTCCACCGTCCTCGCCCTCAGCCACCTCCTGTTGCTGTTGGGGTGGTTCAGAGGGGAAATGAGTCCGCGAAAAGGATAAGACATGCCAGAGGGCAAGTTAAAATACGTGAGGTGAGAGTGGCAGAGGCTGGTAGCGAGGTTATGATTCCAGTATCCAAAGGTGAGATCCAGGGGTACAGATACAAAGTCAGTATCAGGCGTCAGATGGCTGTAATGAAGGCAACGTGCAGGAAATGCTTTGCCTCATTCACTGGCAGGATGTCAAACTCCTTTTGCATAGTTCCCAATAATGTTTATTCTCCAGGCAATAACTGCTTTCATTCAATACCCACCAAAGGACAAACACATTTGCAAACGGTTGCACAGCAGCCAGGGTGACCAATTGTATTTTCTCGATCTAACTTTCAAAGGACAGACAGATCGTGGCAGGACTTGGATTTCTGCCTGAAGGCCATCTTCTTGTTGTTCCTGGCCACGATGCGGCCCAGGAAGCGCTTAGCCTTCTGCCCGATACTCTCCCGCCTCTTGGCACTGGCCAGCCGCCTCTCGTTGGCCTCCTTGCTGTCTCTGCGTAACCTGACCTGCCGGATGATTCCCTCGAAGAGGTCCCTGACATTGTGGTGGAGAGCGGCAGACGTCTCGATGAATTTGCAGTTGAAAACCACAGCACAGGATCTCCCCTCTGCGGAGAGATTGGAGAATTGTGTTAGCATTCGAGGGGCAAGAGAGACTTGCATTTATATAGCACCTTTCATGACTCCACGATATCCCAAAGTGCTTTCCAGCTAATGAAATACGTTTAGAGTTACATCATAGAATTATCATAGAATTTACAGTGCAGAAGGAGGCCATTCGGCCCATCGAGTCTGCACCGGCTCTTAGAAAGAGCACCCTATCCAAGGTCAACACCGCCACCCTATCCCCATAACTCAGTAACCTCACCCAACACTAAGGGCAATTTTGGACACTAAGGGCAATTTATATGGCCAATCCACCTAACCTGCACATCTTTGGGCTGTGGGAGGAAACCGGGGCACCCGGAGGAAACCCACGCACACACGGGGAGGATGTGCAGACGCCGCACAGACAGTGACCCAAGCCGGGAATCGAACCTGGGACCCTGGAGCTGTGAAGCAATTGTGCTATCCACAATGCTACCGTGCTGCCCCACTGAAAAGAGGGTGGACGATTTGAGCAGCAAGAGCCCGCAGCAGAAATGTGGTCATGACTGGATAATCTGTTTTTAATGAGGTTGGGTGTGTCACAATTTGTGGATATTGTAAAGCACATAAAGGGTTAATGTAACGTTACTACTCTAGTCACTAGATGGTGCTATAGAACAACCATATAAATATTAGATGCCTCCTTGACTTCTGGGAGACACAGGAGAGAGTGGGAGAGAGCAAGAGAACTAGAGACAGAGTAGGTGTGAGTTAGCTTAACTGACAGCATAGTTTAATATTGTAGATGTCTAGTGTAATCTTTCCTTAACTAATTCCTCAGTAATTATGTTTGAATCAAATTCAGTGCAGTGTAATAAATTAGCTTTTCTTGTTAAACACAGCTTGCTGTTCTTTGTCAACACTACAACCTTCACCATCCTGAAGAACAAAAACAAAGTATTTTGGAATCTTATTCATACACCTGAGAAAGTAGACGGAAACTGTGTTTAACTTCTCATCTGACAGACAGCTGTGCTGACAGTGCTGCATTCCCCCATTACTGCACCAGCGCCCACATTATATTCTCAAATCCCCAAATTCATAGGTGGCCAGGTGACCCACAGAGACATGGCTTTCACCAGAGTGACAAAGAAAAAGAGGTGGAGAAAGGGAAGGAAGCGATGGACAGATTTAGAGACACAGAGTAAAAGACAGAAAGAGTGATGGAGACAGACGTAAAGAGAGACTCCCAATTATTCATGAGTGGATTCAATGCTCCCTGGGCCTCCTCTTTCAAACTCTTTCAAATTGAGAGTAGACTTTGCTTTGTTGCCAGCACTGTTTTTGTGAACAGTGAGTGTAATGAGGCGACTCACACATACCTTCCACCGAGACCTCCCTGGACCGAACCAAGTCACTTTTGTTCCCGACCAGGATAATGGGAATGTCCTCTGCCTGTCTCACCCTCCTCAGCTGGATCCTGAGTTCTGAGGCTTTCTCAAAGCTGGCCCGGTCTGTTACTGAGTACACGATGATGTAGGCATCTCCCAACTTCATACAGTGATCACTAATCCAATTGGTGTCATCCTTAAATGATGAATAAAGATACAGTTTATTCCCTGATATTGATTCATACATCAGAGCCTGACAAACTGTCATAGCATCAGTGTAGCATCTCATCTGAAAAATGACACCTCTGACAGTGCGGCACTCTCTCAGTACTGACCCTCTGACAGTGCAGCACTCCCTCAATACTGACCCTCTGACAGTGCGGCACTCCTTCAGTACTGACCTTCTGACAGTGCGGCACTCCCTCAGTACTGACCCTCTGACAGTGCGGCACTCCCTCAGCACTGACCCTCTGACAGTGCAGCACTCCCTCAATACTGACCCTCTGACAGTGCGGCACTCCCTCAGTACTGACCCTCTGACAGTGCGGCACTCCCTCAGTACTGACCCTCTGACAGTGCAGCACTCCCTCAGTACTGACCCTCTAACAGTGCGGCACTCCCTCAGTACTGACCCTCTGACAATGCAGCACTCCCTCAGTACTGACCCTCTGACAGTGCGGCACTCCCTCAGTACTGACCCTCTGACAGTGCAGCACTCCCTCAGTACTGACCCTCTGACAGTGCAGCACTCCCTCAGTACTGACCCTCTGACAGTGCAGCACTCCCTCAGTACTGACCCTCTGACAGTGCAGCACTCCCTCAGTACTGACCCTCTGACAGTGC
Source organism: Scyliorhinus canicula (assembly GCF_902713615.1). Classification (NCBI taxonomy): domain Eukaryota; kingdom Metazoa; phylum Chordata; class Chondrichthyes; order Carcharhiniformes; family Scyliorhinidae; genus Scyliorhinus; species Scyliorhinus canicula. Next base: position 4,316,018 of record NC_052154.1, on the reverse strand, counting down.
AGCGCTCCCTCAGTACTGACCCTCTGACAGTGCGGCACTCCCTCAGTACTGACCCTCTGACAGTGCGGCACTCCCTCAGTACTGACCCTCTGACAGTGCAGCACTCCCTCAGTACTGACCCTCTGACAGTGCAGCACTCCCTCAGTACTGACCCTCTGACAGTGCAGCGCACCCTCAGTACTGACCCTCTGACAGTGCAGCACTCCCTCAGTACTGACCCTCTGACAGTGCAGCACTCCCTCAGTACTGACTCTCTAACAGTGTAGCACTCCCTCAGTACTGACTCTCTGACAGTGCAGCGCTCCCTCAGTACTGACCCTCTGACAGTGCGGCACTCCCTCAGTACTGACCCTCTGACAGTGCGGCACTCCCTCAGTACTGACTCTCTGACAGTGCGGCACTCCCTCAGTACTGACTCTCTAACAGTGTAGCACTCCCTCAGTACTGACTCTCTGACAGTGCAGCGCTCCCTCAGTACGAGGGTTTTGCAGTTAAGTCTCTGGAGTAAGACTTGAACCCACAACCTATCTGACTCCGATGTGGCTGTGCTGCCTGTGAGACAATAGCCGACTCTTTGACAAGCCAAGTGAATGGGGCAGCTGGGAGTCTCTCGCCCTCCCTTCTATCAGGGTCCCGTGTTCATTATTGTTTTTGCTGTATCTGTTTTCTATCAATGGTCAGCACTCCAATTGTGGATCCTAACCCTTGGTTCCAAAGTGTGTGTGTGTCTATGTGTGTGTGTCTATGTGTGTGTGTCTATGTGTGTGTGTCTATGTGTGTGTGTCTATGTGTGTGTGCCTATGTTGTCTATGTGTGTGTGTCTATGTGTGTGTGTCTATGTGTGTGTGTCTATGTGTGTGTGCCTATGTTGTCTATGTGTGTGTGTCTATGTGTGTGTGTGGGTGTCTGCCAGATATGTTGCAATACCATGACCTCCACCTGACCATCCCTTGCACATCGAGAATAGCCACTTGCTAAAGTCCCAAAGTGAAGCCAACACCGGAGAACTCAGGGCCCCAGTCAGGGGTGCATATGGGGTGAAATTGGAAAATCACGCGTTTGTACTGAGACCAGAAACAATCAAAGCAAAGGACTAACCTGCTCCCAGATATCGAACAGCAAAAGATTTGCCTCCTCCCCATCCACGATGATCGATCTGTCAAATGTGTCTCCTGAAAGGGAAGGTAGGGATCCACAATGAGCTTCATTTATCAAATCTTAGAACTGAAAGAGGCCATTCAGCCCGTTTGTGTCTCTACTGGCTCTTGACATAGCTATCCAATTAGTCCCACTCCCTTCCTCTTCCCCCATAGCCCTGCAAATTTCTCCTTGTCAAATATTTATCCAATTTGCTTTGGGAAGTTCCTATTAAATCTGCTTCGACCTCCCTTCCAGCTCGGCCTTCCTGAGCACCAACAGCTTGCCGTGTTTACCCCCTCTTATTCTTTAGATAATTTTAAAATCTGTGCCCTCTGGTTGTCACCTCTTTAGCTCCTGAAAACAGTTTCTCCTTACGCGATCAAAACTTCCCCATCATTTTGAGCATGTTATCTGACTTAAGTTCTCAAAGACAAAACAAAAAGGTAGGGACCTCTGAGTCAGTGAAACCACACCAGGTCTGCCTTACATTCTCCGCTGGGAACGTGAACAGTCACTTTGATTTAGCTCAGTCGATGCAATGAGGTAGAAAGATCCCAAAGGGAGGTCAGGATGAGGGAGGCTATTGGTTATCTTTCTTTTGGAATCCAAAAGGACTCTAAACGTCCTTCCCTCTCCCTCCGAACGAGGAAAGCAGTGGTGTAATCAGACAAAGTCAGCATGGAGCAAAGTCAACTTGAAAGGGAAATCAAGCTGGACAAATCTACTGGAATTCTTTGAGGATGTAACTGGTAGAGTTGACCAGGGAGAACCGGTGGATGTAGCTTATTTAAACTTTCAGAAGGCTTTCAACAAGGTCTCGCATAGCAGATTAATATGTAAAGTTAAAGTGCATGGGGTTACGGGTAGTGTCTTGAGATGGATAGAAAGCTGGTTAGCAGACGGGAAGCAAAGAGTTGGAATAAATGGGTCTTATTCTGATTGGCAGGCAGTGACTAGTGGGGTACCACAGGGATCTGGGCTAGGACCCCAACTGTTCACATTATATATTAATGATTTGGATGAGGGAACTAAATATATTATCTCCCAATTTGCAGATGAAAGAAAGTTGGGTGGGAGGGTGAGCTGTGAGGAGGATGCAGAGATGCTTCAATGTGACTTGGGCAGGCTGAGTGAGTAGGAACATGCATGGCAGATGCAGTATAATGTGGATAAATGTGAGGTTATCCACTTCGGGAGCAAAAATAGGAAGGCAGATTATTATTTGTATGGGTGTAAATTGAGAGAGGCGGATACTCAGCGAAGCCTTGCTGTCCTTGTGCATCAGTCACTGAAAGTAAGCGCGCAGGTACAGCCGGCAGTAAAGAAGGCAAATGGCATGTTGGCCTTCATAGCCAGAGGATTTGAGTATCGGAATAGGGATGTTTTACTGCAATTGTATCGGGCATTGGTGAGGCCACACCTGGAGCATTGTGAGCCGTTTTGGTGTCCTTATCTGAGGGAGGATGTTTTTGCCATGGAGGGAGAGCAGCGAAGGTTTACCCGGCTGATTCCTGGGATGGTGGGACTGTCATATGAGGAGAGGCTAAATCGGTTAGGATTATATTCATTGGAGTTTAGAAGAGTGAGAGGGGATCTCATAGAAACGTATAAAATTCTAACAGGATTAGACAGGGTAGATTCAGATAGAATGTTCCTGATGGTGGGGGGAGTCCAGAACTAGGGGCAATAGTTTGAGGATAAGGGGTAAATCTTTAGGACTGAGGTGAGGGGAAAATTCTTCACCCAGAGAGTGGTGAATCTGTGGAATTCACTCCCACAGAAAGTAGCTGAGGAATTTCAGGAAGGTATTAGATATAGCTCTTGGGGCTGGAGGGGTGGGGGGGAAGGTGGGATCTCGGGGTATTGAACTTGATGATCAGCCATGATCATAACGAATGGCGAGCCGGCTCGAAGGGCCGAATGGCCTCCTCCAGTTTCTATTTTCTATGTTTCTGATAGACTCCTGCCTAACATGCCGACTCACAGTTGGGAGTCCCTAACTTGCTGAAAGTTGACGTCATGTCTTCTGCACTGCCAGTCTGATGTGCCTCAGGGAGCTGGTTACTGCCGTGCCCTCCTGTGCGACTCAGGCAATGGGGTCGAGCTGTTGGCAGCTTTTACAAGTCATTATTCCTGTCGAGTGAGCCTCCAGGTGCCCTTTCAGCCTAAAGCACGAGTTTCCACTTCAGTGAAATGAAAATCGCTTACTGTCACAAGTAGGCTTCAAATTAAGTTACTGCGAAAAGCCCCTAGTCGCCACATTCCGGCGCCTGTTCGGGGAGGCTGGTACGGGAATTGAACTGTGCTGCTGGCCTGCCTTGGTCTGCTTTGAAAGCCAGCTCTTTAGCCCTGTGCTAAACCAGCCCATCTTGGGTGCAACTGGAGAGGTTGTGCTTAATTTTCCATTACTTATTATAGGTTAAGATGACTAATGTTTATCCGACGAGAAGGGAAACCATGATCTCAGGAGGGGGAATCTATTAATACCGTGAGCAAACTTCACAGATTGCTGACACAGGAGTCAGGAAATGGATCTGACACGGCCAATTTTACACAATCAATAAAGTGTTCCCAATCCCTGACTGGCTGAGGGAAGATGGAGGGAGCTGCAATGATTTCTGATAACACTGGGAAACTCCGAGAACAACACAATGTGCAGAGTACTGGACTGTAACGAGACAGCAGAGAGAAGGAACTGACAAAGTAATAATAGTCAGATTTTCATTTTCTGCAACCCCAGGGTGCCACAAAGTGTTTCCCAGCCAATGAACTACATTTAAAATGTACTCATTTTGTAATGAAGGAAACATAGCAATGTGTACGCAGCAGGTTCCCACAGCACAGTGCTACGAGAAGTTATCACATGATCGGAATAAAAATATTAGCGCTCCCTCAGTACTGACCCTCTGTCTGTGCAGCACTCCCTCAGTACTGACCCTCTGTCAGTGCAGCACTCCCTCAGTACTGACCCTCTGACAGTGCGGATCTCCCTCAGTACTGACCCTCTGACAGTGCAGCACTCCCTCAGTACTGACCCTCTGACAGTGCAGCGCTCCCTCAGTGCTGACCCTCTGACAGTGCGGCACTCCCTCAGTACTGACCCTCTGACAGTGCGGCACTCCCTCAGCACTGTCCCTCTGACAGTTCAGCACTCCCTCAATACTGACCGTCTGTCAGTGCAGCACTTCCTCAGTACTGACCCTCTGACAGTGCAGCACTCCCTCAGTACTGTCCCTCTGACAGTGCAGCGCTCCCTCGGTACTGACACTCTGACAGTGCAGCGCTCCCTCAGTACTGACCCTCTGACAGTGCAGCACTCCCTCAGTACTGACCCTCTGACAGTGCAGCATTCCCTCAGTACTGACCCTCTGACAGTGCAGCACTCCCTCAGTACTGACCTCTGACAGTGCGGCACTCCCTCAGTACTGATCCTCTGACAGTGCAGCGCTCCCTCTGTACTGTCCCTCTGACAGTGCAGCACTCCCTCAATACTGACCCTCGTCAGTGCAGCGCTCCCTCAGTACTGTCCCTCTGACAGTGCAGCGCTCCCTCAGTACTGACCCTCTGATATTGCAGCACTCCCTCACTACTGACCCTCGGACAGTGCGGCACTCCCTCAGTACTGACCGCCTGACAGTGCAGCACTCCCTCAGTACTGACCCTCTGACAGTGCAGCACTCCCTCAGTACTGTCCCTCTGACAGTGCAGCGCTCCCTCAGTACTGTCCCTCTGTCAGTGCAGCACTCTCTCAGTACTGACCCTCTGACAGTGCAGCACTCCCTCAGTACTGACCCTCTGACAGTGCCGCACTCCCTCAGTACTGACCCTCTGACAGTGCAGCACTCCCTCAATACTGACCTTCTGTCAGTGCAGCGCTCCCTCAGTACTGTCCCTCTGACAGTGCAGTGCTCCCTCAGTACTGACCCTCTGATATTGCAGCACTCCCTCACTACTGACCCTCGGACAGTGCGGCACTCCCTCAGTACTGACCCTCTGACAGTGCAGCACTCCCTCAGTACTGACCCTCTGACAGTGCAGCACTCCCTCAGTACTGACCCTCTGACAGTGCAGCACTCCCTCAGTACTGACCCTCTGACAGTGCGGCATTCCCTCAGTGCTGACCCTCTGACAGTGCGGCACTCCCTCAGTACTGACCCTCTGACAGTGCGGCACTCCCTCAGTACTGACCCTCTGACAGTGCGGCACTCCCTCAGTACTGACCCTCTCACAGTGCAGCGCTCCCTCTGTACTGACCATCTGACAGTGCAGCACTCCTTCAGTACTGACCCTCTGACAGTGCGGCACTCCCTCAGTACTGACCCTCTGACAGTGTGGCACTCCCTCAGTACTGTCCCTTTGACAGTGCAGCACTCCCTCAGTACTGACCCTCTGAAAGTGCGGCACTCCCTCAGTACTGACCCTCTGACAGTGCAGCACTCCCTCAGTACTGACCCTCTGACAGTGCGGCACTCCCTCAGTACTGACCCTCTGACAGTGCGGTACTCCCTCAGTACTGACCCTCTGACAGTGCAGCACTCCCTCAGTACTGATCCTCTGACAGTGCAGCACTCCCTCAGTACTGACCCTCTGACAGTGCGGCACTCCCTCTGTACTGACCCTCTGACAGTGCGGCACTCCCTCAGTACTGACCCTCTGACAGTGCAGCACTCCCTCAGTACTGACCCTCTGACAGTGCAGCGCTCCCTCAGTACTAACCCTCTGACAGTGCGGCACTCCCTCAGTACTGACCCTCTGACAGTGCGGCACTCCCTCAGTACTGACCCTCTGACAGTGCGGCACTCGCTCGTACTGACCCTCTGACAGTGCAGCACTCCCTCAGTACTGACCCTCCGACAGTGCGGCACTCCCTCAGTACTGACCCTCTGACAGTGCGGCACTCGCTCAGTACTGACCCTCTGACAGTGCAGCACTCCCTCAGTACTGACCCTCCGACAGTGCGGCACTCCCTCAGCACTGACCCTCTGACTGTGCAGCACTCCCTCAGTACTGACCCTCTGACAGTGCAGCACTCCCTCAGTACTGACCCTCTGACAGTGCGGCACTCCCTCAGTACTGACCCTCTGACAGTGCAGCACTCCCTCAGTACTGACCCTCTGACAGTGCGGCACTCCCTCAGTACTGACCCTCTGACAGTGCAGCACTCCCTCAGTACTGACCCTCTGACAGTGCGGCACTCTCTCAGTACTGACCCTCTGACAGTGTTGTACTGTAGTGTGAGCCGAGATTTTATACTCCAGTTCGTGGCATAAAAGTTGAATTCATTACCTTCTGACTCCGAATATCATTCACTGAGTGACAGCTGACACTTTCATGCAAGATGTAATAACAAACACAGGTTTATAAATCTCCATGTTGCATTAAAAACTCTATTGCCAATCTTTTTCTTTCACACACATTCTCTCTATCCCAGTCTTTCAGCCCCAGACCCTCTTTCTCTATCTGTCCCAGTCCCACTCTGTCTCTTTCTCCCTCTCCGTCTCTCTACCTCCTATCACGGTGTCTGCTTTTCTCCCCAATTTGCTCTCTGCCTGTCACCCTCTCTATCTATCCCAGTCTCTCTCTCTCTATCTCACTCTCCATTTGTTGCTGCCATTTCCTCCTTCTCTCCCTCTCCCCCCACACAGAAAGGGACAAACTCACCTCTTCCTTCAGTTTCATGTGGCTCGTTTTCTTCCACCCCTCCGAAAATCCTTGCCAGGCTGGATTTCCCGACCCGGTGCTCCCCAAGGATGACCACCTTGTAGAGGCTGGTGTCAGAGTCAGTGGAGGTGACCGAGTCGGAGGAGCCGGAGGCCGAGCTGTCCCGCTGGGGCTGACCCGAGTTGTGGGAGGTGCAGCGCACCAGGTTGGACAGGGTCCCGGCCTGGAGGGAGGCGCACAGCTCCCGGTCATCCACAGGCATACTCCGCCGATGGAACTGCTGGTGAACGTGCAGCGGCGTACTACCCCGTCTCTTCTCCAAGGCCCTGGTCTTCTCAGTCTTGTTCAGAGTCATCTTACTCCCTAGGAGAGAGAGAGAGAGAGACAGTGGGAAAAGACGGGGGGGGGGGGGGGGGGGGGGAGGAGGCAGAGAAAGGGACGGGGAAGAGAAAAAGTGAGGGGGGAGAGAGAGGGAGAGGAAAGAGACAGAGGGAAAGTGAGAGGAGAAAGGGAAAGTTTATTTAAAAGGGACATAAATAATAGAGAAAACATTTTCTTGTTCAATTCCTTTGCTTACAGTCTTGGGAAAAGGGAGCTCAGACAGTGAAATATTATTAACCTGTCCCAACTCCACTCCGAGGTCCCCACCTGCTTCAAGAAGACCACCATTATACCAGTGCCCAAGAAGAACCAGGCAACGTGCCTCAATGACTACCTTTTCATTCAGTGAAAATACTTTTCACTGGACCTCGGTACACGTGACAATAAATAAATCCAATCCAGACAGGAATTCTCCCACGGAAAGAACTTTCTTGGTATGGTTGTGCGGTGTGTGGTCAGAGGAGTGGACAGGAAAGGAAAATAAGAGAAACCGCAAATAAAAAGAGATCAATGTCTTCCTCACACACACCTCCGAGGAAAGCATTCGGAAGAGTTGAGTCCCAATCTGGTTTAGCTCACAAGGCTAAATCGCTGGCTTTTAAAGCAGACCAAGCAGGCCAGCAGCATGGTTCGATTCCTGTACCAGCCTCCCCGAACAGGCGCCGGAATGTGGCGACTAGGGGCTTTTCACAGTAACTTCATTGAAGGCTACTCATGACAATAAGCGATTTTCATTTCATTTTCAATCTAGTACTGAGGGAGTGCTGCACTGTCAGAGGGTGAGAACTGAGGGAGTGCTGCACTGTCAGAGGGTCAGTACTGAGGGAGTGCTGCACTGTCAGAGGGTCAGTACTGAGGGAGTGCTGCACTGTCAGAGGGTCAGTACTGAGGGAGTGCTGCACTGTCAGAGGGTCAGTACTGAGGGAGTGCTGCACTGTCAGAGGGTCAGTACTGAGGGAGTGCTGCACTGTAGAGGGTCAGTACTGAGGCAGTGCTACACGGTTAGAGAGTCAGTACTGAGGGTAGTTGCTGCACTGTCAGAGGGGTCAGTACTGAGGGAGGTGCTGCACTGTCAGAGGGTCAGTAACTGAGGGAGGTGCCGCACTGTCAGAGGGTCAGTACTGATGGGAGTGCTGCACCTGTTAAGAAGTCAGTACTGATGGGAGGTGCTGCACTGTTCAGAGGGTTCAGTAATGAGGGCGATATTTGCTGCACTGTCAGAGGGTCCGGTACTGAGGGAGTGCTGCACTGTCAGAGGGTCATACTGGGGAGTGCTGCACTGTCAGGGTGTACTGAGGAGGCGGCACTGTCAGAGGGTCAGTACTGAGGGAGTGCTGCACTGTCAGAGGGTCAGTACTGAGGGAGGCTGCACTGTCAGAGGGTCAGTCCTGAGGGAGTGCTGCACTGTCAGAGGGTCAGTACTGAGGGAGTGCCGCACTGTCAGAGGGTCAGTACTGAGGGAGTGCTGCACCGTCAGAGGGTCAGTACTGAGGGAGTGCCGCACTGTCAGGGGTCAGTACTGAGGGAGTGCTGCACTGTCAGAGGGTCAGTACTGAGGGAGTGCTGCACTGTCAGAGGGTCAGTACTGAGGGAGTGCTGCACTGTCAGAGGGTCAGTACTGAGGGAGTGCTGCACTGTCAGAGGGTCAGTACTGAGGGAGTGCCGCACTGTCAGAGGGTCAGTACTGAGGGAGTGCTGCACTGTAGAGGGTCAGTACTGAGGGAGTGCTACACTGTTAGAGAGTCAGTACTGAGGGAGTGCTGCACTGTCAGAGGGTCAGTACTGAGGGAGTGCTGCACTGTCAGAGGGTCAGTACTGAGGGAGTGCCGCACTGTCAGAGGGTCAGTACTGAGGGAGTGCTGCTCTGTCAGAGGGTCAGTACTGAGGGAGTGCTGCACTGTCAGAGGGTCAGTGCTGAGGGAATGCTGCACTGTCAGAGTGTCAGTACTGAGGGAGTGCTGCACTGTCAGAGGGTCAGTACTGAGGGAGTGCCGCACTGTCAGAGGGTCAGTACTGAGGGAGTGCTGCCCTGTCAGAGGGTCAGTACTGAGGGAGCTCTGCACTGTCAGAGGGTCAGTACTGAGGGAGTGCTGCACTGTCAGAGGGTCAGTACTGAGGGAGTGCTGCACTGTCGAGGGTCAGTACTGAGGGAGTGCTGCACTATCAGAGGGTCAGTACTGAGGGAGTGCCGCACTGTCAGAGGGTCAGTACTGAGGGAGTGTTGCACTGTCAGAGGGTCAGTACTGAGGGAGGGCTGCATTATCAGAGGGTCAGTACTGAGGGAGGGCTGCATTATCAGAGGGTCAGTACTGAGGGAGGGCTGCACTATCAGAGGGTCAGTACAACTCAAGAACCATCAGAAAGTGAGGGTGAGGCTGTGTCATGAAAACTGATGAATATCTGCGATCAGTGCGAGTCTCCAATCGCAGATTGTAACAATAAATGTGTTCCTCACATTCTCCAAAATAAAGTAAAGATTGGGGATGGGTGAAGATCTGAGAGTGGGTTTGCCGAAGATG